>NC_064038.1:6819069-7130602 GCF_932526225.1 Nematostella vectensis
TTGGTCTACCCCAACGAAACTAAGGCTATGAGGGACCCCACTATAGTTTACCCTTTTTTAACTTTTTTGGGGTAAAACTGAAAACGGGGTGTACTCTTCTGTGTTTCTACCCCAACGAAACTAATGCTATGAGGGATCCTTATGGCCTTTTTTTAACTTTTTGAGGGTAAAACTCAAAACGGGGTGTACTCTTCTCGGTATCTACCCCAACGAAACTAAGGCTATGAGGGATCCCTATAGTTTTCACTTTTTTGGGGGTAAAACTCAACACGGGGGGGGGGGGGGTACTCTCATCGGGGTCTACCCCAACGAAACTAAGGCTATGAGGGACCCCACTATAGTTTACCCTTTTTTACTTTTTTGGGGTAAAACTGAAAACGGGGTGTACTCTTCTGTGTATCTACCCCAACGAAACTAATGCTATGAGGGATCCTTATGGCCTTTTTTAACTTTTTGAGGGTAAAACTCAAAACGGGGTGTACTCTTCTCGGTATCTACCCCAACGAAACTAAGGCTATGAGAGATCCCTATAGTTTTCACTTTTTTGGGGGTAAAACTCAACACGGGGGGAGGGGGGTACTCTCATCGGGGTCTACCTTAACGAACCTAAGGCTATGACTGAACGCCTCTGTCAGAATCGGTGCTGGAACGCATAGGCGAACAAGGAAAGAGAACGGGCTTGTCCGCTCTGGGGCTGGGGTGGAGCTTACCCCTTATCGCCTATCTCTAAGCCTACAACCTACCCCTAGTTATTTTTTTATTAATGTTTAAAATGTGAAATTGACATTACACTGGCGACATTTGATTTTTTCACTACTTTTAATTATAAGTTCTCTCTGTTTGATAATCCCAGCCTCGCCGGATTAATATAAATGTGCTACTTTACAGTTACAGTTACATGCCTATACAATCACTTTTACCTAACGTTGCGTTGGGACAGAAATGATATCCCGAAGTAAAGAGTCCTCGTTCTGTATCGCGATAGGACACACATCCCTATGTTCCACTGAAGATTTGCGTGTGCGCATATGTTAGCGAGTAAAAGTTAGGGACGACTAACAATTTGTCTATTCAGCAGGTGACCCCGGCTACAAATTTAATGGAATTCTACCATAGATAAGTTACCATATGTGGATTTGTTAAAGCCCTCGTAACGCCATAACGCCTCGCAAAACGTACGCATGTTTTCTGTTGCACATAACAGTACTAGCGCGCCGTGATTAGCCATATGCGAGTGACTATCAAAGTAAGCAATTTGAGTGCCGCTGATCACGAAAAGTGCAGACCTACAACTTATCGTAAGGCAAGCTAGATTGAAAGACCCCACAGGAGGAACGGCATTTTGTAACTGATATACGATTGTTGTTTCCTCGTGCGGATCTTCTAGGCGGACGGGTAAGGTCTCACGAATGGAGCAGTCAAACCATGGTGCGAGATAGCCTGCGGCTTCCTCTATGGAGAGGTACCGCGTGGGAAGGCTGCTCCTTTGCAGGTCATAAATCCTGTTTCCCTGCTCGATACCTACGCACATTGCAGCAACGTTACTTTCTGGGAGCAAAGCGGACGGACGCGGGAGCAAAAGAGATTTGCTCCAGAAAATATGGCCAATTACCAAGGCAATTACGCTGCATGCACTGCTTCCGTTTCTACCGTTGAATGTTCCTTGACTTATTGTTTCAGGGAAACACCAGGCGTGGACGCCTTGGCCTAAGTCTTTAGACTGTATGGCTGTAGACGGAATTGCGTCGTCTCCTTCGTCATCGCTACTCTCATCAGACTCCTCTTCGTCATCTTCTTCCTCCTCGTTTTCTTCTTCATCAGGCGTCTGCAGAGTGTCACGGAACTCCTCCAAGTCTTCATTTAGTACAGGGGCAAAGGAAGAAAACCCTGGCGAAATTTGCCGCATCGCAAATTCGATCCCTTGTTGAACCAGGGCCAGCTTTCCCCTGAGGACACCCTCTCTGAGGAAGTTGGATTCGTAACGTCGTCTCTGTCGATGAAGAATAGTATAATAATGAATTTACAACATAACAAAAATATATTGATATATTGATATTCAATTGCTCGTCGAATTCGAATTAGCGCTAATATTGCATTACATATGCATTTTGTTGGCTGGATTAAACTTGATCACCTGTTGTGGGGGCTCAGTTGTGATATCTATCGGCAAAACCTGGTTGCCTGTGTCACCTGTTAAAAGAAAACAAGCATATTTAATTTCACTATTGGAAACATTTTTCAACATTTATCATTACTTCTTATCAATGTAGCATTTTTGGATTACAAAATCAATTCAGGAAAGGCGATATTACCTGCAAGAAAGTCTTCAAGTTTTTCTTTTTGCAGCTCCAACGACGGTAACAAGTTTCTGCAGTAGTAAAGCAAAAAGGAGCGCATCTCCCTTTTCACCACATGTCTTTCCTCGGTATACCGCCGCCTCTCCATCTCTAAGTCTACCAGAAGACGCTTGGTACGCACTGGAACTAGAAACGAAATAGACAAAACAGAAACAAAAATAAAAATCAAATGCCTATCACTGCGTTCACATTAGCGCCGTAACATATCTAATTATCGTGTAAAAATAAAACTTGTTTTGATAATAATAGAAGCAAATTAGCCTATTCAAATCCAATGTGGATTTCCTTGCGTCCACTTGTCTATATAGGGCAAGGCTAACGTTTCGCGTCTTGTATGAACTCAGTATGAATATATCTTACTTGCTGAATCATCCTCATGCCTACCGCACCACGGAAATTGGCCGACCTCCATTTGGCTCATGGATATCTTCCTGCAGTCAAGCTTCTCCCAAGCATCTACCAGGACAGCTGCCTCTGTTTTTGTTTGCGATATTTTTTTGCGCAGTTTACTTCTTTGCTTGCCACTATCTAAAACATAAAAACACAAAATACAGAACTTTCTATTCACTTTTAAGCTTTGTTTGAAAGCATGGGACATTCATAAAATACACTCAAAATATTTTACTGCTGATAAAGTAGTTTAGTCCCTGAACTTCGCTGTCATGCTCCTGCTACTGTGTTGTACATGCAACCCAGAGGAGTAAAAGGGAGTCCAGGAATGAACTATTAAAAGTAAAACAGCCTTAAACGCCGCTACTGTAGTACAAACCTGTCATCTTCGACATGTTGTAGGCCGCCTGGGAGATAGCGTAGTGGGCAGCAACTATCCTCTGTTTGAGATAGGCAAGAGTTTTGCCCTTGAGCCGGGTTTCGGTTTTCGGTTTTTCCGATTTAGAGTTGGAAAGAGTGAAGAAAAGGAATACTCCCGTAAAATCCTGGATCCAACCATAATGTCTCGAGAGTACAGGAGAACAGAAATAGAACAATTTGAAAGTAACACTTTAACACTGTCAAGCCAGTATAGTACTTTAGTCAAACGAAGATTATAGGAAAAGCAATGAACTGAAACAAGAACGCCATTACTGCACTTGTAATGATCATCCCCAATGTTAAGGTTTGTTGTATATACCTTCTTCGTGGGGCACTGGTACACATTTTGCAAGTGTGCATCGACCTTTACGTTATTGGCAATGAAGGCTTCACCGTAGTAACTGTCTGCTTTACGTCTACAAGAAGGTCCAAGTTGTAAGGTCAGCATAATATATAGTGTTACCCAAAGTTCCATGTTGAACGCCCACCAGTGTCGTCACATAAAAACCAACAATGATATAAACGTTTGGCCGTGGCTATAAAAAACCGTGAAGAAGCATGTATGCTGTCATAACTGGCAGCTGTTTCGGTCTTATTGGCAATAACTGAGTGCAGAACCACCAGTAAACAGAAGAGCAGATACCTTTGCCCAAATGAAAACTGTAGTTAGCTGCACCAATATACAGCTGTCCAGCCATGGACAGCTTGTATGAGAGCTACAGTACCTCCACTACCACTATAAAGTAAAGTAACTTTAAAGCAGAAACCAGCTACTTGCACTATTATGCTGGTTATTTTAATCTAAGCTTACCATGTTTTAATCTGAGCTAATCCAGCTCCTTTGCTTTACTAACTTAAATGTTGTGAACTCAAAAGTTTTACAAACATAGAATCAAGTTGTACATTATGAAGTAAATGAGCTTTGCACAAAACAGTACTCACTTTCCTGCAGATGCGAACCGGTAAAGCTTCATGTTACCATCAACGTGCATGGAATGTGGCAGGTCGTCACAGGCTGGGCAGGTCATCCAGTCAAGTTGGCGGATTTTATCTATCTCAAACTGGCAATATTTCCATTCACGGAATGCTGTCCGGAATGTCTGTGGATTGACTGTGCCAACCTACAGAAGAGATAACACAAGGACTGTATTGGCTGGAATAGGATACATTGAAAACTACCACAATAGTACAGTGTAATCGTCAATCAGTGGCATGCCAAATGCATCTTCAGTAACTATTTTGTCATATGATGATATTTATGTTGGTAAAAAAGTCTTGTTGTGACAAGATATGATAGAAAACAACATCCAAAGAGTGGATTTCAATACACTTACTCGCCCTCTACACTTGGAGAACTCCTCAAGAGATTTGAGAAAGGCCCTTTCTGAGATGCCTGGCACCTGCTTCTGCAGCATGTCCCAGTAGACAAAGAGGCTATCATCAAAGGCGTAACATGCACCGGTAATGCTCCCTGGCCAGAAGCCGAGCTGCACAAGAATAATGGGGTGGTTACCCCCCCATGTCTTATCACAACTGGTACAAACGTATCTCAGGTTATTCAGATCAAACCGCCCTAAAAACAAATAATAAAAATATTTAAAGTCATTTTAAATGCACATTTTCAATGCACATATCTTTAACAAGTTACTGGATGGCAACAGTTTTGAATTGATGGTAAACATACAATCTCACCAAAAGTTATTTTAGATTTGAAATTATAATATCATAATCGACTGCATAAGGAATTAAGTCAGAGCGATGTGGATAGAAGGGCTCAGGAGTCTGTGAGAAAAAGTGGACCCCAGGGGAAAATGAGCATACTGTAAGTAAGTATCTATGTTGTCAATGTACAAAGATATAGAATATTTGACCTTAGATTAAATAAATGTTCATGACCTGTAAATTGTATTAGCAATAATGTAACAATGCTATATACCTTTCATAGTCACAACAAATATATGTGATTCAAGGAATCCAGCTATGCAGCATTTGTGGTTGCACTCAGGGCAATAGACCTCATCTTTAGTAGGGATACTTTTACCTTAAACACAATGTAAGCACCACAATATAAGCATTAGAATAATACTGTTAAATACTTTGGACTTAAATACTTAAGGAAAACTGGTAATGGAAGAAAACTTTTCTCTGAAGAAACAACATTCTGTTCATTTACTGTATTGATCTGTTTTTGTTTTGTTAAACATACACTGTACAGAGTGGCTTAAAGAAAACTACAAAGACATACACTGTAAGGCAAAGTAAAATATTAAACACACTACAGTAAATAATTATTTCAGCCACTTTTACTCTCATGCTTACTCTCATTTTTCCAGGTCTCTGAGGTAGTACACCATGATAAGCAGGGCACTATTGGAACATAATGGCCCTTCACCAGTGCCTGTCTGTCATGGAATGGACTGCTTTTATGTACAGATATATCACACTCAGAACACAAAGCAGTTCTTGGTCCACAGTCTGAGCACTGTATACTTGGCATTTTATTAATACAAAGCATGCATGTTTGGCTGGGCATTACTGCAAACGACTCTAGTTTAGCATTGAATAGCTGAGAACGCAGAGATTCCCAGCTTTCTTGTAGTGTGATGGATCTTTCGCTCCAGGAAGGCCTGTGCCTGCTCTGTCCCTCCCAGTTTCTCAGCAGTTCTCTTGCTCGGCTTAAAATATCCGTAAAATCATCTGCTTGTAAATACAAATACAAAAGGGTAAGAGGCACACTAAATTTAAAGGTGGGGCTGTATTTCTCTATGCATTTAGTAATTCAAATTCTCTGTTTTCATCATCTGCGAGTTTTACAGTTATAAGGTTTGGATTTTATGTAGCCCAGTGCCATATCAAATTCCACTGAATTTGGTTTGGTGAGCAAGACAGAAAAAATCAAATTATGTAACAGTTGAACATAATTACAAAAAAATAAAAATAAAAGTTAAATAAATAAATAAATAAATGAATGGATGGATGGATGAATGAATGAATAAATAATAAATATCACCATGTCTTTCTACTGCAAACTATTAGTAGATACATTATTGATGCATTTGGAATAAAAAATGTCTGTTTACCTGACAAATCTGCATTTTCTCCATCATTTGGAATGCAGTGTTCTGCTGTCTCTTCAGTCTCTGTAAGATTATATTGATTTATCATAAATATAAAGTAAGCTTATAAATGTTACAGTAGATTTTTAGCACCATTGACACATACTGATAACAATGTCACATTTGATAAAATCATGTTGCTGTGTCAGTCCCTTATGCTTTAAGTGCTTCAGAGCATGCACGTATTGGTGCCATTCAAGGATTGTTTGAGTGCTTGCAGCCATGGAGAATAGATTCTACAGAAGACTTTGTGAGACTTGATCTTTGTTTCATTATAGCGCTTTAATTATGTAAATAATACTTGAAAATGTGTTATAAAACGTTATAATAGTTCTACAGAAGTTCCGTGGCTACCGCCACTTCATCATTAATATTCTAGCGCTTTATATCACCTATATATTTCAAGTGGTGATCCTCTATTCAACTAGCCTGCTGACGGGAAATATTCAACTTGAAATAGCTTTTCAAGTAAACCTCCAGCCCAACTTGTTACAAAAACCAGCACAGTAGATACTATTAGGGGGAAATAACATATTGGCAGTAGTAATGTTTTACAGGAACAACAAATAGACAAGATAAAAAAGTGTTTAGACTGAGCACTCACACATTCATCTTGACAACTAACCTTCGCCAGAGACGTCAAACTCGGGGTTCAGCCTCTTTTCTTTAGATTTTTTCTGACCTTTATACGTCCCTTTGTTATTTCTGAGTCCCGTGGCTGGATCGGTAGAAAATAAAAATCGAACCGGTTTCCTCTTTCGCTTTGATTTTACTTCTTGCCGATCAAGCAAGTTTCTGCCTTCTTTGAGAAGTTCTTCTACGGATTTCTTTCTTTTACCTACAAAAAAATAGACGAGGAGGTAAAAAAAAATCGCCAAAGGCTCCCATCGTTTACACATCTCCAAAAGAGCCTTTGATGATGGTCAGTAAAAGCTTAAACAGCGCTGAACTGCGTCCCACTTACCACGAGATTTGGGCGCCATATTGGATGTGTGATACCTAGACGCTGCGCCGAACGCTTTATAATTCACTTGTCCATGCGCATGACAATGAATTAATGACTATCATTAATTCAGTGGTCAAATAACATTTAAGGATAATCGTTAATTCATTCTCGAGACCGTGTTGCTCTATTCTAGCGGAAATGAAAAAGAGTGAAAAAGAGATATTCATACTATCTATCATAGCAGGACCAAATGTGCGTTCTAAGGATTGTATAAAATAATGAGTAGGATAAACGGATAATATAACTTTTTGTTGTTGTTTCTTTGTATGCTGGTCTTCCTGTGTTATGAGAAGACTGGAATCGAACTTGTAATCATCACCAAAATAGAAACAAAAGACGACAGAGTTCATATCCATCCGAATAACCTAAAGTTTCTGCAAACCGAAATAACTATACCAAGCATAGCCCTACAAGAATAGGACCCTTAAAGCTCAAAGGCTACGACTTGTCAACTATCTCTGATTTTTGAGGATCTAAGATGGGCGCTGTTCTTGCGGTATGCACCGCTGCTCAAGTGAGTATGATACTCGTTGACGACTTCGCACGATCTGCTCTTGTTTTCGCCTTGATCGATAAATGATTTCCCGATTCTCGGAAGGGTTGTAATTCTTCTTATTAACGATTCTTTGGAGCCAATTTCTCTTTTACTTAAAGCCTATGTTTGTGATGTTAAATCGAGAAAAAGAGATTTAACCGACGTTATTGTTTTTTTAGCATCCTCAGTCTCTAATTTAATGATCGATATGGCATAACTCAAAAGATTCCATATCAGTGGAACACTTATACACAGCATTGTTTTTGTGATTTGTACATTATGTTTGAAAATTAACCTAAAGAGAGATGGCTGAGAAGTGGATATTAAAAGGGTACTACATATTTGTTTTCATCGGTACATCTAAATTGCTGTTTTATTGCCTTGGCTTGGACAGCAAATTGTTTAAGGGTGGTGGTTGTGTGTGTGTGTGTGTGGGGGGGGGGGGGGGGGCGGGCAGTGCCCCCTATACTTCCACATTGCAATGTCAATCACCTCCTTACAACTTGTTGTTATTGTTGTTATTGTTTTTATTGTTGTTGTAGTGTGCCTGTTGCTGCTGCCCTGCCGCAGTTGGGTGTTGCTGCGCATGTTGCCCAGGGTGTCGCAGCTCCACATCTACCCGTATCATGTACACAGTCTTCCTTCTGCTTGGAACCATTGTCTCCTGTCTCATGCTTTGGGATCAAGTAGAGAAAAGCATTGTCGAACATGTAAGCATTCTACAGAATGCGAACATACAAAAAATGTGCACTTTTTTCACTTACAATTACAGGCTGACTACCTACTGTGCAAAATTGCTACATAAAAATACCACATTTAAATATACTACAGCTAGCGCAACTCACTACACAAAATAAGTAATTTGCTGTTGATACAATAGAGGGAAAAGTCACAGGCACAAGGTACAGGCCAGGGGCCGATCTATAGGATGGGCCAAGCATCCCCTTCGCTCCCTTTTCAGATATTTGGATTAAATATAACAAGAAAATCCATGAAAGAACAATGAATCCCACCTTTTTTGAAACCCTTGTCCCCCCCCCCCCCCCCCCTTGCAGGCTGATCATTGCGGTCATTTATATGTGTCATCATTCAGGATCCATTGGGTATTTTCGGCAAGGTGTGTGATGAGGCAGGTGCAGGTGATAAGTGTGAGTTGCTTGCTGGACACCTTGCTGTGTACAGAGTCTGCTTTGCAATGGCCTGCTTCTTCTTCCTCTTTATGATCATCACCATTAAAGTGTCCTCTAGCAAAGACTGTCGTGGAGGGATCCATAATGGGTGAGCAAAGAAATTTAGGTGACCTTGTGTAGTTAGTGGTCGGGTTTGGGGTATGTGTGACCCACTTCTCAGTTGCCAAAAATCAGCTAAGTGTGGGAAAAGGATTTCCATTCCCATAATTTCCTTCTCACACACTGCTGGGAGCTATTGTCAAGCTGACTGCCGCCAGCTGACTGCTTTATTTGGTATGGCTACCAAAGGGGGATGGGTGGGTACATATGGGCTCTGAACACCACCAAAATGGCGGCAGCAAAAAGCAACTGTTTTCACACACACAACACATGATCAAGCCCCAGAGAAGTGTGAGAAAGCATTTTTCACTTCTTTCGTTCCTTTGCCAGAGGAAAATACTTACTTATTAATGGGTCTTTCATTCCTTAGCCAGAGGAAAATACTTACTTATCATTGGGTCTTATTATTAGGTTTTGGGGGATAAAGTTCCTGATGCTAGTTGGGTTGGCAGTTGGAGCATTTTTTATTCCTAGAGGAGACTTTGGAGTTGGTAAGAGTTCATCTGTCTTATTATGAGTTCCCTTCAAAATCATTTCCAGAATTCCACTCTATGTATTTCAATCAAAGGACTTGTGGCTACCTCATTGGCCATAATTCCTAAAAGACATCTCTGATAATGCCTTCTAACTTCAAAATGTTGTTCAATCTGAGGATTGCCAAATTAACTGGTATCAGAGATAAGCTTAGCATTTGAATATCCAAGCAATTGAAGTCACAGAGAACACTTGAAATCCCTGTTACGAATAGTTGCTACTATTAATAGGCATTGAATATATATATATATTTTTAATTGATCATGTGAAGCTCCCCTTCAATTGCTTCACTTTTTTGCCTCATATTAGCAACCCCATAACGAAAAGAACTGCTTTTTGCAGCCTGGATGTACATTGGGTTTATTGGAGCCGTCTTGTTTATCCTGATTCAAGTTATTCTGCTTGTTGACTTTGCTCATTCATGGAATGAGATATGGTAGGCATTTCCTTCCATTATATAGTAAAGTGGCTAAAAAACCCTACTAGATAATCAACTATCGAGATTGGGCTGTCGAGAGAAAGCAATTATTCTAGTCCCCAGTCTATTTAACTCTGATTCTCTGACACTATTCTGACTCAAAGTGGCCTCAAATATGTTTTTAATGATAGTTCTCGAAATAGTGTACTTCATAATGTACTGCATATGATAGGATAGGTGTGTTTGAGGCCAAAAATCTCCTGGTTTTAATGGTCTAATTACTTGATTGCAGGACATCAAATGCAGAGGAGAATGACAACAAATGCTGGTACATAGGTGCGTTTTGCAGTATTTGGGAATCCGAAATAAGGTTTTTAGAGGCAATTGGGGCATAGAGGCATACCTGTCAACCTCCAAAAAACTCAAGGCTTGAGAATGTTTTTGGGGGAGGGGTGGGGTATATTCTTTTTTGGGGGGAGGGCTGGGTTTAACCTTGAAGGTGTTTGCCATATTGAAAGTGTTAGATAAATTGCGCTATGCAAGAGAATTGTTGTTTCAAATATTTTAATACAAAATTGGCAAAATAACGATTTTCTAGGGAATAATTTTTCGGAAGCGACAAAAATCCCTAAAAAGTGGGAGATTTGGTGCTCAACGTGGGAGAGCAGGAGAAGGGGTCCAAAATCTTGAGACTAATGCTAAGGAGGAGTTTAGGGGCAAAGAGGAGTTTAGGGGACAGCAAAGGTTTCAGGGCCAAGAAAGAGTTTATGGGGAAGGATAAGTTTATGGGGGAGGAGGAGTTTTGGGAGGAAGGGTTTATGAGTGAGTATTAGTCTAGAGCAAGGCAGAGTACAATTTCAAGGAGGGGTTAAATGGGTGAGGAGGATTTTAGGTTCTGGGGCAAGAAGGAGTTTTGGGCAAGAAGAGTTTAAGGGAGAGGAGAAGCTTAGGGATGAATGAGGAGGAATTTGCAGATGATAAGAAGCTTAAGGAGGGGGAGGTAACTTTTAGATGATGAAATAGTAAATTCACTGTTGGTTCATAGTCAGTGTCTTAGTGTCCCGTGTTTGGGATCTGATAGTTTTCCATGTAAAGACAGGTCATCTCATAGCTATATCAGTTGGTTTGTTACTTGAAAAAAATTTTTCTTTCTTTTCTAGGGCTTCTGGTGTTTATGATACTATTCTATGCAGCAGCTCTTGCTGGTCATATCACTGGATACATTTTTTTTACTGAGGTACTGTATATAACAGGGCTTTTTTCGGAAAAAAACTCAAAATTACGCGGGATTCTTTGCTAAATTACGCACAAAATTACGTGGAAAATCTATCATTATGCGCTAAATTACGCGGGATTTTGCAATACATTTTTCTTTAAAAATCAAAATTTGCGGGATTCTTTACTGAATTACGTGCGAATATCAACTGTTGCACCAAAACTACATTTTGTACCGAAGGAAAGCACGAAATAACTTGAAAAGGTTATTTTTTTGTGTGAAAATATCTTAGGAAGTTTTCATTGGCTATTAGCCACCAGCCAATTAAAAAAGGTATTTTATTATTAGTCCTAGACCCTTGCGGTTTAGCAAAGAACGCCTAGTCAATTTATTTGTTTTCGAAATTCAGTTCGAAATATCGCACTCTTACGAAGAATATCTCTTTTTTTACGAGAAATAGAGGTAAGAACCCTAAAAGAACACATTAGCTGTGCAATTAAGGTAATTCCCTTGAATTGCACTGCGCACCACTTCTGCGCATAGTGACTCGCGCTGTTTGTTCGAATTTTCCGGTAGTGCGTGCACCCGCCACAGTTGTACAAGAAAACTCAGCAAAAGGCGCACGTTTTTTTACTTAAAATCGCTTTGACAGAAAAAGGAAGTCGGTTACCCCCATTTTTTATTTGCTCAAATAGTTAAATATAGTGACGGAAAAATGATATACTGAAAGAAGAAAAAAAGTTGGGTTGTAGAAGTTTTGTTATTTCTCTCAAAAGCCGTAAAAATACTTCAAAATGGCGCTTTTTACCGTATGAATAGTGGCGAAAACAATGTAGTGCGATCTCTTAAAATGAGATTTGTTTTGAACATTGGCTACTACGGGTTATTGTTTAAGAGATCGGATTTTGGCAGCTCGACAAACAGAACTTAATTTTCTAAATACAATAGGCACTCTTTTTGAAAACTAAGAATTGGGATTTTTCCTTGCGTGATCAGTAAAAACGCGTCAACTCTACGCCCCTCTGTTGTGAAAACAAGGTCGGTACCCCAATTTTTTCATTACATTTTTTGAAAGCTCTTAACTTTAATATTGTTTATGCCAAGTTTTAAAAAATTCTGGGTTGTAGAACTATTTCAAGGGAATTACCTTAAATGTTTTGTCTTAAAATTTAGCCCAATTACACGGGATTACGCGGAAATTTGTGGATTACGCAGATTACGCGGGAAAAGCGAAATTATGCTCTTCCGCACAAGCGTTTAATTGCAGAAGCTCTGATAAATTACCCACAACATACGGATATAGGCTATCACTTCCTTATCTCAACTTTTCGACATCTGAAATTATGCCATATTAACTCCTGAAGCTCCTAAAATAAGATGGATCCCCTTCCCCACCACATACATTGTAGAACATAGCTGACTTTGTTGTCTGGCCTTGTTTATTAATTGTACTATACTTTGTTGCAGTCTTCTGGGTGCCACCTAAACAAGTTTTTTCTCAGCTTTAATCTCATTCTGTGTGTCATCATATCTATAATCTCATTGCTGCCAAGCATTCAGTCAGGTTTGTGCAATGTTAAGGTCATTGAGTACAGTGACCAACAATATATGTACTTTTTATGTATCAACAAGCCATTTGACAACTTCAGCAGTGACATTATTAGTACCTACTCCTAAATACCAACACCAACAAAACAATGACTCATCATTATGTGTTTTAAATAAAAGCAACAGTTATTAACTTGCAACAGCAGCTACTTAAAGACAAACACCACCACTACAACTACAAGACCAGCAATTGATATGTAAAACTCAATAAAACTAATGATTAATGTTGCCAACCACTTACTGGTCTTAGATATGTGTGTTTGTGTCTCAATGTCTTCAATTCCATGTGGGTGTATCAATTGTCATCTATGTGTTTGTGTCTCTATCATTTGTGTGTGTTTTCGCTCAAAATAATCTATTTAATTGTGTCTTAATGTCATTTGTGTGTGTTTTCTCTAAAAAAAAATATATTTAATTGTATCTTAATGTCATTTGTGTGTAATTTCTCCCAAAATATTCTGTGTCTGTGTCTTAATGTCATTTGTGTGTTTCTCCTCTCAAAACAATATTTTGTAATTGTGTCCCAATGTTGTTCTGTCAACAGCTCAGCCCAAGTCTGGTCTACTCCAGTCCTCCATTGTCTCTTTGTTTACCACCTACCTTATCCTGTCAGCTTTGGCAAGTGAACCAACAACATCAGATCCAGGTTTGTATTTTAGTAGGTTGTTCATGGCATCATTATAAAGGGTATGATATGTATGCAAAATTTCTTTGGAAGAAGAATAGCACCCTGTCTACTGTATGTCTATGAGGTGAACCTAGGGATGGCGAGAATTGAGTCACTTGCATATCCAGCTTTTATACAGATTATTAACCTAGCCTTTGAGAGTTTTTGGTAACCTGTAATGAAATAGCCTGCCATACCTACTGTATGCTGAACTATATTTCACCATATAGTGGTACTGTTACTGTATGATACTAGAGCTCTACAACTAATACTAAAAGTAAGTGAAATAAGTATAACTGTTTGGAATGTAACTGCTTATTTTGTGCCTTAGGTTCATCCAGCAATAGTACAATTTGTGGGGCAAGCATCACTAGTCATGGAATCAAGGGCTCAGAAACTACTGTTACTGTTGTTGGGCTTGTTCTTCTGTTTATCACTGTTATCTACTCCAGGTAACCAATCATCTATTATTTTGATCTTTTGTACTCCACCATACACAGCCTATTTGAGCCCTTGGTACAACACCACAGGGAGCCTATTTGAACCCTATAGTACACTGCCATAAGGATATTATTTTGGACCCTTAGTACACCACCGTACATAGCCTATTTGGCACTGGGTACACCACCACAGGGAGGCTATTTGGACCCTTAGTACACCACCACCAGAAGCCTATTTGGACCCTTAGTACACCGCCGCAAGGAGCCTACAGTATGTGGGCCCTTGGTACAATACCTTCAAGGAGCTAAAATGTGTGACCTTGGATTTGTCAGTATAAACCAGTTACTATTATAAAATGTTCACTTTCTTCATTATCTGTACAGTCTTCGAACAGTTGGCAGCGTGGATAAGCTAACCACCACATCAACAACTGCAGGTAAGACTTTCCTAGTTCCTCTATACAGCCACCATATCCAATTATAGTCTATGTATCTAAATATGGCCTGTATAATATATGTATCCCATAGATGGTCTATATATCTAAAAATTGTCTATGTATCTAAAGATGGTACATGTATCTGAATATGGTCTATGTATCTAGATATATGACCAATGTACCTAAAATCATCTTATATCTAAATATGGTCTTTGTATCTGAATATCATCTATGAATCTAAATATGGCATATGTCGATGCTTTTTCGCAGATGACACTGAGAAGGGTAAAGTAGAGGAGGATGAAGAAGAGAGTGTGATGTACAGCTACTCATTCTTCCATTTTATCTTCTTCTTGGCCTCCTTATACATCATGATGACACTCACAGGATGGCTCAGGTAATATGTCCACGCTATTACTCAGTAACATGCCCACCTTACAGCTCAGGTATATTTACACACTATGAAGCACACTTGAAGCTCAGGTACATGTCCACACTATGGCTCAGGTACATGTCCACCTACAGCTCAGGTACATGTTGCTCCACGTTATGGCTGAGGTTTATGTCCACACTATGGCTCAGGTACATGTCCACACTATGGCTCAAGTACATGTCCACATTATGGCTCAGGTACATGTCCACATTATGGCTCAGGTACATGTCCACATTAGGCTCAGGTTAATGCCCACACTATGGCTCAGATACATGTCCACACTATGGCTCAGATACATGTCCAAACTATGGCTCAGGTACATGTCCACACTATGGCTCAGGTACATCTCCACATTATGGCTCAGGTACATGTCCACCTACAGCTCAGGTACATGTCCACATTAGGCTCAGGTACATGTCCACATTATGGCTCAAGTACATGTCCACATTATGGCTCAGGTACATGTCCACATTATGGCTCAGGTACATGTCCACATTATGGCTCAGGTACATGTCCACATTAGGCTCAGGTTAATGCCCACACTATGGCTCAGGTACATGTCCACGTTATGGCTCAGGTACATGTCCACACTATGGCTCAGGTACATGTCCACCTACAGCTCAGGTACATGTCGCTCCACGTTATGGCTGAGGTTTATGTCCACACTATGGCTCAGGTATATGTCCACACTATGGCTTAAGTACATGTCCACATTATGGCTCAGGTACATGTCCACATTATGGCTCAGGTACATGTCCACATTAGGCTCAGGTTAATGCCCACACTATGGCTCAGGTACATGTCCACGTTATGGCTCAGGTACATGTCCACACTATGGCTCAGGTACATGTCCACATTAGGCTCAGGTACATGTCCGCATTAGGCTCAGGTACATGTCCACATTAGGCTCAGGTTAATGTCCACACTATAGCTCAGGTACATGTCCACATTAGGCTCAGGTACATGTCCACATTAGGCTCAGGTTAATGTCCACACTATAGCTCAGGTACATGTCCACGTTAGGCTCAGGTGCATGTCCACACTATGGCTCAGGTACATGTCCACACTATGGCTCAGGTCCTTGTCCACACTATGGCTCAGGTTAATGTCCACACTATAGCTCAGGTACATGTCCACATTAGGCTCAGGTTAATGTCCACACTATAGCTCAGGTACATGTCCACATTAGGCTCAGGTTCATGTCCACACTATGGCTCAGGTGCATGTCCACACTATGGCTCAGATACATTTCCACACTATGGCTCAAATACATGTCCAAACTATGGCTCAGGTACTTGTCCACACTATGGCTCAGGTGCATGTCCACATTAGGCTCAGGTACTTGTCCACACTATGGCCCAGGTACATGTCCAAACTATGGCTCAGATACATGTCCACATTAGGCTCAGGTTCATGTCCACACTATGGCTCAGATACATGTCCACATTAGGCTCAGGTTCATGTCCACATTAGGCTCAGGTGCATGTCCACACTATGGCTCAGATACATGTCCACACTATGGCTCAGGTGCATGTCCACACTATGGCTCAGATACATGTCCAAACTATGGCTCAGGTACTTGTCCACACTATGACTCAGGTGCATGTCCACACTATGGCTCAGGTACATGTCCACCTACAGCTCAGGTACATGTCCACACTATGACTCAGGTGCATGTCCACACTATGGCTCAGGTACATGTCCACCTACAGCTCAGGTACATGTCCACACTATGACTCAGGTGCATGTCCACGTTATGGCTCAGGTACATGTCCACATTAGGCTCAGGTTCATGTCCACACTATGGCTCAGGTCCTTGTCCACACTATGGCACAGATACATGTCCAAACTATGGCTCAGATACATGTCCACATTAGGCTCAGGTACATGTCCACACTATGGCTCAGGTACATGTCCACATTAGAGTCAGGTACATGTCCACACTATGGCTCAGGTCCTTGTCCACTCTATGGCTCAGATACATATCCAAACTATGGCTCAGGTACTTGTCCACACTATGACTCAGGTGCATGTCCATACTATTGTTTACGCACATGTCGACATTAAAGAAATGTGCACTATTTAACAATTGGACTACGAGTTCGAGTTTTCTATGAGTCAATAGATAGTCAACGAGGCGCGTACCGCCACTTACATAATACCTTCGAATAACTGACGATTTCAATAATAATTCATATCGCTCAATAGATAGTGAGTACGGGAGCCAATTAAATTGCTGGATTCGTAATAGTATGTGCGTAGATTTATACTAAAATCTAATATTTTGTCCTGCGTTTTTTTTTTGCAATAGCAACCAGAAACACCTGCATGTAGTATGGGGACAGGGGACTGCTGCATTAATCTTATTAATTTTAAGCAATTCTAATTTTTGTTTTTTTTTAGTCCTGAAGGTACTGGAATACAGAACTTCCAACGGAACTGGGCGTCTGTTTGGGTGAAGGTCTGCTGTAGCTGGGTGTGTCATCTCATCTACTTATGGACTCTGATGGCTCCTGTCTGCTTCCCTGACAGGGACTTCTCTACCGGCCTGATGTGAGACTCGCATCACGGGCATCCCTGTCACGCAAAGTAAAATAGCTGTTACTTCAAATGATGCAGGTTGTTGCATCCTAGATATGGTACCCCTAGCACACTGTCGCACAACATGTGGCAGCCATAGCAACACAGTGTTTAAAGAAAATATAACAATACATACAGGCCTTACCATAGGGTAATCATAGGACGTGTGCTTTCTTGACATGCCATCTAGCCTGCATGCAGGCGTTTGGTGGTTTATCGCGAAAAGCCAGCGAACATCGTAGCCGCCATCTTGGATTTTCGCCATTTTGATGGCGACTTAGATCGCTCGACTACGAACGCCTGCAAGCACTGCATACCATTGATGCTATACAGCAGACTGTTGCACCCCAGACATGCAAAAACTGTAGCCAAACATGGCGTCCATGCAAAGTAACATGTAGTTATGTGCAAGGAGCTCCAGCCTATGATTGACCTTTCTCAATGGTCGTAAAAAACAAATAGAAAAAATGGTAATGTTAAAAGGTGTAAAATTTAAAGAACGAACATTTTTTTAATTTAACGGCGCGATGCATGGTTCCATGGCCTCAAGATATAGTTTAAGAAGGTCACTTAGACCGGCTTAGACGTAGTCCTCATGTGTTGTTGCAAATGTAAATCCATGCAAATATAGACAAAATAAATACCTTTGCCATTTGCATTTGAAAAAGTGCATGAAATGAACGGCGTCTTAAGTAGGCATGCAGGCGAGAATCGCAGTTTTATTGACACTAAACTTCAGAATTAGAAAAATTTGAAGGATTCCGTCGCGTGTTCTGATGCGCAGTGAAGCATTTCACCATGTGGCCTTGGCAGCTTGCTTCACACTATAATAATAGTTCAAATTGATATATAGTCCACAGCGTAATGTTATTAATAATAGAACATGTAGAATAGTTTAGTATAACCACGGATAATGCCTGAAGCACACTAGCAACATAACAGCGTTATGTCACAACCGGAAAAATGTGTGAAAACAGAAATGCGCAGTGTTTTTAACATGGCATGTTAAAACAGTATATTATGTGTTTTCATTTTAATGAAATGTCGCTTGTGAGTGGGAGACTTTTGTTTCCCGTGACGTCATACTTGTTATGTCACTAGTGTGCACTGTGCTTAAGTGACACATAAGTCCAAGTGTTTCATATATTTAGCTTTTATAGAAAACGATTTATATTTAAAAAAATGTTGCAGTGTATCCAGTAGACAACCAAAATACATGTGAAACATTAATATTTTCTAATGAATCACAAGCAAGAATTTGGTCACTCAAACTTGTTAAGACTTAGTCCGTCTCGTCCAGTTTCGCTTCTGGACTCTCCTTAGACGGGTAACCCGTATCTAATGTGAAAACGATAATGATAAGCAATGGAAACATAATGATAAGCAATAAAAACAATGTGAAAAGTACACCTGGAATTGGTATAGCCTACCAGGGTAATTCCAGGATATACATTTTGCAGGAGACCAGCACGACTGTTTCGTCATTTTCAAACTGTTTTTCATCTCTTCCAATCTCTCTCATGTTTGTTCGATGGGACCTTTAGGAAAGTGAGGGGGATAAGTAAGACAAAAAATCATACACGATAAAAAAAATCCAGGAGAAAAAGCGTGCAGCCAAAGCAGACAGAAAAGGAAATCAAAATCATGCAGGTCTCGAAGACAAGAAACATAAAACGTGCACGTCTGATACCGCCCCCACCCGTCCGTCCCTAAGTTCTCCTACGCCCGTGGTACACCATTCGCGATAATCTGAATACAGGTGGCTGTGCGCCATAGAAGAGACATCGAGTGGGGTTTAGGGTGAAGACAGGGAAAGAAGACAGCGCATGCATCCCTCGTTTACTAGTTCTCCTTTTCACATGCGTTTTTTTAATCTTCCTGAAGGGTTAAGGGCTGTTCACTGGATGCATGCATGAATGAATGGATGAATTATGGTTTAAATAAGTATATTGGTAAACATTAGAAAATACTGCAATTCAGACACAACATTGCGCATTTATTTGATAACTATGTGTTATATAAAAGTTCATAATTAAAACGCATGGGTGAGACAGCAAGAGAGTATAAAACCAAACAATATAAACATTTGTAAAATATCTCTTTTATGTATTTGCATGTATCCACGAATCATAGGCAGGACAGGAAGAGTCTGTCAACCGCCATTTCGTCATTCTCTAGCAAAATACCACGTGCGAGAAAGCACCCATTTTCATCGGCTGATTTGGGGAAGCCATTGCGATAATTTCGATCGAAATTGACAAATAGCGTATAAGCCTTTGCTTTCACTTGAATATTTTGAAATTTTGACAAATTTTGGATAAGAACAATAACAAAGGTGTTTTCGTCTGGACGAGATGTATTACGGATAGGCTGTGCTGGTCCCTTTAAAATCGCGTGTTTTGGTCTTGACGAGATGTATTACGGATAGGCTGTGCTGTTTCCTTTAAAATCGTGTGTTTGGTTTTGACGAGATGTTTAACGGATAGACTGTGCTGGCCCCTTTAAAACCGCGTGTTTTGGTCTGGACGAGATGTTTCACGGATAGGCTGTGCTGGTCCCTTTAAAATTGGAACTTGACCTTGACGAGATGTTTCACGGATAGACTGTGCTGGCCCCTTTAAAACAGCGTGTTTTGGTCTGGACGAGATGTATTACGGATAGGCTGTGCTTGTCCCTTTAAAATAGCGTGTTTTGGTCTGGACGAGATGTTTCACGGATAGGCTGTGCTGGTCCCTTTACTATCGCGTGTTTTGGTCTTGACGAGATGTTTCACGGATAGGCTGTGCTGGTCCCTCTAAAATAACGTGTTTTGGTCTTGACGAGATGTTTTACGGATAGGCTGTGCTGGTCCCTTTAAATTTTGTACTTGACCTTGACGAGATGTTTCACGGATAGGGTAAGCTGGCCCCTTTAAAACCGCGTGTTTGGTCTTGGGGGAGCCATCAGTCCAAGGGCAGGCCGTGAACCGGAAGTACTACCACCGGAAGTATTGCCACCTCTCCTTACTCCGCCTCGAGGCCTTTTATTCTTGTACTGGAATTTGGATAACCCACTCGTAGATGAAGATGGTTTCGATCTAAAATAACCAAGCGCATAAATAATCAACAAATGGTGAGATGTTTTTTTTTTCTTGTAAAGTTAAACAAAAACCGATAAAAATACGAATGTGGGTGGGTGGAAAATGCATTTTTTTATTTTTTGAGTCCCCCTCTCCCCTGAGGGCCTGATACTCAGGCTACATTTTTTTGCAAATATTGTACCAAATCAAAGTTGCCAAAATATCTATCGGATTTTTTTTTTAAACTTTACAAGATCTCTTACTTTACCCTTCATTATCGTCATGGCTACAATAACTTATTCTAGATAGAAGGAGACCCCATCAAGATCCCATCGGGATATTTCTCCTCCTCCCCCCACCCCCTGGGCCGGGTTCCTAGAAAGCAAGTTAACGCAAACACCAAGGGATGAATACCTTTTTTATCCAACCAAATGTCGTATTTATCCCTGGGTTAAAGCTAACCTGCTTTCTACGAACCTTCATTTGACTTCCTCAATATAATTTTGATGCTATTGAATCCTTCCAAGACCATCACCCTTTCCTGTCCTCCTCACGCCTAGAATACAGCCCCTTCCCACTGTCTTCTTCCCTTTCTCAGACAAATGCTTGTTACCTGGCAGACGTCCTGGCACTTTTCCTTCCTGCGGTTGAAGCAGCTCCTGCCTGCCAGTAAGGAGACTGGCCATCATCGTCCAGGAAGCTGCCCTGGTCAGTAGTATCAACCTGGGCGTCTTCATTAGCACCTGTCTTTCTCTTGCGCTTACTGGTCTTACCACCTGTGCTTTTAGGTCTTTCACTTCGGACCGGAAATGGGTCCAGCTGTAAGGAAATCAAAGGCAGTGCTGTTAAAAGGTGTAAGACCCGCCCGTGACCATAACTTTAGACGGTGCTGGTCATTCCTCTCAGAATTTCCCTTAATCATAAAAACGTACACAGACACGGCAGATGCTGTTTGTTTAGCAGCGTATAGTTTTACACTGGCTATAAGACCTTGGACATACCCGCTGATTACAATAACAACCGTGTAATATAAAATATCTGTCTGGGATCTATTGCTGTCCATTGTCGAGCAGGCTGCAACTAGTACGATTCTATAGTTTGCCTGCGATAATATTTCACTTCGCAACGGCCTGATTGACAAGGATAAACAAAGTTTTGTTTTTGTTTCGAAACGGCCAGCTCAGCCTGCAGGCCGTCGCATCCTTTGATCTTCTGCCCGCCGAGGACAAATTTTTGTCCACTGTCTATTCGTGTCCGCACTTGTCTTTGGTCATAACCTGAAAGGTCCTGTCAACAACTATCCCTGTACAAACAGCTAAAATTACTAGTGCGGATTGGCCCTTATAAACTGACGAGCTAACATACTGGGCCGCCTGTGATTCATAAACTACATACAGCAGTATTAGTGTAGTCTCGCCTATTTTTTCGGGACATTGAAAACTGTCTTAATGTCGATAATTGTTTTTTTATTCACTTTAATAATATGCTACCATTTGTTTATTCTAAAATATCATTTACAAATTTTGTTTATATCCTAGAAATCTTGAGAATCCAGAGAATTTTTTTCCAGGGGGGCAGCAACTTTACCATCCTCATCCTCATAATTTTTTTTTACAAATGTCATTACTATAATACTCGTGCTAATGCACTATTTTGAATCCCGTAGCCCTCTGTCATTGAGGCTGTCACAAAACAGCTTAATTAACTTGCCTAGTAAATGCAAGCAAGTAACAGATTCATGATTTGCGGAAAGGAGAGTTCTCTGGGAGAAGCAGTGACCAGCCCTGGAATGACTGGATAGAAGGTCTGTCTGCCTGGACTTCCTGGTGGACAGTGAACCCCAACATGCCTGCAACCAGTGCTGCCGTGTCTTCCTCACCACCAGGCGCGGTGAAGATGAGTGGTACTGTCACCAGACCCCCAGGAAGGGATGACTCCATCAAACAGCTCCCTGGTTTGACCAGGAAGTCCATGAGCCAGCCTTCCCACCCTGTAGTTTGTCCAGATCGATAAGCCTTCTTCCAGCTCAGGATATGGCTCCACCATTTCTTGTCTGGATACCCTTTGTACGTGGCCAGTAATTTCTCAAAAATTGCCTCAACAGTGCCCCACCAGTTCTTCAGCTGCAGCACTTCTTCTATCGGGTCTAGCTGCCTCCGTAGCTCTTTGGCCTTGGTGAGCAGTCTCGCCCAATCCTCCTCGGTCCCGAGCATCTCGATGGCAGGTATACCGCATCTTGTCACGCATTTGAACTCGAAGAACTCTTGCACAGAGGACATCAGGGTCACTTGGGATACGATTCTCTGGACCTTTGTTGTGGAAGAGAAATCAGCGGTCATGGTGTCCACATAGCCAGGGACTTTTATATTTTCGTCTATTAGCTTAGACATTTCGCCAAAGAACCAATCATAATCGATGCCATAGATACTTAGAGTCGGGACTGAGACTTCTAAAGTCTTCTTGCCTTCGTGACTAACAAACATATCACGGACCGCTTGATTCTTAGAGTTATCATCGATGGCATTGGCAACTTTTTTTATCACTGTAAACCACCAGTCCTCAGGGGAGGTCCTCAGATTCCAATGCATATTGTACGCCGTCACAATTGCGGAGAAGATCCCAACATCATTGGTGACAATGATGGGGTCTTGGGAGCCGAGAGTGGCTACCCGATCGCCTACATTCAGTCTTTCCGGAAGCTCCGACGCACCACCAGGCCTAAACATAAACCTCTTAGCCTCCTTCTCCTCCATTATCTTTGCTTTTTGCGCGAGGATTTCGAATGCCTTTCCCTCTTCAAAATTCTTCAGGCCTTTAGTGTCTCTGTGTTCTAATTTTAGACCGTCTGCAAGAGGAATTCGGGTAAACATTCCACCACCAGCAGAACTCTCTACGCTGGCAACAGACTGTTGACTCCCCATAGTTGAACAACAACGCCGCTTGGATACAAATAATTCGAAGCAGAGTTTGTCGACTCAAATAAACTCAAATGAGCCCACTTTCTAGTGAAAAGAACTACGTAATTCTAGTAAAATGGCTTACGAAATCTTGGTCCGAATTTTTTCGGCATTCTGATATCTGCTGTGTCATAAGGGCATCTGTATCGCTAATGCTTCCGTCACGCAATCCTCTCGTAGCATTCAACAGTGCCACAAGGAAATGAGCAAATGCTTCCGTCACGCAATCCTCTCGTGGCATTCAACAGTGACACAAGAGAATGAGCAAATGCTTTCGTTGCGCAAAACTTTCGAGTCAATCTATGATCAAAATGCGACTACCGTACCTTAGGGATGCCAACAATAATTAAAGTAAAACTAGAAAAAGAGTTTTCCAGCCGAACGATTCCCCTCTTTTCCACAATTACCAACATCCCTAACTTTTTTAGTTATGATTTTTGAATCAGTTCGTAAGCTTTTATGTAGATTTATCTATATTCAAACTATGACAAATGTTCTAAATTGCAAGCTCCACTATTTAATGTGAAACGCGAATTTTCATTATTTGTTGAGACATCACTTAGTCATGATTGCTATTTTTATTCAATATATACATGCGATGATAATGTAAATGATTATGCCATTATAAGAAATTATATCATAAGTGACTGCGATTTCTTATGTATCCGATGTAGAAAATAAAGATTAGTCCACATTAGATGAGAGGTGGTCGTATTCAATACTAGTATTGGCTAAAGGGACTACAGACAATTAAGTAGATGATTTTCTCTTTTGTTCTTACAAAGGGCTAGCGCTCAAAACGTCAGCAAAACTACTATGTTTTCACAGAGTCGTATAAGTGCCCATATCACTTTTGTGTTGATTATTTTCCTCGTCTTATCAAATGAATTGGTCGCTAATTCATGTATTCCAAACTTAACGCTTCATGCGCTATGGTGAGGCAAGAAGTCGGACAATGTCATAGCTATCCTAGAGGCCGGTTTAAAAAGCCAACGCTTGTTTTCGTGTGAATCCTAGTTGAACAAAGAAGGCAAGCATAACACAACATACCCCCCCCCCCCCCCCCCCCCCCCCACACACACACACACACATCTAAATACACACCTTAAATCGATCGTTGACAAGCGCCATGCCGTTCGGCCCCAGCACAGCGTAACACAACACATTGTCGTGGAAGCCCGTGACCATCTTCTCTCTTAGTACGTCCTTCATAACGAGCATGCGCGCTAGGCGCTCCGCGTCGTTCCGGTGGAAGTCCCTTCCCATGCCGTACAGCGCACACGTGTCGTGACCTTCCTGGGTCACTCGGGCGTTAGTAGAGCCCTGGAACAGAATAGGAGATGAATCATGCTATAATATTATAGGGGCTAACCCTGAAAGAGAATAGGAGATAAACTTTGCTATAATATTATAGGGGCTAACCTTGAAAGAGAATAGGAGATGAACCATGCTAATATTATAGGGGCTAAATCTGAAAGAGAATAGGAGATGAACCATGCTATAATATTATAGGGACTAACCCTGAAACAGAATAGGAGATGAACTTTGCTATAATATTATAGGGGCTAACCTTGAAAGAGAATAGGAGATGAACCATGCTATAATATTATAGGGGCTAACCTTGAAAGAGAATAGGAGATGAGCCATGCTATAATATTATAGGGGCTAACCCTGAAACAGAATAGGAGATGAACCATGCTATAATATTATAGGGGCTAACCCTGAAACAGAATAGGAGATGAACCATGCTATAATATTATAGGGGCTAACCCTAAAACAGAATAGGAGATGAACCATGCTATAATATTATAGGGACTAACCCTGAAACAGAATAGGAGATGAACTTTGCTATAATATTATAGGGGCTAACCCTGAAACAGAATAGGAGATGAACCATGCTATAATATTATAGGGGCTAACCCTAAAACAGAATAGGAGATGAACCTTGCTAAAATATTATAGGGGCTAACCCTGAAACAGAATAGGAGATGAACCATGCTATAATATTATAGGGGCTAACCCTGAAACAGAATAGGAGATGAACCATGCTATAATATTATAGGGGCTAACCCTGAAACAGAATAGGGGATGAACCATGCTATAATATTATAGGGGCTAACCCTGAAACAGAATAGGAGATGAACCATGCTATAATATTATAGGGGCTAACCCTGAAACAGAATAGGAGATTAACCATGCTATAATATTATAGGGGCTAACCCTGAAACAGAATAGGAGATGAACCATGCTATAATATTATAGGGCTAACCCTGAAATAGAATAGGAGATGAACTATGCTATAATATTATAGGGGCTAACCCTGAAACAGAATAGGAGATGAACTATGCTATAATATTATAGGGGCTAACCCTGAAAGAGTATAGGAGATAAACCATGCTATAATATTTTAGGGGCTAACCCTGAAAGAGTATAGGATAGGGGATAAACTATGCCATACTATTATCGGGCTAACCCTGAAAGAGTATAGGATGGGAGATAAACTATGCCATACTATTATCGGGCTAACCCTGTAAGAGAATAGGATGGGAGATAAACTATGCCATACTATTATCGGGCTAACCCTGAAAGAGAATTTCCCTGCTCGCAGAGGCCTCTTTCCTCTGTATTTCGCTGGGCTTGAGTTCGCGAGGAAAAGATACCTCTGCCATGGGTCGAAACTGTTTCTGTTGCGCATGCGTGAGCGTTAATAAGCGACCGACGTGCCAAAACCCGTACCATCGCGCGAAAGCTGTCAATATGCTAATATGCTTTGCATGGGTTTAGTCGGAAATCATGAATCAAACTCCGGTTAGTTCTTCTTTTCGAAAAAAGAAAACAACTGTTCAATTTCAATCACCTAAAACGTCACTAAAAAGATTGAACAATAAACGCAGCAAAGACGAGTTTTGTCTTGTTTGTGGGATTAATTTCAAGACATCTGGGCAGGCGAGTTTCTTCAATGTAGATATCGCACAGTTGGATTCGAAGAAAATGTTACAAAACTTTTTGGTAAACTTAGATCAGCTATTCCCAGAAGAATATGCAAAACCTGTAAACGGAAGATTGACTCGTTAGTCAAAAGAGAGAAAATTCTGAATGAAGATAAGGCATTGAATGGCTTCTTTTATGATTCGTCGCGTGATATTTTTATGGAGGACGCCGTTTCGAATGCGGGCTTATTATCCCGCAGCGGATATACGTTTCATGTATGCGCTAGTCATTGTGGGCTCAAATAGTGGCCAATAATTAATGAACGGAGCATGCGCTCTGGATCTCGTCCACGATCGTGGACGGCGGTTTGATCAAACGAACTTGCGACCCATGGCAGAGGTATCTTTTCCTAGCGAACTCCAGCCCAGCGAAATACAGAGAAAAGAGGCCTCTGCTAGCAGGGAAAAAGAGAATAGGATGGGAGATAAACTATGCCATACTATTATCGGGGCTGAATACAGTTTCAAGATCCTTTAATTGCATTTTGTATGAAAATTGGAAAAAAACCTTCCGGCATTTAGTTATTGCTACATTCATGATTATATCAAGGAACGTATTGAGTGGAAGTATTTATTGCTACCTTGAAGATATCCACAAAGTGATTGAGCGGGAACTTGACGTTCTTGGGTCGTTGCCACTGGCTGTTGTTGTCGTGAACGACTCGGTTGACGGTGCGCACAAAAGCCTTGGCCTCGGCCATGATGTCTCGGTTTGTGTGACTCACCGCGTTCTGGCAATTATCGCATACGGTTTGCGGGTCCGCTTGACACATGGATCTATATGGATGACAAGCAAGGAGTGGTGTTAACACTGTTCATGTACCTATAGGGCTGACAAGGAAAAAGTGGTGTCTACACTGTTGGTGTCGTACCGTACCTGTTGAAGTCTGTCTAGCCACATGCTGGTGTCGTACCGTACCTGTTAAACTCTGTCTCGCTATATGTTTGTGTCATAGCGTAACTGTTGAACTCTGTCTCGCCACATGTTGGTGTCATACAGTACCGGTTGAACTCTGTCTCACCACATGTTGGTGTCATACAGTACCGGTTGAACTCTGTCTCGCTATATGTTGGTGGCGTATCGCACCTGTTGAACTCTGTCTCGCTATATTTTGGTGTCGTACCGTACCTGTTGAACTCTGTCTCGCTATATGTTGGTGGCGTATTGTACCTGTTAAAATCTGTCTCGCCAAAGTAATGAAGCAGCTGTACTCGTCGGCACTCAGTGGAGTTCTCACTAAACTGGACAACGCGGTACAGGTTATCCATATGTACGTCCTTTGTCGCTTTGTCCCCCTCGATCATTCTAATAACAAGAAATACCAGCACTGCATTAGAGAACTTTGGCCTCGTCACTGTTATCATCAATGAATAAGAGAGCATACTCTACCTTCTTATCCTGTGCATGTCACCGTAGGAATAGTACAGGATGCACTCGGCCTTCTTGCCATCCCTGCCCGCTCGCCCGCACTCCTGGTAGTAGCCCTCAAGGGACTTAGGCATGGAGTAGTGGATCACGTAACGAACGTCGCCCTTGTCTATACCCATGCCGAACGCTATCGTGGCACACACCACCTGAAAAGAATCAGGCTATCATCCCATATCCACCGTTACCCTTGTCTATACCAATACCAATCATCCCATATCCACCGTTACCCTTGTCTATACCCATGTCTATCATCCCATATCCACCGTTACCCTTGTCTATACCCATGCCGAACGCTATCGTGGCACACACCACCTGAAAAGAATCAGGATATCATCCCATAGCCACCGTTACCCTTGTCTATACCCATGTCTATCATCCCATATCCACCGTTACCCTTGTCTATACCAATACCAATCATCCCATATCCACCGTTACCCTTGTCTATACCAATACCTTTCATCCCATATCCACCGTTACCCTTGTCTATACCAATACCTATCATCCCATATCCACCGTTACCCTTGTCTATACCAATACCTATCATCCCATATCCACCGTTACCCTTGTCTATACCCATGTCTATCATCCTATATTCACCGTTACCCTTGTCTATACCAATACCTATCATCCCGTATCCATCGTTACCCTTGTCTATACCCATGCCGAACGCTATCGTGGCACACACCACCTGAAAAGAATCAGGCTATCATCCCATATCCACCGTTACCCTTGTCTATACCAATACCTTTCATCCCATATCCACCGTTACCCTTGTCTATACCAATACCTATCATCCCATATTCATCGTTACCCTTGTCTATACCAATACCTTTCATCCCATATCCACCGTTACCCTTGTCTATACCAATACCTATCATCCCATATTCACTGTTACCCTTGTCTATACAAATACCTATCATCCCATATCCACCGTTACCCTTGTCTATACCAATACCTATCATCCCATATTCACCATTACCCTTGTCTATA
Organism: Nematostella vectensis; assembly: GCF_932526225.1. NCBI lineage: Eukaryota > Metazoa > Cnidaria > Anthozoa > Actiniaria > Edwardsiidae > Nematostella > Nematostella vectensis. Next base: position 6,847,940 of record NC_064038.1, read on the forward strand.
CCAATACCTATTATCCCATATCCACCGTTACCCTTGTCTATACCCATGTCTATCATCCCATATTCACCGTTACCCTTGTCTATACCAATACCTATCATCCCATATTCACCATTACCCTTGTCTATACCAATACCTATCATCCCATATTCACCGTTACCCTTGTCTATACCAATACCTATCATCCCATATTCACTGTTACCCTTGTCTATACCAATACCTATCATCCCATATCCACCGTTACCCTTGTCTATACCAATACCTATCATCCCATATCCACCGTTACCCTTGTCTATACCCATGTCTATCATCCCATATTCACCGTTACCCTTGTCTATACCAATACCTATAATCCCGTATCCACCGTTACCCTTGTCTATACCCATGCCGAACGCTATCGTGGCACACACCACCTGAAAAGAATCAGGCTATCATCCCATATCCACCGTTACCCTTGTCTATACCAATACCTTTCATCCCATATCCACCGTTACCCTTGTCTATACCAATACCTATCATCCCATATTCATCGTTACCCTTGTCTATACCAATACCTTTCATCCCATATCCACCGTTACCCTTGTCTATACCAATACCTATCATCCCATATTCACTGTTACCCTTGTCTATACAAATACCTATCATCCCATATCCACCGTTACCCTTGTCTATACCAATACCTATCATCCCATATTCACCATTACCCTTGTCTATACCAATACCTATTATCCCATATCCACCGTTACCCTTGTCTATACCCATGTCTATCATCCCATATTCACCGTTACCCTTGTCTATACCAATACCTATCATCCCATATTCACCATTACCCTTGTCTATACCAATACCTATCATCCCATATTCACCGTTACCCTTGTCTATACCAATACCTATCATCCCATATTCACTGTTACCCTTGTCTATACCAATACCTATCATCCCATATCCACCGTTACCCTTGTCTATACCAATACCTATCATACCATATCCACCGTTACCCTTGTCTATACCCATGTCTATCATCCCATATTCACCGTTACCCTTGTCTATACCAATACCTATCATCCCGTATCCACCGTTACCCTTGTCTATACCCATGCCGAACGCTATCGTGGCACACACCACCTGAAAAGAATCAGGCTATCATCCCATATCCACCGTTACCCTTGTCTATACCAATACCTATCATCCCATATTCACCGTTACCCTTGTCTATACCAATACCTATCATCCCATATCCACCGTTACCCTTGTCTATACCCATGTCTATCATCCCATATTCACCGTTACCCTTGTCTATACCAATACCTATCATCCCGTATCCATCGTTACCCTTGTCTATACCAATACCTATCATCCCATATTCACCGTTACCCTTGTCTATACCAATACCTATCATCCCATATCCACCGTTACCCTTGTCTATACCAATACCTATCATCCCATATCCACCGTTACCCTTGTCTATACCAATACCTATCATCCCATATCCACCGTTACCCCTGTCTATACCAATACCTATCATCCCATATTCACTGTTACTCTTGTCTATACCCATGCCGAACGCTATCGTGGCATCAGGTTAGCCCAGCCCATCAGGTTAGGCATCAGGTTAACCCATCATCCCGTATCCACCGTTACCCTTGTCTATACCAATACCTATCATACCATATCCACCGTTACCCTTGTCTATACCAATACCTATCATCCCATATCCACCGTTACCCCTGTCTATACCAATACCTATCATCCCATATTCACTGTTACTCTTGTCTATACCCATGCCGAACGCTATCGTGGCATCAGGTTAGCCCAGCCCATCAGGTTAGGCATCAGGTTAACCCATCATCCCGTATCCACCGTTACCCTTGTCTATACCAATACCTATCATCCCATATTCACTGTTACCCTTGTCTATACCAATACCTATCATCCCATATTCACTGTTACCCTTGTCTATACCAATACCTATCATCCCATATTCACTGTTACCCTTGTCTATACCAATACCTATCATCCCATATTCACTGTTACCCTTGTCTATACCAATACCTATCATCCCATATTCACTGTTACCCTTGTCTATACCAATACCTATCATCCCATATTCACTGTTACCCTTGTCTATAGCAATACCTATCATCCCATATCCACCGTTGCCCTTGTCTATACCCATGTCTATCACCCATACCCACCGTCATCCTTGTCTATACCCATGCCGAACGCTATCGTGGCACACGCCACATGAAAAGAATCAGGTTAGCCTATGATCCCGTATCTACCAGTACCCCCATCAATGCCTATCATCCCATATCCACCTTTACCCTCATCTATGCCTTTCATCCAATATCCACCGTTACCCCCATCTATCATCCCATATCCACCGTTATCCTCATATATGCCTTTCATCTCATATTTATCGTCACCCTTATCTATACCAATTCCTATCATCCCATATCCACCGTCACACTTAACGATACCCATGCCTATCAATTAACCCATATCCACCGTCACTTTTATTTATACCCATCCCAAACGCTATCTTTGCGCACAACACCAGAAAGGAATAAGGATAGCTCATTAACCCATATTCACCGTCACTCCCACATATGTATACCCATACCGAACACTATCACAAACTACCTGAAAGATTCAGTTTAGCTTATCAACCCAGATACCCACTAAGAATGCCCGAATTCACGAAAAATCCCTTAGTATCACCGAGGGTGCAGCAGTGCTGTGCTGATTGCACGTAATGTTGAACGATTCCGGACAATATGCATTTTTCACGTAGTAAGGCATATTACAAAAGCTAATCATCATTTCCGTATACCTGCACACGCCCTTGGATCCAGATCTCTTGGGTCTTGACCCGCTTCTCGTCATCCAGTCCCGCGTGGTAAGGGACGGCTCGTATGCCAGACGTACTGAGGCAGTCCGCCACTCGTTCACACTCTTTTCTAGGATCACAGAACACATCAGAGTTCTTTATGAAATAAACAGCAAGATATCAAACTGTTTTAAACACTTTATTTCATGTTCTTATATGTGTTCTTGCTTTAAGCATGTAAGTACCCCTTTAATAGACCCTCGCATGATAGAGCGTGACGTGAGGGTACCCACCCTAGACGATACCCGAAGCTTGAGGGAACTCACCTCGAAATACATTAGACGATTTCAGGCGTGAGGGTACTCACCTTGAAATACAGTAAAAGAATTCCAGGCATGAGGGAACTCACCTCGAAAGACAGTAGACGATTCCAGGCGTGAGGGTACTCACCTCGAAAGACAGTAGACGATTCCAGGCGTGAGGGTACTCACCTCGAAATACAGTAGACGATTCCAGGCGTGAGGGTACTCACCTCGAAACACAGTAGACGATTCCAGGCGTGAGGGTACTCACCTCGAAACACAGTAGACGATTCCAGGCGTGAGGGTACTCACCTCGAAAGACAGTAGACGATTCCAGGCGTGAGGGAGCTCACCTCGAAAGACAGTAGACGGTGCCCGAAGCGAAAGGGTACTTACCTCAACGGACAGTAGACAATGCAAGACACTTGAGTGAACTCACCTCGAAAGACAGTAGACAATGCCCTAGGGGAAAGAGTACTTACCTCAACGGACAGTAGACGATGCCCGAAGCGAAAGGGTACTTACCTCAACGGACAGTAGACAATGCTCGAGATTGTAACGTGATTGTACTCACCTCGAAAGACAGAAGACGATACCCGAGGCGTGAGGATGCTCACCTCAAGACAGCAGACGATGCCGGAGGCTCACCTCGAAAGACAGTAGATGATATCCGAGGCGTAAGAGTACCCATCTCAAAAGACAGAAGACGATGCCCGAGTTGTGAGGGTACTCACCTTGAAAGACAGTAGACGATGCCTGAGGCGTGAGGGTATTTGGATTTTATGAATTCAGTGATCTCCTCCACGATCGCTTTCTTTTTTGGCTTGACCTGGAACTGCAGGTTGGACCGATTGAAGCTCTGTGTGAACCTGTGAACGGAGCAAAGTCAAAACACGGTCCATAGAACCTGAAACACAATCACGGCATGGTTACAGAGTCAAATCATGTAAATAGTACAATGTTACCAATGAACACAAACAAGACAATAAAGTATCGTTTGCAGACTAAGGCAGTAAAGTACTTTCCCGGTCCCGACACTATGCTTCTTACCGTTTGCAGTTGTCCCCGTTCATTTTGAGCTGATTTTCTATATCCTGTCGCACCCGGGGCGTGGCCGTTGCCGTAAGCGCCATCACGGGAACTCCCGGGTACTTGTTCTTCACATCCGACAGCTTCTTGTAATCCGGCCGGAAGTCGTGACCCCACTGGCTGATGCAATGGGCTTCATCGATCACAAACCTGCATAAAGCAAACATTGTACTGAAACAAATTCACTGAGTAACGACTGCAGTCCATCCCGCATATTTTGGATTTTAAGCATCCTTTTTATAAGAACCTAATCTGCCTGGTGGGGAAAATAATTCAATTGTTTTGACAAAACTCTGATTTATGGTTGATAACAAGAAAGAAAAGACACATTTTCATAAATGTTTTGTGCATTGAATGCTGTAGTAAAATACAACATGGACTAATATTTTAATTCAGCATTGATTGCTGTTGTTATAGTGATTGTTATTGTTCGTTGTATACGAAAAAAATAAAAACCATTTAAGAACCTAACAGCCAAACGGACATGACCAAACAAGGCATACTCAATGAGCACTAGGCCTTAAACAAAGTAGCGACATGTAGTATGCGTCATGTCTCCTAAATGTTTTCTAGTCTAGCCACTTCCAAAAACATGAAGTGCGCGACGAATTTTGTAGAGCGCAACAAGAACATATTTCTCAACTATCCGAGAAACATTTGTTTGTCACTGCTACAAAATTTGTTGTGCGCTACAATGTCTCTCTGGAGACATGCATTCGACATGTATCTCGCAACATGTCGCGCTCGACACGTCGCCTAGTTTAGCCAGGCCTTTAGGGAGTTTGGTGGTGCTGGACACGTGACCTTGCGTCCTTGAGTCAATATAACGCTCTTATCACCTGTCGAGCAAGCCCCTGTTGTGCAGACTCTTGAGTACTGAGTGCAGCTTGCCGCTAGCTGACAGCTTCTCCGGGGTGATGTAGACCAGCTTGAGGCTTGGTTGCCTTAGCGACAGGTCTTGGTAGACAGAGCTCACGTGGCGATTAGCTTCAGCGCTAGTGACGTCACCTGATAGGTGGGTCGCGGGGACCTGGGTATGAAATATTGGTCAGCACGCTGGATACACGAGCTAGGATACAGTGCGCAGAAATACAGTGGAAATCTACGGTTAGAAAAAAAAAGGTTCTCGATCATACCAGAAAGATTTCCCTGGAGCTTACATTTATAAAAGAAGAAAAACCTGGGAAATTTGGCTACTGTTCTCGGGCCTATCAGAGGAGGCAAAAGACTGCTTCTCAAAATATACAATAATAAATTAACACGAGATGGGGCCTGCATTGACGTCAAATTATCAACTACGGGAAACCAGAAAAGTTCGCCTCTAGAACGAGCATCCGTGGTATTTCAGAAGAGATAAGAGATGCGTGCAGTGCGCGTACCCGCATGGAGTTGAGCCGCTGAACCTGATCCTGGATCAGAGACTTGAGCGGTGAGATCACAAACGTCACACCACGATTCATCAGGGCTGTCACCTGCCAATCAATCAAGCAGTCAGCCAATCAGGAAATCAGTCGCCATTCATTAAGTCAAAATATAACAATTAATCAGTCAGTAAATATATCAGCCAGCCAGTCAGTAGGAATCTCATAAAAACGTAGTTGATGTATCCTGCTAATAACACAGAAGAACTGGAAGTACACTCCATGTATACGAACCTGAGATGGCAGTAAACATAGCTTTGTTAGTGTCACATGTTGTAAAATGTCACATGTTGTAAAACTGTGCACATGATAGCAACCTAATTGAGTATACAAATTGATTATACACCTTTTTTCAATTGAAGTTGTCGGTGCAAATGACGAATGGCAAATGGTAGTTGTAAGACAAATCGCGGCTTGTGGGTATAATTACCCCTAAGAGTAAAGAGAAGTAAACTAATCGCACGAGTTAGTCACATTTCCCTGCTTTCAGTTAAGTATGAGGAGTCCCTTGGTGATTTGGGATGGTAGCACTGCCATTTGCCATTTGCGCTGACAACGTACTTTGAATAGGTCTATATTTTTATAAACACTAAAATTTTATTCAGAACATCCTTAAGAACATTTTCAGCCTTGAAAAAAAAAAACGGCCTAGCCTCAACTGTAAATTATACGTTCTTTTAACAAAGAGTGTATTACGCTGTACCTGATAACACAGACTCTTGCCCCCGCCTGTGGGCATCAGCACAAAGCAGTTCTTTCTCATCATGGCGGCATTGATGACTTGCAGCTGGTTCGTCCGGAGGCTCCTGATGCAGAACACATCACGAAGGATCTTCCACATGTCCTTAGAATGTGGGTAATCGGTGCGACGCAACTCGGCTGCACAGTAAAGACATATTATTGGTTATCAGGGCTTTATTAAAAGGCTCCTGTTCAGAACACATCGCGGAGGATCTTCCACATGTCCTTAGAATGTGGGTAATCGGTGCGCCGCAATTCGGCTGTACAGTAAAGACTTTTTTTGGTCATCAGGGCTTTATTAAAAGGCTCCTGTTCAGAACACATCGCGGAGGATGTTCAACATGTCCTTAGAATGTGGGTAATCGGTGCGCCGAAACTCGGCTGTACAGTAAAGACTTTTTTTTGGTTATCAGTCTTTATCAAAAGGCTCCTGATGCAGAAAACATCGCGCAGGATCTTCCACATGTCCTTAGAGTGTGGGTAATCGGTGCGCAGCAAGTCGGCTGAACATATTGGTTATCAGGTCTTTATAAAAAGGAAACTGTTCAGGACATGCCTTATGAAGAAAATGCTGCGGGTTTGAAGCAGCATAGCCGGTGAAGGCCTCGAATTATTGGGAACACGATACAGAATCAGTAAGAAAACAATGGGGGGCACAGCCACGCCCCTACTGGTCATTTTCTTACAATTTTTGAAATGATTGGAGGGGCACGTGCCCCTAATGACCCACCCCCTGCTACGGACCCTAGCAGGATAACTTGAACTAAAAGGGCCCTTATGCATCGACGACCGCAAAGAGAACGCGACCAAAAACATTGCACTTAATCCTAAATTCTTGATAAAATAAACTCGTTTTTACAATTATAAAAAAGTAAAGATTAGAACAATGTAAGACAAGAACAATGAAAGTCTGGCTTACAGCACACAAGTACCTTGTCCTTGCTAGATCCAAAAAAAGATGGAAATTAGACAGAGTCCATCTCAAAGCGCATTTCTATTTGGGTAAGGTCCCTATAGAACTGAGCGCTAAGCATAAAAGTATTTTTGGGGGCCACGTTCACTTTTTGGTCACGCCGTCTTACGTAAGACCTAAAAATGGAGACTGTAAGTACACAATAAGGGCAGTCGCGTCGCTAGGGAGTGTTTCTGAGAAAGCACGCACACTCTCCTTATTGAAGGATAGTCAAATGCTATTCTTTTTCCATATGATACCTATCACTGCACACCCACTCAGCAAATCCGGAGTAAGCGGCTGAGGCCCTGTCCACACGTATACGGAATCGAATGAATCCGCAATATTTTCCGTAATCGAAAAGTTTCCCGTCCACATGAAGCGTAATCGTATCGTAATTAGCCGTCCACATGTATACGGCTTGTTTTATTCTCCGGTTGGAGACTGGGTACGATTTTGACGTCACCGTAATCAAAAAGTTACGGATTCAACCGTCCAAACGGATTCCGTAATCGAAAAGTTTCAGACTCGACCGTCAACACGTATACGGAATCGTAGCGTATTTAAAAAAAATTGCGGATTCGCCAGCGTAATCGTCGTATACTTGTAGACGATAGTCGTATCCGAAACGAAAATGTTGCGGATTCATTCGATTCCGTATACGTGTGGACGGGGTCTAAGGAAATGAAATGACTCACCGTCATCACCATCGTTTGGCACCGACGACTTGTGACGTGGCGCTGGTTTGCTTTGAGTCCCAAACAACGTTTGCTGTGAGCTAGACATTCCTCCATTCCGACCGCTCGACGAAAAGTTCAGACCGTTCGTATAGCCACTCGAAGCAGGCCTCGTTGTCGAGGTATTGAGTGGTTTCAGTGAAGATGACTGGAGCACTGATGACGGTCTTGTAGAACCCTTGCTCGGTCCTGTTAGGACTACAAGGTCATCGTCATCATCACTGTCCAATGAAAATCCATCCAAAGATGCCCCAGGGACGGAGCTGCAACTAATTCCTGTACTAGGATCATTTATCCTGGACAAAGGAGTGACCAGATTTTCACTTGTCAACGATGACCGAGAAGTTTTTGGAAACGAGTTATTCCTAGAATTCCAAGAGGTGCCATGGTTATCAATGTCAGTGAATGCCGGAGTACCCGTCGAATGGAAGCTTGAAAAACTTTGCCCTGATTTGTAACCAATTGGAGGGATTGTGCTAGCGTCGAAGAACCCATCGCCGCAGGGAGGTGATTTCATGGTGGGCGTGGCAGGTGCGAATGAGGGGATCCCTGTGGATGGGGTTTTTCCTTGGAGGGAGTCTCGGCCTTGGTTATGGCGATTAGTGGACACTAAAGGTGTGCTTGTGCTGTGAAAGGGTTGCGCAGCGAGTGTGGAGTCAACTTGGAAGCCATCTGTGGAAAGATGATAGACAGACAATGGTTGTTTATTTTCGAGTGATATGCCAATTACCACCAATGGTCTGAGATTATATTACCAGATGTTGCATTTGTTAGTGAGGTTAATTTAAAAATTAATACTGTTGTAGATATTGTTAGACCCAAATCAATCACAATTTAACGACATCACAGAATAGTGTGCTTCACTGAGGGCCTCCAGAGGGGTTAAACACGCAAATGACCCCAGACGAACATGCAGAATTCTCGGCACAAAGTTGAATAAAGATGTATACTTTGGAACTCTTGAGGTTAGACAAAAAGATTAATATATCTTAGCCTTGTTTTGTACCGTCTCTGCTATCTTGTATTGGCACCATTTCTCCACGCTCTCGTAACATTGTCCTGATATTAGATACCTTGGACAGCAGTCTGGCCCTACAGTTAAGGAAACAAAACATTCAGTCACAGTAGCGTTGCCTCTATCGTAAGCACCATTGATAACCAGGCTGTTTACACACCATATTGCACCAGTTGTTTTGCCAATATCAACTGAGCGAAGTCGATTAGCAAAGTTCTGGATGATTCCGGTGCTGTTTTGGATAGATATGTATAATGGACGCGTCACGCAAAAAAGGACCGCAAAATTATATATTGTATTGTTAAACTTTTTTTGAGTAAAACATTTGTAAGGACCCATTTATGCAAGGCTTAGAAAGTTAATGATAAAAATGTTTCTTGCCACGGTGGGAAAACCTCTAAACAGAGCAAATCAATAAGGTAATTTTAGTTTTGATTACTGATGTCCTGTGGTCCTCTTTTCGTTACGCATGCAATGACGTACCTTTCTTGCTCGATTTGGAGAAGGCGCTTTTGAACTGCTTCGAGCTGGTTCTTCAGAACCCGTGTAGATATCTAGACGAGATGAACACAAACTTTATACCTTTGGTTACCTCTTTTGCCATCCTAGTAGTTATAGAGAGCCCCTAGAATCCATTTGAATCAGCGCAACTGCAATCTCTTTGGCATTTCTCAAGGCAACAATAAACTATGTTTCTGAATGGTTATTTTGTAATATTTGTAAAAAATACAAAGCAAAATAGGCTGACAGAGTCCTTTAAAGAATGTTGACCAGCCACTCCTTTGTAATTGTTAAGTAAACAATTTAAAATACGACGGTTCATTCAAAATAACCATCCACGATTGAAGTCTGATACTTAATAGACGATATTTGATTGAAAGTTTCTCAGTGACTTCCTTGAATTGGCTTGTGGCATTGGATTTTTTGAGCTCCTTGGTATTGTATTGGAGCGTAAAATGGTGCGTGGTTTTGGCCTTACTAAAAAGGAAACCTGAAAACTTATGAAGAGTCAAATTTCCTGAAAAACAAGTGAAAAAAAAAACGAGTACCTACCTTCTTGGGTGAGTTCTCGTCCTCGCTACCAGGTGGTCTAACAGAACTAGGAACTTGAATATCTCTGTACATATAAAACAATCATTACTTATGGACTAGCCTATACTCTATAACATTCTAAGAATTATTCGACCACGATGGGACCTTTGCGTGGCACACGCAGGTGAACCTGATTTTCATAGGGTTTGTAGTTTACCGGAGGCTCTGCAGTTTACCAGAGGGTTTGCAGTTAAACACGACGAAAATCAACTAGTTGAGCGGTCAGAATGAATGAATGAATGAGTGAGTGAGTGAGTGAGTGAGTGAGTGAGTGAGTGAGTGAGTGAGTGAGTGAGTGAGTGAGTGAGTGAGTGAGTGAGTGAGTGAGTGAGTGAGTGAGTGAGTGAGTGAGTGAGTGAGTGAGTGAGTGAGTGAGTGAGTGAGTGAGTGAGTGAATGGCTAACTTAAATGATGGTACAGTAAACTGGTATACCTTTTTCTATACTCTTTGGACCTACACTCTTACAAACGAGTCAACTGATAGTACAACAACCTATCCTTGATAGTACAACATAGTAGTACCCAATTCCACACACGATCGGGTCGACTGTGATGGTACAACAACCTATCCTTGATAGTACAACATAGTAGTACCCAATTCCACACACGATCGGGTCGACCGATAGAACACAGTAGTATCATTTTCACCATTGGCCAACTATAGCATTCCTGTCAGAATGTTGTTTGGAATAAAAATAAATATGGAATAAGCGATGCTCCGTGTAGAAATTAGAAAGCAATGAAACGTTTGGCAAATTGAGAATAAACTTTCGTATTTCTTTGTCGATAAAGTTTGGATACATCTAAAAGAACATGTTTACTTCACGTTTGTGGAAGATATTAAACTAAAATCGACCTATTAAGACATGGTGAAAGAGTTTCCTTAAATTCAAAAGGATGTCTGTAATACAAAAGCAACTTTTCCATACCCAATTTGCTTGTATATGTTTTTTTTTTTTTTTGTCTAATAAGATCGTGAACTTACATGAATGCAAGGTCGTCTTCATGTGTCTCTCCTTGGTCCAAAGGAGAACGTGGCTCTGGAGACACAAACAGCTCATAATCCTCCCATACTGGGCTATCCGGAGGGATGTCATCATAGGCATCATCTGCGACATCGTTATGATGGCATTTATCATGATTCTCATCATCACCATCATTTCCAGTGTGATCCTCGATAGGCTTGCCAGCATCATTGTCAGGACTGGCAGGGTGATTTGGGTGATTTTCTTCAGGCTGGAGACAAATGTTTAATATGAGATATGTGTACAGACAGACAGTAAGATGGCAAAGGTAGAAGCAGAACGAGACAAACCTTAGAAAAGTGAGAAAAAGTGATATGGTGGTGCGAAAAAAGGCAAGACAATACACAACAACATAATGCTTACCTGGTCATCCAAGTTATCACTAATTCCAAACCCAAAAGTCCAATTGACCTCATCTTCCACCAAACTATCATCCTTCAAAGCATCCAGTGATGGGGCTGTGTTTGAAGTATCCGTACACTTGCCTTGAGATGGGGAGACAGCTGAGGCAGCATTCATCTAGGGAAGACAAGCCAGGCTTTTACTTACAATTTCAACATGCTTTAAACTACAGGGATAGGAGGAGAAAAACTAGTTGAAGACCACAAGTTTACTAGTCAACTCTTCACTAACAGCCACTCTGTTTTGCAACCATAAAAAAAAATTGTATTTCATTCATCTAGGACCACAACTCAAACATGCTAATTTTTATTATTTTTGATACAACCATCACAGCTTTTATTCTAATATATTGGCACAATATTTACCAAAACAATTACATGAATCAACCTTTTTATTTGATTTTTCCATTTTTTTTGTGAGTTGGCCGATGAACACCCATCCAAGCACTTACCTCCACCGTAGGTTTGAGACTTTGTCCATTTTCAAATTTTCTCTTTTTTGGCAGAGGGGATGCTAACAGTAACAATATACAGTAAATTAGGTTTCTAGCTCTCCCCTGCGCTTAATAATGAAGGGGCTTTTTACATATTTTTTTTCTATAGGTTTTTTGGCCCTCATAAAAGTTTTAGATGCTATAAAATAGTGCATCATACACTTGTCTCAATGTTAACAATAAGGCCTTGTACTCTTGGAGACTGTAGTGAGCTTTTAACATGAATTATTTTAAAGGCAGGGGAGGGGGAATTGCTGACCATTTGAAGAAAAAAAAAAGAAAGAAAACTTTTAATGCACAAGAATGTCTTTTTTTGTGAAGGCTTTTTTAAGGAAGAGATATAGTCTAAAATGTTGATAGATGCTTAAATTTATATTGTTTAATACTGTAGATAAATAATGCCTTGGGAGGTCTTCCTATGTAATTCTAGTGAAAGCGAGGCTATGACAGATCAGAGGTTCTTAACAGCCTGTAATGCTGTAACTTGGTAAGAAAAATGCTACAAAATAATTACAAGAAGGCTGTAAACAAACTTGGGCTTTTACAATCAAATTCTTCAGGAACCCCAAAATCAAGTAAATTGGCCCATTGTGGTAAACACAGAAACTAAACCCAGGCTTTAACCTTCAAATTCCACAGGATCCCCATACCCTAGATAATTGGCCCATTGTGGTAAACACAGAAACTAAACCCAGGCTTTAACCTTCAAATTCCACAGGATCCCCATACTCTAGATAATTGGCCCATTGTGGTAAACACAGAAACTAAACCCAGGCTTTAACCTTCAAATTTCACAGGATCCCCATACTCTAGATAATTGGCCCATTGTTGTAAACACAGAAACTAAACCCAGGCTTTAACCTTCAAATTCCACAGGATCCCCATACTCTAGATAATTGGCCCATTGTGGTAAACACAGAAACTAAACCCAGGCTTTAACCTTCAAATTCCACAGGATCCCCATACTCTAGATAATTGGCCCATTGTGGTAAACACAGAAACTAAACCCAGGCTTTAACCTTCAAATTCCACAGGATCCCCATACTCTAGATAATTGGCCCATTGTGGTAAACACAGAAACTAAACCCAGGCTTTAACCTTCAAATTTCACAGGATCCCCATACTCTAGATAATTGACCCATTGTTGTAAACACAGAAACTAAACCCAGGCTTTAACCTTCAAATTCCACAGGATCCCCATACTCTAGATAATTGGCCCATTGTGGTAAACACAGAAACTAAACCCAGGCTTTAACCTTCAAATTCCACAGGATCCCCATACTCTAGATAATTGGCCCATTGTGGTAAACACAGAAACTAAACCCAGGCTTTAACCTTCAAATTCCACAGGATCCCCATACTCTAGATAATTGGGCTATTGCCATAAACACAGAAACTAAACCCAGGCTTTTACCTTCATATTCCACAGGATCCCCATACTCTAGATAATTGGGCTATTGCCTTAAACACAGAAACTAAACCCAGGCTTTAACCTTCAAATTCCACAGGGTCCCCATACTCTAGATAATTGGGCTATTGCCATAAACACAGAAACTTACTAGTATCAAAATCAAAGTCGTCATCAGAATCCATGATCTCTGATTGGTCTGTTCCTGGCCAGGAAAGAGCTGACACAGATTTAATGGGCGCCTTTCCTTGAGCAGCCACACTGTAAAAAATACATATCTATTAGAAAATTGCCTTTTATTTCTCTGTGAAAAAGTGGAATATCCACTGTAGCCAAAGCTTGTCAAGAAGATAGTGATAAAACCTGGAAGAACCTAGTGATTTCCCTTGAGCAAAAATGATTTTAGTGGCACAACTGAATGTTAAAATGCCAAGCCAAGTAATATGACAGTCAGTATTTGAGAAAAATGAAAACAAATATTAATGTCATGTGTCAATTTCTCATACCTTAAGGATAATAGGGAATAAAGTTTAGAAATTAGAATGACAGAATACATTTGTGTAAATATATATCCTTACATGTTAGTCTTATGTAATTTTAGCATTTTATTATCTGTACCTGCTGGTGAATGGCGGGATATGTGCAACCGGGCGATGGAGGCCAGTATTGTTGCAAACTTTTGGTGCAACAATGGGCTAGACAAGAAAGAAAAGATTACTAAGAGAGAATTCATTAGAACTTGTTGCCACTAAATTCAGATTATGTGATGATTCCTTTGGGTGTATACTTTTATTCGTTTTCACAAATACCCATACTACTCATGCACTAGGTCTAGTGAGAAAAATTGTACAATTGTAACCACTCAAAGGTATCATAAGACGTGATTTAATTTGTGGGGCAATCAAAATTCTGGATATAACTTAAAGTATGTGAAACACATGAGATACAGTAATTATAAAAAGTTGAAACCTGATTTACAGTGGATAACAAGAAAGAAAACATGTAAACAATACTTACATTCAAAGGCGCAATGCCATTTCCCTTAGCGAAATATCCTAATAGGGTTTTGCTTCAAGAAAACAGAAATCGTTAGCAGTCGATAGTCTCAATCCATTGGACTCATTGCATTGCACAAACACCATTAACACTTGTAACACTTTTAGTTGCTTTCAGTGAGAATTAATATAGTAAAACAGTATAATCCTCGCTTTTAAACATTCAGAAAAAAAAACATAGGGAATATTCGCACCTTTTTGTTGAGTCCGGCTTGTTTTCTTTTCCTTTAGTGTTTGTTTTCCTGACAAGCTTTAGCGTCGCCATTTTGGATTAACGAGAGTGCTGGACACAGCGTTTTATTACTTTATTCAATGGCTAAAAACTAATCACGTCTATAAATACCACAGTAAAGCACGTCTAGCCCATATTTTCTGACTTTCTTTGGCGTAAAAGGCACGCAAGGGTTTAGTATTTTTTTAGTAATAAAAAGCTAAACTTCTAAATGTCCGCGAACAAAATTTGTAAAAACGCGGGCTTTCGTTCCCAGTCTCAAAATTGTTGTCACATTTTCGCTCCCACAGGAAACCCATGCACAAGTATACAAAACTTTTTGCAAGCGCGCATTTTACCCACCAAATCTAAATGCGGATGCAAGCAAATATGACTACCCACTCGTTTTGAAACGATAAATATTTTTCACGTGAGTGAGAGGCTCTGAGGCTGTCAAAAAAGTCTAATTTTCAGTAGAGACTGGGCCATTTTTATTTTTGGGACATTCTAAGGCTGAATATGTTTTTAACGATGTTCTTTAATTTTTGTGTATATATTAATAATACCCAATTAATTATTAGAAAGGGAATTACACTAATAATCAATAGCAATAATAAGGTTATTACTATGAGCACAATTTGATTCTGCACTGTAGAATGCGTTAGGACTAAAAACTGTATGTTCTGAAAATATGGTGGAAACTCAGGCTGGTAGATTTTATAAAAAAGGTTCTTATAAAAAAAAGTGTAATGGGAGATGTAAGTGGGAGATGGGGGGGGGCATGCAGGGTGCTGTTCCATGCATGGGACAGTTTTATTAAAAGAATGTTTATTAACAACAATACAACTCAAAACTAGAACGGAAAAAACTAAATTTTAATACAGAGAAAATAAGAAAAAAAAGAGACGACAACCAAACAACGAAAGTTTTCGCTAGAGTCACAGCATGGGACAGTTGCTGCTCCTCACCCCCTCTTTGCAATAGAGCCTTAATTAGACCCAGGACTGAAATGAGTAAAGACATTGAGCATGTCACGTATTGCCTACAAGGATGACAAAACATGTATCCAAAAGACAATGCATTTTATTTCAAATTATTCACAACAAAAGTATTTAAATTTTTTCACTCTTTTGAACTTTAGTTTTTGAACAATGTTTTTTTTATCAGAAACAGACGAAATGTTTCACAGAGCAGAGTACATTATTTCCATATGTTGTGTTTGCATAGCTGTCAACCCAACTTGGATAGGAATTATGTGTAATTGGGTGAAATACAGTAAATATGTGAAATAAACACAAGAGATCCAATGCGGGTGAATACAGAGAATGTATGAACATTCTCACAAAATTTAGGCTGAAGGATGAAGTCCAAAATCTTGTGACACCTGACTAATGGGAGTGAGTTGACAGCTATGCATTTGGTTGTTTTAAATGTGAGTTATTTCCTGCCATCCTTAGCTGTCAAGGATAAAAATGGTACCCAATAGCTAATAACATGCGGTAAAAATCAAGGTTCACATAGTGTAGTTATGTCTTTGTCTCATGGTGACTGGGTACAATTCTGTAGTGTGGCATACTACTACGGCACTATGATACCGGTGTTAATAAAGGCTGACTGGGCTATTACAGTGGCATAGC
This sequence comes from Nematostella vectensis, assembly GCF_932526225.1. Lineage (NCBI taxonomy): Eukaryota > Metazoa > Cnidaria > Anthozoa > Actiniaria > Edwardsiidae > Nematostella > Nematostella vectensis. Next base: position 6,864,347 of record NC_064038.1, read on the forward strand.
ACAGATTTGGGGTGGGCACAGACATAAATATTATAAAAGATGTAAAACTCCAGTGATTCTTTTCTATAAAGAAAAAGCTTTTTCCGAAGCTGAGGATAATGGAGGGGGGTGGGGGGTGGGCATGTACATGCAGTGCACCTAGTGGCCCTTTGCACACATCCCTATATACAGAACCCCCAGTGCCTATCCCTAGCTTCATACCCCCCGTGCTAACCCCTAGTCATGTGGCCCCTGTACCCAGCCCTCACAACACATCCTCTGTACCCATCCCTAGCCAGTGGAGGATCTAGGAGGAGGACTGAATGGACCCCGCCCCCCCTATTTTCAGATATTTGGCTTAAGAAATATAAGGAAGAACAATGAAATCCCCCCCTTTCTTCAAAACCTTGCTTTTTGCCAGCACCTGTATTAAAAGAGTAGTCTTCTAATGAGGAGATATGCTGCTTTTCTTTGGTTAGTATATGCGGGTCAGAAAAGATAGTTTTATTCAACCCAGAAAGGACTTCTAACAGGTTGGTGCCCTTGCTTTGTTATAGTCAAGAACACAGTCTCAAGTGAATCCGCCCGCTCCAAGCCCCCTGGCGGGGGAGGGTATAGGACCTTTAGCCACTGACGAAGGGCAAACTTTGTCCCTGTTGAGAGTCGTTCCACATCATGTGCGGTAGAGGTAGGGGGCAGTGTAGCCATTAGGGTCGACAAGGGAAGGTTGTTCACAATAAAGCTGTTCTTGTCCTTAACCAAAGCACTACAATACAATATAATATGAAATATGGCTTTAGTGCTAAAAAAAACAACAGAGCTTGCAATATAGCATATAGGATGGCAATGGTCCCTAGAAATATTGGCTTTTTTTGCCAAATTTTAATGCATCTCGAATTTGTGGATTTGAGAAATTTTATGTTTTCTTGGATTTTTAAAACAGCCTCCTTACTGTCTAAGAATTTCTCAGATTGACATTTTGCCATCCCATAATATGCATAACTATGTTTTCTATGAGCCACCAAGTAAGTATGATGTTAAAAAAAACTACATCATTTTTTTTTCATATGGGCTTATGTGCATATGTGACATGTGGCCCATTGCTGCAGACCATGAAATGTTGATTTTTAAACAGAGTTTATTAATATATCAAGGCTTAACTGTAATTTCAAAAGCATTTGAAAGCCTTGAGCTTACCTGAAGTATCTCTGGGGTACTTTTCTTGACTGACCATAGTCATCACTAGAAGCAATGTCTGAGACAACATACTGATCAAGCCAAGTGATGGCGTCTACCTCATGCTCGCAAAACTTGACCCTGCTTTGTAGGACGCGGCTGTCCTCATGGCACTGGGCCAATAGGTAGACAACGATATGGTGACGATTTGGCAGACCCATGGAAAGCATTGGGGGATAAACAGACTAAGAGGAAAAATACATTAGATGGAAATAGTAAGTAATTCAGGAGTCCTTAAAGCGAACTCTAAAATAAATCAATAGCGGCTTATATCAGAGTATATGTATTCATTTCTGTCCATATTCCTTGTACTGTATGCTTGTTTTATTTTATTTATATTTTTTATTTATTTTTTAATTATTATTATTTTTTTTTGCAGGATCATGATCATGTGACAGTTTGCACAACATAATTAGATATTTCCTCTTTTTCTTGGTCAGATAGCTAATCCTCCACTAAGCAAATTTAGAGCAGCAATTGCACCAGGATGGCCTATGATAACCTAAACCAACAACAAGAGATCTTCATCTATTGAATCTCCTCATTATCAGTCACATTCTCAAAGTCACTTCCGACACAACGCTTTTACAATTTTAAAATACTATTTGAGTTTTCTATTAAAAATCATGGAAGATTGTAATGTTTTAATCAACTGGAAGTAAACTGGTGAGAATACTCATTTTAAATGTAGCAATAACTTCAATCTGCAATAAATTTATTTTACTTTTCAGGAAACAGTCACTGGTCAAAGATTTTATTCCAAAGGAAAACCTGGTAAAAACATGCATACAGTAGAAGTTTCTAATAACAATTGGTTAAGCCTGCTACCTCCCAAAGTCCAAGAGAAGAAATAAGAAGGTCATTCTCTGCAAAATCTAATCCTGTTTCTTCGCGAAGTTCCCTCAAACAAGCTTGATTTAGCTGTGGAATAAAAAAATACCCCCTATTCAGACTGGCAGCAACTATATTATGAAAATTTTTGTTAAATGAGAAGTTCAAGAATAAAAAGTTCCCATTTATCCTGTGCAGCTCCAAAGCATCAATTCCAATAATAATAATAACAACAACAACAACAACAATAATAATAATATTGATTTTTTCTTTAGATAGCAAGATGCAGCTCTTGTAATATATGTTTGTGTTATAACTGTAAATCAAAGGCACTGTAAGCAAACTCGTGAATGCAAATATTTGTCTAGCTATTTTCTTTTGTGCATAAAAGATGTAGGATACTGAACAAAGCATAAACACTGTCACTGTCACTGTCGCTGTCGCTGTTGCTGCGGTTGGAAACAAGTGTCTGCACCGCTGGACTAACATGGCATTGCTGAGTTGACTTGTAACTAAAATTAGTTTTGATACAATTGGTATCGTACCATTCAAAAAGTTTTGTTAGCATGTCAAATTTCAGCATATTCTTTCCGGAAACAAAATAAAATACCTGCAATAATTGATCATGCTACTGTCATACAATGTGTTTTTATGCATGTTAACATTCTTGAAAAGCGTAAAATCGTTATTGGATGAATAAGCAAGGACCATGTGTTTTACGAGTTTCGTCTGATATTTAGTTAGCTGATTGGAAAGAACTGTGAAAACTTAATTTGTGGAAATCTATCCACTATTTTGTCCTTCTAACAGAGGCTTTTTTTATTACCCTGCAAACAGAGACCCAGCTAACAGAGGCTTTTCCTTTGGGTTACTTGAACTTAAGGGCCTGGTACTAGCTTTTAAGTCCGTTGCTAGGGAAATTTGTTTGTTTTATAAAGCTTCTAGATTTTTTGTCAAATCTCTTGGAACTTTCAACTCAAGTGTTTCAGACATAAATGACACAAGTGATGATCCCTCTCATGGTCACATGACCCAGAACGGAAAAATGTGTGTTTGCAGAAATATTTTAACATCACTATTTCTAAAACTTCACGCATCAGATTTGCGAAATTTTGATACCGTGAGAAATGGCTAATTTTATGTTCTTCGAAAACCAAATAATATGTATTTGGTAAACTTTTTTATTTCCCATGCGCTAAGTTGTTAAGAATGGTAATATCAATGGTTGGAGTGAAAAAAAAAAATTACAATTGTTGTAAAATGTTTAAAATTAATATGTTTTTCTCATGGCCACCATCTTGTTTTTTGCCATCAATTTTTATTCTTGAAAAACATATAAAAATTGCATTTTTTTCTACAAAATGTAAAAAGTTTATTTTAATCCCTTGGGAAAAAAGAAAAAATTATAACTGGAGTTTCAAAGAAAAGAAAATAAAAATAAAGGTTTGACCGAGGATTGAACCTGGAAGGCTTGCTTACAAGTCAAAGGTGCTAACCACTGGGCCACGGAATCAAGTTGGAAGATGCGCGGCGATTTTAGCCTATTTAAACCGAATGTAATGCTTTTTTCTTTCATAACAACGGAGTTTCGTAGCAACAAGATAGTACCATAGGCCCTAGAGCTCTTTTAGCACAAATCAAACAAACAATGCGAAAACCCAAAGACATGAACTGGCAAGTACTAAAACAAAGAGAATTAAAAGCTTTGCTAGCATTTTACAAACTAGCAGCTTGAATTGGACTGAACCATAGAAGACCAAATGACGTCAGTGAAGAAGGCACATGCACATGCTCAACCCACATGGAAGACTTTTCTTAAGAAACTAGCTTATATATACTTTACAGTCATACTAAAGAATTACTGTAGCGGTGACTAAGGCTTTAACAGGAAGTTGAACACCGGAAGTTGAACACCGGAAGTATAATATATAAGATCTAAGGCTTGCTGTGCTGTTAAAGCACAGAAAGACCACAAAAAGTTTACAGATGGTCGATCCGACCATCCAACCATCCGATGATTGAGTGACACAGAAGCCCCTCCAATAACTTGTAAATGCTTGCAAGCATTCACAAATTAAAAGAAAAGTATTTTATTTGCTGGTTATACTTACAGTTTCACCAGATTCCAAATGGCCTCCTTGGAAAAAAGGATAATTTCTGTTAGTGGCTGACAGATCATGGGCAAACAACAGTGTGGTTTATTTTATAAAGTATTTCCTGAAATGGTCACCTGACCACCTCCTAAAATAATTGCCACAGCTAAAGAAAGAGAGTACTTTTGCACTGTTCAGTTAATCAAAATTTTGTGATAAAAAATTTTACAGGGGAATCTGCTGCTCTTCTTGGATAAGGATGTAAAGCTGGAAATCCTGTCTCTCAATGCACTTCATTAACCTGTATTCGGGAGACAAACTGATCCAAATGATGTACTCAAAATCCAAAACTGAAGTTTATTTGTTTTATGAATTTTAATAAAAGGTTGTTCAATAAGAAATCTTTATCTGTTATCTGTTATTTCATCACTATTACACCTGCTTACGGCTGTTGTTCGCTGTTAGTGATTTTTAACAGCATTTCCTGTCTGCCAGAGGGAAATTTTACTCCTTGTGTTAAAAGATAAAAATCTAATTTGTTGTAGAGGCTCCATTTGGAAATTTTGCTCATGAATAACAAAATGTAGGTGTTCTGGAATCAGTCAAGTCCTGCATCAAGTAGCATCTGACAAGACAAGTAGTTTACCATACGGGGTGCAACATCATCCCTGGACAGTGTATTCTGAGTATCTTGATGGCATTTTTTGTTTACCCTGTATTTTATTTGAGAAGATTTATTTTGGTCGTAATTGATGATGCATTTGATGATGTTTTGCAATGTTAATTTGTAGTACACAAGATACTAAACACTTAACTTAATATCACAATATTCTTCCAATTGATCTTTCTATGTATTTACCTGGGGGCACCCAGACGGATGGGAATGTCCTCATGTGCTCAGCTCGACGAGTCAGCAGCACCTGGTTATCTGATGATTGTAGCACAACAGCGACACCAACATTCACACCTTGCATCTTGGGATTTTGGGATTCTGACATGGTGACTAGGTCAGAGGCAGTGAGGAATCGGCAAGGACAGCTAGCGGGATGCTGGTTATGAAATTATGCATAATAGTTTAAGGTACTTTTTAATGCAAGACTGAAAAAGGTATAAATCATAGTATTTTACTTATTTCTATTGGAAAAAAGTGGTGTGGCTGTGCTCCCCCAGCCCCTCCCCCTACGCAGTGCCTGAAATAAGCCATGGCAGTTGATGACAGTCCAAATGACATGTACAAGAAAATATGTTTGACTGAGAAACCTTATGTTTTAGAAAAAATATAGAAAAGAAAGCATCACAGTATAAGCTGGTCAAAAATTGTTACCAAAAAAGTCTTTATATGACAAATCTTGGATTCAATAAAGTGCTGATGCTGAATCACAAAAAAATGTTCAACCTACATGTACATACCTCCAATCTTAACCCTTGATCACTTGGGTAGATTTCAAGTTTTCCATTCTCATAACTGAACCCAACATGCATGCGATTGTCACGGCAACCAAGGTATGAAAGACAGCACTAGATTGGAAGGGAAAATCAAATATAACCACACCCCCATTCTGCAAAGGCTGTCAAAATCTGTCAAAAATGTGGGATCCAGGACTTTTTAATTCTCGTAACCAGGTTAGGTGATTTCATATAGGGGAAAAACAACGAAAGTGAGATATCAAATGAAATCATTCAACTGTCATTTTCATTATCACTTTGTCATTCTAATAAAAAATAGTGTAAAAAGTCATCAAAATAGCATAATAAAATAAACTGGAATAATGTAAAAGTAGAGATTTAAAATAAGACTTTTGCCTTGTTATTGAAAATGAAGAGGTTTTGTCAAAAGAATATAAGTAAACTATTAAAACAATAAGAAATAACTCGAGCCACAAATCAGATTACGTTCTATAGGAACACAATTTTGGAGGCACCTTTTTGATTGATGATAATAAAGCATTTGGAGATCCAAAAAGCAAATTATATTTTTTGTCACTATGCTAAGAAGCAATTACAAATAAGACACTTGCCTTCTCGAATTCTGCAGGATTTGACGTTCCCTGTTGGCTATCCTTGCAGAGATAAACCTTAGGAGATCCACTAGCCATTCTTATCGTTTTCACAGCTATACGGCAAATAAATAATTTCTCTAGTGGCACACGACCGAAAAACATAAACTAATCTTTGAAAAACATATAAAACGGAGATCGATACTTTGTCGGTCTGTCCAACGAAGTAAACGCGAGGCAAACACACAGGTAGCCCACTGCCTTAGATGCATGACAACAACACGAGAACACTGGCTGACAGTTCTTATCCCCAAAACTTCAAACTTGGGGTATAAAAGATTATTAGCTAATCGAGATTATTAATGTATCTTATTTATTAATTTTTTATTTATTTATTTGCATTCGTGAAACGGCAAGTGCTAATGACAACGTCGTATTCCCCTGCCGACATACCCTGGTTCCAGAGCCTCGAACGTCTCTCTATTTAGTGGCCATCCTCGAACGTCTCTCTATTTAGTGGCCATCCTCGAACGTCTCTCTATTTAGTGGCCATCCTCGAACGTCTCTCTATTTAGTGGCCATCCTCGAACGTCTCTCTATTTAGTGGCCATCCTCGAACGTCTCTCTATTTAGTGGCCATCCTCGAACGTCTCTCTATTAAGTGGCCATCCTCGAACGTCTCTCTATTTAGTGGCCAGCTCCGAACGTCTCTCTATTTAGTGGCCAGCCTCGAACGTCTATTTAGTGGCCAGCCTCGAAAGTCTCTCTATTTAGTGGCCATCCTCGAACGTCTCTCTATTTAGTGGCCAGCCTCGAACGTCTATTTAGTGGCCAGCCTCGAAAGTCTCTCTATTTAGTGGCCATCCTCGAACGTATCTCTATTTAGTGGCCACCCTCGAACGTATCTCTATTTAGTGGCCAGCTAAATAGAGAGACGTTCTAGGCTCTGGAACCTAGACTAGACATAGACTTAATTCCCACTTTTTATAATTTAGCCACCCCTTCCTTAACCCTTTATCATAATACAGACGGACAGACGGACAGACGGACAGACGGACAGACGGACAGACGGACAGACGGACAGACGGACAGACGGACAGACGGACAGACGGACAGACGGACAGACGGACAGACGGACAGACGGACAGACGGACAGACGGACAGACGGACAGACGGACAGACGGACAGACGGACAGACGGACAGACGGACGGACGGACAGACGGACGGACAGACGCACAGACAGACAGACGGACAGACGGACGGACAGACGCACAGACAGACAGACGGACAGACGGACGGACAGACGCACAGACAGACAGACGGACAGACAGATTGTTTTTTGGGGGCTATTAAATCGCTCTCAGAATATCCGGCCTGTGGGGGGGGGGGGGGGGGGGGGGGTTCTTCCCATGTCGATCTGATAGGGATGCCAAACACGTTTAGGGGTCAAAATCGGGCCTCAGGTATTTTTAGGGAGAAAAAAAGGGCTTTTCTTTTGGAAATGGTATTTTTAGGGCATCTGGAGTATTTTCAAGGTAGCAATTTTTGGTGTGAAGGTATTTTAGGGGTATTTTCCGAATTTCCCTCTGGCAGAATACGCATGCAACATAGTGTGACAGTCACGTTACAACTGCTGTCAAATTTCTCGGAATTATTACCATACAAAAATTCCATACGAAAACGAAAGTGCTTGCGAAGCAATTCGAGAGAACCTTCTTCGTAGATGAGCTTGTCAATTGTTTTGCCGGTTTCATAGTAGTATTCATCGAAATGTAGGACTCAAAATTCTTCACACGACCGATAAAGGAATGTTCGAGTTTTATCGATTATGAATGCGGGGGAATGAAGCGATTTGGACAAACGGATCTTAACCATTTATCTTCTAAACGCACAATGTCTTTTAATACACTACGAACTCCGGGGAACGATAACTCTCAGAAACGAAGGGCTGACGATCAATTCGTGGTCAAGGTTACAGGCGGAAGATCCAACTCTTCGAGTCACGAAGATGTTGCCCAATCACTAAAGAGGTCTGGCTTCCTATACGATCTAACCGAGTCCTCGGTTATACCGACCGCAACCAGTGCTACATATAGAAAGTTCCGACTCAAGAGAAACGGGATGAAAAAGACGGAGTTTTTCAAATACTTGCGGAGAAAATGGTGCTCATTTATTACCAAGTCAGTGCCAGAGTTTTGGCTAGAGTCCGAGGAAACCCCTGAAAGCACTTTTGCGAAAAGTGGCTCAATCCCAGGTAGCCAGAATTTACCGATAAAAAGTTTCAGTCTTGGAAGCTTTTATAATCGGGGGACATTCATTGAGCACTATACCTCTGATAGCGACCTTGAATCGATCAAAGACATGACGGTGGAATGTGAGCACGACTTAAAGAAGATGGCAATTGTATTCAGTCATCAGTTCGGTTTGAGAGGTTTTAATATCATCATGGATGAATATGAAAACAGGGTGGAGTTTGAATACAAGCAATTTGAAGAGTTCGTACTTGTAGATGAGAATCGAGACGAAGGGAGAATTGATATTTATTTTCCATTACAATGGCCGGGCAAAGTATCCAAGGGTAAGCTAGCGATCATTCTTTTGGCGAAGTTACCTGTCAAAAAACAAAAACAAATCGTGTTTTGAAAAGGCGGGTCGCGATACAACGGATTCAACAGTAAAACTAACAATGTTTTCTGTCCCCGCCCGCGTATTTTTTATTTTTATTTATTATAATAATATATATTTTTTTGGGGGGAGGGGTCATTAAGCTTTAATTAGACATCTTATCTACATTCGCTTCGTCTTCGACACCGAGAGGCACTCGCTTCGTATTCCACAGTGCAGAAAGATCAGGGGCTGTAAGGGTTATTTTCGTGATTCGTGAACGGCCTTTTTTGTCTTATCTTGAGTTGTGAAAAGGACAAATTGAAAACCGAAATGCGTGATTGCTACATTCGCCTTAATCCGTGATTCGTGAATCGTGAAATTTGATCAGCGTGAATCGTGATCTATGCCCTTTAAAAATCGTGAATCGTGATTTCAGAGTAAAGATTGATCCTTGTCTTCAGTTTATCAGTTTATCGTGAAACGTATCCGATTTTTGAAACTCGTGAAACGTGTAGGGACCCCCCCCCCCCCTTCTTACCGCCCCAAATAGATGGCTTTTGTTTTCGTTGTGAGATGCTATGCAGTCAGTCAAAAACCATAAAGCCCTGATATACGAGGTCTGTTAATGGTCGATGCCTTTATATGATAATTATAAATACAAATACAGAAAATAAAATAAAAATCCGCCCGCTCGCTCGTTTCTTTCTAGAAATCCGGACGGGAAACTCTTTTGGCCTTGGAGAATATATTATTTTGCCAGATTTGAATTTTTTTATCCCTCCTTATCCCTCTCTTTATCCCTCTAGAACTTTGTAAGTCGAGAATTTGCACGTAAACTTGCAGGAATTCATGTTTACTACGATTTGCTGGCAGCATAGCAATCTTGAATGGAGCCTAGTCCTAAACGTTTTAGATTATCACAGGTCTCCCGCGCGCTTGCCCCAGCTTTTAGACCATTTTGAAAAACGACGGTCATTGATTGATATGATAGAAGGCAAGGCCTTCAAATATACCAGCAAAATATGGTGCAAGTGGTATCCACCCAGATAACCGTTAACCATGCCAGAATATTTTCTAGCCAAAATTTTTAAAATATATTTTTGTTTTTGTTTAGAGGAGAAAAATGGTGAGCACTCCACCTTCATCCGTCAGTCCAAGTTGTTATCCTGTGGACGTGAGGTCCTGGGACAGAGCTCTGTCCTGCGTCTGCGCTTTGAATTCGCTGACGACAAAGAAGCTATTCCACCAATACAGCTTGCGGCGAAACTAGGGAAACTGGGTAATAAAAACATATTCATAGAAATGTAACGTGATCATTCCACAACTAGGGAAGTCATATAGCCTTTAAAAAAGAGCAGAATTTTAAATTTTTTATTTCATTCTGACGAATAATGACAGGACAATGGCATGGTCGAATCAACGGCAATTCCAAATTTTCATTTATCATTCACAATTACAAGAGCAGAAAGAATAGAGGTTGTTAGGCTAAGTGCTCTTCCCAGAGGTTTGTGGTGATGGGTGAGTCAGAACCCAACCCCCCCCCCCTCCATCCCCTAAATTGGATCCCCAAGAAGTACCAATGTTTTGACCCCTTCCCTAGCTTAACCAGATTTTCTAAGAAACGGAGAGTAGCACATCGCAAAACAAGGCACATTTAAGCCAAATTTTGTGGTTTATTACATTGATCCCTCAACCGGTTTATTCTGATCCTCCAGGTTCATTTTCATGGCCTCAAATTACAATATCCACTCCTTGAAGGCTTGTAAAACAACTTGGATGCCATTACGGATTGCAAAGCATTCTGGGAGGTCCAGGGGAAAATTCACGAGGGGAGGGCCAGTCAACACTCCTCTCCCCAATGTCAGTTGTTTTTTTCACACCGAAGCCAAACAAATCAATTCCGGGTCATACAGACCCAGAATAGCAGTGTAAACAATTTTGGGATCATTTGGTTTCAGAAAAGACAGCATTTAGTGGAATTGTGTTGATTCATTAGAAAATTTTTTTCTCATCCAGGCAAAGCCAAACAAGAAAAAATCACCATGAATCCACCTTTGCTTGCAAATATCCATAAGCACAGCAGTCAATTATGCCCCAATAGACTTTATGATGTCCTAGGACACTCTCCGAATATGCTCATAGCTGTATTTTTTATGAAAAATACAAGCAACCACCAAATTGTGCTCGCATCCGCACAATGACGAGGGATTAAAAGTGGGGACCGCAAAGCACTGTTGGAAAGCTAGGATACCGCTGACTAGGTGCAGCAGTGTTTGACTTTGACGGGCTGTATAAAACTCAGATTAGGGGGGAGGTATCTGTTTTTAGTCTGTTTTGTTTTGTACATTTAGTTTAAAAAATAGCCAGGAGTCATTATGGGTTATTATCAGAATTCAGGCTAACTAGGTCTAGTCCCCCAGCCCTTGCAATGACTAATGGATTCGTTTGGCGTGCGTGTTAGAATGTGAGATCTCCATGGGGAAAGCATCATACCAGTGATCACAGTAGATACCTAAAGTACAGCCTGAGCTTTTTCCATTTGTACACAGGTTTTAGAATTAATTTCACTTCCATGTGGACCAAGCCTCCGCGTGGACCATCCGAGATGCCGTCAAAACCCTACCTCGATTTTGATGTTAACTTTGCCTTAGAATGCCTTTTGTCACGCGGATACAGCGTCACGGATCGCGTAACGCGGGCATTCTACGACGTCTTGCGTGACCCAAATCATGACAAGAACAAAGTAAGAAGAACTCGTGACACAATAATACTCTCTAGCACATACAAATTCATTTAGTTACGTTAGTGATAGAGTTTAGAGCTGGAATAGAAAGGATAAAGAAGGGCTGCGTCTAGGTTTCACGTTTCTAAATGTGCACGTCATGTTCCCTGAAACCTTCTAGAACACTCTAGATCCATCTTGAAGCCCTATGATATGACCAAAGTGACCAATAAAAGACAGCATCTTCTAGCGCCGGTGGTGTGTTAAGCCCACGTTTTTCAGTCCTTTTTCTGTCTAAATAGCAGCAGACTGGTGATATCCCCAATTTCTACTTCATTCCGAAACCAAATGGATATTATTAGTAATGTTCACACCGAGCATTGTCAGTTTTCACCACTCGAGGAACCCACCGGGGAGAAACAGAGAAAGCAATTGTACCTGCCCAGGCTACCAAAACAGATATGATTGATTTGATTTATTGCTTTTTTTGTGGGGAGGAAATCGGGCGTTGTGAGGCACATATTTCCAGCAAGAATGAATTTTTTTGTCGAATTTTTGTGCTTGAATCATATTTTGTCCGCTGTCGATGTCTATGGAGGACTAGGTTGACGAAGGTTATTTTTTTGTGTAGTGGATTAGGCGTATACACATATAATATCATGATAATCCCTTTCAATCAACTTCATCTCGTCAACCATACATGAAAGATGAGTCTTAAGTAACATTTATTTGCAGGTTTGCAACGCCCTCAATATCCTTATTGCAGCTGTGGAAAAGGACCGGTTTTGCCCTCTTGAAGAGATCTTCCGTGGCCTGGTCGGCGGCTATAAAGCCTTGTCAGAGCTAGAGGTCCCTACTCATTTTGTCTACGTCCCAAGGATTATCATCACTCCTACTCGGGACTTCTTCGTCCAACCCGAGCTCGTAGCCGAGAACCGAGTGATCCGCGAGTACGGTCACGAGTTCTCGATGCGGATCGCCTTCAGAGACGAGGATTTTTCCAAGCTATCGGCTTCTAGTCCCGGTGGGCTAAGTCTCCTCCTCGAGGAAAGAGTAAAAGGTGTGCTGTCAAGTGGTGTCTCGATCGGCGGTAGACGTTACGAGTTTCTCGCTTGCTCCAACAGCCAATTAAGACAGCATGGCGCGTGGCTTTACGCGCATGACGGAGAGCATGATGCCGCTGAGATCAGGAGTAAATTGGGCGATCTTGAGGAAATACGCTGCGTGGCGGTGTTTGTGTCCCGTATGGGGCAGTGTTTTTCGTCGACCAAGAAATCAGTGGAAGTGAGCCTTGACAATGGTGTTAGGATCGAGAAGATCCCCGATGTCGAGAAGGAATACAACAATGTACTCTTTCCTTGCTGTGGTAACGTAAGATCTGGTGTCTACATCTTCTCTGATGGGATCGGAAAGATTTCTAAGGACCTCGCGAATAAGGTTAAGAATATTTAATTATTGTTTCCATTCTTTTCCTCTATGTTTTTGCCACTTTCTCCTCCATTCCACACCCTTTTCCACCTTTTCTTTTTTCCTTATTCTGCTCTCCAGTCAATCTCCTCTCTTACCAAATCTTCCCTCCCCCTCCTTCTCCTCCCCCTCCCTTCCTCGCTGTTCTCCCCATCTCCTCTCCTTCTCTAATCTCCTCCCATTCCTACACCCTCTTTTCGCCCTTTTTTCTTCCTTATTTCACTTTCCCTCCTTTTCTCTCCCTCTTCCTTTTCCTCTATCCCCACCCTTCGCCACCTCTTTTTTTATTCCCTTTTTCCATTTCTCTTCCTCTCTCTCCCGTTTTTGCTATACACCTTCCCTAGCAGTTTTTAAAGAAAAACACCCAGACACTAAAGGATTTCATTTGCTAGGTTGATAAAGACTTATCCCTTACCTTTCAGGTGGCCAAAAGTCTTGGGCTAGAAGCTGTAGAAGTGTTCCCATCAGCATATCAGATTCGCTACGCTGGATGCAAGGGTATGCTAGCGGTGGATCCGAGTCTCCGAGGAGAAGTACTGCAATACCGTGATAGCATGAAAAAGTTTCAGTCTTCACATAAGGCGCTTGAGATCTGTGAGCCTTCTCGTCCAAGTGAGTGTCTTTTTTCTTCTTAGCAATAGGCCATTCCAAGCAAAAAAGGCTATTTAATCTAATATTTTAACATGCTTCCGATAAAGTTATTTCAAAAAAAGATTTTAAATCTTTAAGATGTGGGGCATCCGAAAAGTGCAAAAAAAAGGCGTCGACATGTGTAGACAACATTTGAGCCAAGTTTCGCTGAGAAAGGGCATAATATGAAGTCTAATAACATTTTTATGTTTTTATGAAAAAAAAGGAACACGTCAAACTTCCGGTTGCCGGCTGGCGTTTAGAGAAATGTGTCTGCCACCTAAATTCCCTAATATTGTGATTTGTGTCACAGACAGATTGTACTTTAACCGCCAGTGTATCACTCTGCTCTCGGGACTCGGTGTCCCGGATGATGAGTTCATTCGCCTGCAGGACAAAATGCTAATGGACCTCGCTTCCATGCTTCTGTATGAGACGTCAGCCTTGGAATCACTCGGCCGCATCAGCATCGCAGGGGGTCTAAAGGTCTCCCTTATACGTCACAGTGGTATTGTGGTCACCTGTGAGCCGTTTTTTCGCTCCATGCTTTTGGCAATCTACAGAAGCAGACTGGGCGATTTGCTGCGAAGAGCCCGGATTGCTATCCCAGAATCCCATGGTCGTCTTCTAATGGGTATGTCATGTTTGTTTTCATGCTATAACTCATAATTATCATCATCATCATCATCATCTCTAACACGGTCAGTCATTCATCACCAATATCAAGACAATCATTACTCTGTTTTCACTCCCAAGAATCTCTATTCAGACTCGACCACCCTTTTCATAATAAACAGTAGTAGAACCCAGGCTGGTAGAACACAGGCTGGTAGAACACAGGATGGTAGAACACAGGATGGTAGAACACAGGCTGGTAGAACCCAGGCTGGTAGAACACAGGCTGGTAGAACCCAGGCTGGTAGAACACAGGCTGGTAGAACCCAGGCTGGTAGAACCCAGGCTGGTAGAACTCAGGCTGGTAGAACCCAGGCTGGTAGAACCCAGGCTGGTAGAACACAAGCTGGTAGAACACAGGCTGGTAGAACGCAGGCTGGTAGAACACAGGCTGGTAGTGCACAGGCTGGTAGAACGCAGACGTCTCTTAGTTGGTAACTAAGAGAATACAATATTGATTTTTCTTCCCTTGTAGGAGTTTTGGATGAAACAGGAAGCCTGGATTATGGCGAAGTGTTCATTCGCTACACTACAGAACTCGGGAACCCTGGTCAAGGCTACACCATCCTTACAGGGGACGTGGTAGTCAGTAAGAACCCTTGTTTCCATCCCGGTAAGTAATCCAGACTGCTAAGAACAGGGGCTTGCATAGAACAGGGGATGATAGTTCTGAGTGGGGGGGGGGGGGGGGGGGGGTACCTGGCTGGGTTTGACATAGAGTATCGCTTATAATAAATACATACAAATAATAGACTAAAGATACGGTTGTAGAATATCGTCTTTTTATCAAGCAATCGATTTATACATATAATGCTCAATACATTTTGAGCTGCACTCAGAAAAGTAAGCGATCATCCCCCTGCTTCTGCCAAGAATCCTAAGTCATTTTCTCGTCTAAAACGCGATGTTAATCCAGTCCAGACTGCAGAGAACTCAAGATTGTCTCGTCGATTAATATCTTTGTCTCGTGTACAAGTGCTTCAAACATCTTAACCAATCAGTGTTTACATTGCTTGTGCCATAAACCTTTGTTTGTACACGTTGACGATATTCCCGGAAGAGAAGAGAGGCTTTAAGATATGTTAAAATACCAAATGTTAAAAAAATGTGGTAAAACGAATAGCGGGAGCATTGAAATTGTTGTCATCCAGAGTTTGCCTTGAATAAAATTATAGCACATCACCGTAACTCTTATGATTGATAGATTTCGTTTACGTTGACATATATATTTTTTTTTTCTTTTTCAGGAGACATGCGCAAATTCAACGCAGTAGACATCCCAGCACTTTATCACCTGGTCGACTGCATCGTTTTTCCCGCCAAAGGGCCACGACCGCATACCGATGAGATGTCAGGCTCAGACTTAGATGGCGACAAATACTTTGCAACCTGGCTAAGGTAATGAAATACTGCTCACGACTTTGACATTTCCTGGAACAGACTAGGTAAATCATCAGACTAGAGAAATTATTCAATCGCCAATTTATTTCAGCCTTTTGATTTCAATGATTCTAAAGTCACTCAAAAAATATTTTATAATAAAGGGGCAGTAGCGGATCTAGGGGGAGGGTTTAGGGGGTTTAACCCCACCCCCCCCCCCTTTGGGCTGTCAGAAAGCCGTATGTAACAAAACAATTACCCCCTCCCCCCTTTGTAACTGAGCCAAACCTCCCTTCAGAGAAAAGCTAGATCCGCCCCTTAGGGGACTCTTCCCATTTCCAGATCGTTTGTGATTTTTTTTTCTTTCAATGATTCATAAGATTCTCACAAATTGGTTCATAATGAAGGGGAATCATCCCAGATCGAGATAACGAGCCACCAATGGACTTCTACCCGCCCAAGAAGAAAATGCTAAACAGACCCATCGAGGTGTCAGACATGATCCAGTTCGTAGCCGACTACATCAAAAACGACCAGCTTGGAGTGATCGCCAACGCCCACTTGGTGCACGCGGATAGCGAGCAGGATGGTATGGCTTTTCCAGGAAGGAGGGGGGAGGAGAGGGGGGAGGAGGGGGGAGGAGGTGGTTGTGGTGTAAGGAGGGTACCAACTACACTAACGACCAGCAAGGAAGGGGATTGGGAATGAAATTCGCGGCAGGAATAGAAGGACGGAGCTGTATTTAGCAGAAAAAAAAATTGGAATTTGATGTTATGACATTTTTTTTTCATTTTTTTCAGGAATTTTCTCAGACAAATGCATAAAACTAGCGCATATGCACTCGGACGCTGTGGATTTTCCGAAAACTGGTGAATGTCCGGAGTTAACCAAAGAACTACGGCCCGAACAGTATCCTGACTTCATGATGAAGCCAGACAAACCGCGATACGTGTGAGTATAACCGACGCATTATACAAACCAAATCTTTTTTTCGTGCGCACATCCGGACCACACAACCTAGGTACGCGCCTAAACTTAGGTATAACTATAGGTATAACACTGAATTTTTTCAATATCACCAGAGCCTGCGTATAAATTGTACTTTCTCCATTGTTGCTTTGGGGAGATCTCTTACACTCGTTTTCTGTCATACGAGCTCCCTGCGCCTTTCTTGTATGTGTCACAACTGTGTTTTGGTTGACGTCAATCATAACCTTTTAATTCTGCCAATTCTACATCTGTCACTTTAGATCGATCACAACCAAAACAACATCAAAGTAGATCGCCTTTTAAGCTACTGTTTTCAAAGCCAGTACACACAAAGCCAGCAATTGAATAAAGCTCGATTTTTTTTCTTAGCTTTGCGTGCGTATGTATCTCTTGTCTACTTTCTTGGCACCTGGTGCTTTCATTGGTTAACGGTCTAACGGCTGCTGTAACTGCGAAATGGCTTCCGTCACCAAAAAACAGTCGCGACGAAAAACACGAGGTGCAAGTGTGACTGAGAACTAGTGTGATTATCTCTGCCGCCTGCTTAGTCTCTAGTAACTAAGACGAAGATTTTTTTAGCGCTTACCAAAAACGACAATTTTTTTAGCGCTTACCAAAATGATTGTGTCATTTAAGGTCACATAATGTCCTTGGGAAACTTTTTCAAAAGTGTAACTCTTTGGAGCGCGCAAGACGCTTTATGACTGGCGACTCTACCAAAGACATCACAGTAGACCAAGACATGATCCTTGAGGGACACCAAAGCTATCTCGAGGATGCTATAGAGCAGCGGGACCGATACAACGCGAAGCTTGAAGCACTTATGGCTCGCTATGGGCTAGAGAACGAGGGGGAAGTTCTGACAGGATGTCTTAACAGGGTTAGCTCACGACTTTCAGGTAAGAGCCTTTCTCTCCCCCCCCCCCCCCCCCTCCCTCCTTTTACTGCTGCGTCCGTTCCTCCTTTTGCTCCTTGCCGCCCATCTTTCCTATCCCTCCCTTTTATCAAAACTGCATTCGTTCTTTCCTGTCCTTCCTTGGATCTTCTCCTAACCCTCCCCCTATCACAGCTGCCTCCCTTTCCTCCTATCCTTGTAACCTTTCTCTTAATTATTCCCACCCATCCCTTCACGCCCTAAACCTTTCGTCAATCCCTTTCCTCTCTTCCACGTTTTCCTGCCTGCTATAACACGTTCTTTCTTCGTTCTTCCCTTTCCCTCTTGCCTCTCCTCCTACTGCCTCTCTCTCCAACTCCTGCTTTATAGACTTTATAGTCCCTTTTACCACTACTAGGTTTTAGTTTGAAGTATAATATATATTTGAATAATAATATAAAATTTATTTTATATCCTAAAGTAAACAGGTTTGGATTTGTTGAAAATGATACATGGCAACAAATATTTTATATTGATTAGATGCCCATCTTGTTTATTCTGACAATCGTAATGAGACATTCATTCCCCAGGCAAGACAGACGAGAAATTCGAGGTTGCGCAAATGATACAAGCGAGTTTAGCGTCAACGAGAAATAACCTACGACACGAGTTTTACGAAGAATTCGGAGGGGAAACGAATGTTCTAGACTTCTTCAAGAGGGAGGAGAGCTTTCCAGACGGAGTCCTTCAGAAAGCGTCTGCCTGGTACGCTGCTACTTACCAGAATCATCCATCACGCGAACGAGAAGAGAGTGCAATGAGTGCTGCCCAGAGCTCAGGAATACCCAGTGACTTTGCTGCGCTAAGTATGTCACATGCACCAGGGCCCAAAACGAGGTCTATGGCCAAAAAGGAAAAGGAAAACATCGAGACGGTACTACTGAGTTTTCCATGGGTCGTTGACCGACTTCTATCTCATATCAAGCAAGAAGCAGTCAAAGTAAGCCAAGATAATGGGGTGCCAAAGACCCTAGAGGGGATCCAAGAACTCGTATCTGAACAAGCAAGACACCATTTCACGACATTGAAGCTGACCATGCTGGAAGACTTCGAAATCCGTAGACGGCGTAGAATAATGACTATGGGCCTCATTCGCGTTCAAGGCGTCAGGCTTTGCTTGACGGGCTCTTCCCTTCACTTGCTAGAAACTGGCGGTAAGAACGTGCCCCCGGTAAAACTTTTCGCCTACTTTGATTGGAGCACCACTAAAAGGTTGCAAGGTTTAAATCTTGAAAGGCTAGCCAGAGCACTTGAACCTTCCTATGGTAGACAGATCCCAAGAGGAAGTCCTCCACTTCTTTGCTACAAATCCCAATCTGCAGGGTCCCCCGACTTGCACATCTCAGCCGATCTGTCCCAGATGCTAAAGTCTGCGTACATTATCGCGCACTTGCTTTCCCGGCCCAAACTGATACATGTTCTGCTGGTACTGATGCACTGGGGGCGGCGTAGGCATATCGTCGGAGAGGCAAGGGATAGCTTCATGTCTACGGAAGACCTCGGCGTGTTATTCTTGACTTTCTGTGAGAAGGAGCAGCTAGTTGACCAGGTACGTCGAGACCAATCCCAAGAAACATGTAGCCTTGCAACTAGGATGCCCATACCCTTGGCTTGATTTTTCTGGTTTAGCTCTAGAAAAAAAGGCTCATATAGAAGGTGTATTTGGAACTTGAGAGATTTGTTATCGTATGCGAGAGGAACATTCTTGCATAGGAAGATTATGCGAACAACTTCAGGAAATAGGCATTCCTCAATCAAGGACGAATTATAATAAAAAAAGCATTAAAATACCGCTTGTTCGCAGCGGCCAAACAAGGCCAACCCAGGGAGAGGTAACTGTAGCGTTCAAACTTAAAATACTCGTCTACCAATCAAAATGCTGGCTCGCACCCACGTACATTATTGATTGACAGAGTGACGGCTGAATAGTGACCACGGCAAGTGGCAAATCTTTATCGAAAGCTTGTACGAATAGCACGTGTTTTCACGAATTGCTTTTTCACACACTTCAGATTTCCAGGCAATCCGCATTCGAGCATGCAAAGGAACTGGTTTCAGATCCTACTGGCAAGGAGGAATATATCAAGCAAGAAATCTTTGGCCCTGGCCTTGAAAATAGCGACCTCAATACTGGCTTCGGTAAGTTGTTGAACCAAAATCAATCTACAGCTATTTCAATAAACGTTGTCAAAGAGCGCTCTGTCGCACGCGCCCATACCGCGAGGTGGTATGGGTAATATATGTTGTAAAAGGTTTTCGGTAAATATGCCGCAGTCTTATAGTGAAGACCTTCGCTGGCGAGTTATCTGGATGGTACAGTTTCTTTGATTTTCTATCGAAGACACTGCGACATTTTTTCTATTTACCGCGTACCTTATAAAAGGTATCTGCAAAAATAGGTACAAAAATAGGGACGACAACGGCAACGCAAAAGACGACGGCAGAATGCAATTGAGAATTCAAAGAGCCAGAAGTGAAATATACTCTGAAATGGATTCTGTCTAATACATCTCAGCCGTTGTTCTTCAAACGACAACGTGAAAACTCCAAGTTTCATGGTGTAGCGAGGAACGTGTGCGCTAAAACTAGACTATACTTGTTCGCTATGCTAAAGATACTAGGTTTTACTATAGTTTTTTTGGGAATACATAAACGAGTGAATTTTATCTAAACTAGTTGAAAATTGAGCGCAAAGTATGAACGCATTTTGGGTTCTCCCTGCAGTCGGTCCCCGTCGTCGTTGCTTTTTTGTTCAAGCACTTTGCCATCGGGTTTTCTTTCAGTGTGACTACGAAGTTTTCGTTTGACACCTCTTACGGGATAGGTGCCAAACCTGCCCTTGTTTCCTTGTTTAAGGACGTGCAGATATATAGTTAGAAAATTACCAGACTGGTCTGCCATCAAGATAGCGTTCAACGAAGTTCGTGTCGGCGGTGAAGGATGGCAAAGCTTGAAACAACATATATTACCCATACCACCTCGCGATATGGGCGCGTACGGCAGAGCGCTCTTTGACAACGTTTATTGAAATAGCTGTATGAATTTAACACGTAGCCCACGGAAGCCACGGTCACGTGGCCAGGATTTGTCGAGAGGAGGGACAAGATGCGCAGGCATATGCCCCAAACATCTAAGATTTTTCACATGAGAAAAGAAAACGCCGAAGAATAAACAAACCAATGACGATTTTTGCAACTAGGATATGCAAAGTACCCGCTTTCACGAACATCAAGCCACATCACGGACATTACGACAATCTCACCAAGTTACTTCCGGAGGGCTGACGGAAACCTCGACCGACAAATAACAAAAAAAATCAGTCACATCCTCAAAAAAACTTCAAATTGACACACTCAATTTTGAAATCTTTTTCGGGTTTTCCGTTTAAAATCATATCAGAATCAGCGGATTCTAATAGATTCCTTTGTTTTATAACCTTTAAATAGTAGCAATCTAGCCCCC
Source organism: Nematostella vectensis (assembly GCF_932526225.1). Lineage (NCBI taxonomy): Eukaryota > Metazoa > Cnidaria > Anthozoa > Actiniaria > Edwardsiidae > Nematostella > Nematostella vectensis. The sequence goes on from NC_064038.1 coordinate 6,885,351, forward strand.
AAAATGCAGGAAAAAGGAAACTTTCAAATTATGAAAAGGGAATATAATTTGATTGAAAGCTCTACAGAACTTTGAATATTGGCGCTCATTTAATGTAAGCTTCTAAAATTGGACCGTGATCATATATTTTCAATTTGCAGGAAATGCGCTTGTCGGATTTTTTAAAAGCTATAGCTTGGATCCTGGTGGCGATTCAGAAAACTCACTAAATAGACTACAAAACCCTGTAGATCCCGGAAACTTTTTGTTCCCCGAAGAGCTGAGCAACGAGCAGATTAAAAGGTAAGAAAAAGAATTTTTGAGCGAATGGAACAGCAGAACTTTTAATCACGAACGCGCACTATTAAAAGTCATTGCCTTCACTCAGTGCAGAGCTCCTTAGAAATAGACCAGAAACTACAATAGAGAGTTCAAAATTAACCGAAAATACACTAAAGTAAACACAGTCTATTTATAAGCCTTTTTATTATATCAAAATAAAAAAAAATTAAGGGAGAAATAGTTTTGAAGTAATGAATTTCGCAAACTTGTTGTTTGTCCGTGCCAGCACCTGAATTACGCCATTTCAAATGAGCGCGCGCTGTGTTTGATTTCGCAATGAATATCTGTCCCTGTTGTTTAGAAAATGGACTATAAACACTTTCTCAAATATGCCTAATAGTTCTTTAACAGTTTTTAGAACTTTGAAGTTATCATAATTAATTTTTAATCGTACTGTTTTACTTTTTGCTTTCCATTCCTCCGGAAGTTACGGAGGTCCGCACTCAACAAAGAGACTGACTGACGAGGTACTGATGTAGAAAAAATAATTATGTCATAAATGCTCTTCTCATGCTATGTCCAGGTTTTGTGATGCCGCTCTGCACGCCTACCACGAGATAGCCACGTGCAACGGACTCGACAGCCTGCTGAAGAACTCTGACCAGGATCTTCTGAAGGAACTAGAAGAATCGCTATCTCTCCCCAGGACCACCTGGGGTGCTGTTCGCTTCGCGGAGGATTTTGTGTCTATTGGGCTAAAGAAATTGACCGGCGCCTCTATCTTCATCCGCCCAGGTCAGTATAGAATGAAATAGGTCCATACGCCTAGATCAGGACTTATAGAATCAAATAGGTCCGTACGCCCAGGTCAGTATAGAATCAAATAGTATGAGATTTGTATAACCAAAAATATTGTCTGGCCTTTTTATACTTGCATGCATTATAATTTCCAGTGAAGAAAGGGCCTGGATACGTTATGGAGATAACTGGTACGTACCTGACACTGTTCAAGGCACAGACGGAGCTGTACCGCATGGAACAACTAACTCAGGATACCTCAGCCTACAACCACCTCGTCAAGAACGGCAAAAGATTCATCTTCATGGGTCAGAGCGGACCTTTAGATAATGTCTGTGCAAAACAGCTGAAGAAAGGAGACTTTGCGTTAAATCTCATAGAAGTTACCAGTGAGAGCGGTGTAGACGAGGTGAAACTGGTGAAAGCCGTCGAAGAACAGTTTAAGGTAAGTGGGTGGCTTGCATGGGGGGCGGTTCGCCTACACACAATTCCTTATTATTTTCAAGTAAAAACCGAAAATAAAAATGGAAGTACCAGGCTGGATAAAGAGACACGTAGTATAGCATGTGTGTTTGGGCGTGCGTAAAGGGCTGGGTGACTAGGTGGCGTGGAAAGGCGCATGTGTGTAGGTACAAGCGCGGGGGATTACAACTTACTGGCGCAATAGCAGCTCCAATATCGCGCTCTTCACTCTCTCAGAGTAACATTGTCTTTTGCATCCTCAGGTGACGGAGCTCCGTCTTGATTACCTGCACGGGTCACGTGACCTACGTGTGAGCGTAGAGTTCGGGAGCATTTACGTGTGCAATGGGCATCAATGGGTTATCGGAGCGAAGGTGCAGCAAGTGGAGGACACACTGAGAAGGGGTGGAGCACATGGTTAGAGATTTCGCAATTTTACTTTTCTTCCAGGGAGGGTTGGGGGGGGGGGGGGGTAGTAGTCGCGGTAAGGGATCCGGTAATTTTACTTCCTAGGGGGGAGGGGATTTGTTTTCTCAAATTGTAGTCTTGTCTCTCCATTGGTGAAAAACAAAGAAAAATGGTTATCTTTTATGATTAATACAAATTACCCAATACCACTTATCAACTTATGGTATGATTTGGTAACCATAATTTTGTATTTTCGTTCACAAGGGAAATCAAGGAGACAAATGCATCCCCTAAGTCAATTCGCTCAAAGGCTCTAGGATAGTGATTCGCTCTTTTGTTTTAAGGTTCTCCCTCAGTCAAATGGAACCCGCAAAGAACATTCGCACAGTCCTGGCGGGCAGCATTTCCTGACGCAGTTCAAACCAGCACGACCTCCAAGTACGTCCTCGAGGTGAAACAGGGCAAACATAGCGGCCTAACGATAGTCTTCAACGACAAGCTGGAGTTCGAGTCGTTCCGGACCCCGCCATTCAGGTGGCTCGAAGTGGACATGAAGTCCCCACGTGCAACGAGCGCTAGAACCGCAGACACAGACATACGCCTCATTATGACGTCACAGCGAGAAATCACGAGGGAAGACGCCGAGTCTCTCCCCAACTACCAATCATACGCCTCACAGCGCATGCTACAGATGGAGAATAATAACGTAAGCATTGCGCCCGCATTCCGCAGCAAAGTGGCAAGCCCGCGTAAGGAGATGACCAGCATTTACCGAGTGAGTACTGGGGTCGTCTTCCTCGAGGAGTGCACAAGTGTGGGGATTGGGCCGAATACCCAGGCTAAGACGAATGTGACACTGTTTGCGAAGGAGCTTTCAGGCGATGCGCCCCGAGAGGCTGCTAAGGCGGTGCTGCGTGCCGCAAAGACCCTGAGACCGTACATTCGCTGAGACCCTGAGACCGTAGATTTGCTGAGACCCTGAGACCGTACATTCGCTGAGACCCTGAGACCGTAAATTCGCTGAGACCCTGAGACCGTACATTCGCTGAGACCTGAGACCGTACATTCGCTGAGACCCTGAGACCGTACATTCGCTGAGACCCTGAGACCGTACATTCGCTGAGACCGTACATTCGCTGAGACCTGAGACCGTACATTCGCTGAGACCCTGAGACCGTACATTCGCTGAGACCGTACATTCGCTCAGATTGTAACACCAGCTAAAACCAGCAGCTTATAACAGACGGATGAAAGCAGAAACTTTAAAACGCGAAACAAACAAATGAGACCAGAAATACTGAAACGTGTAACAGAGCATCCTCGGGGACCCAGGGCGACGCGGAAAGCGGAAGCGGGAGCAAGCGCGAAGGCGAAAGAGGGGAAGCAGACGCTTACCCTCTTTCTGTACTCCAAACCCTTGTATCATTCAGATAATCACACGTCTGATAACTAGTGTTTTTTTATTCTTGAATTTCTTCTGAGAGATGATGTTAACTGACGATATAATCAGTTTATAAGCGTAAATTTCAGTGGCGTGATGAAGTTTTAGCATGCTTAGATAGTAGTTGAGATTTGCCCTTGATCCCATTGTTTCAACCCATACTTTCAAGCTCGGGTGGATCTAATAATTCATTTAATCGATTACACAAACGTTAAAATAAAAACACAATACACACACACACAGCATGTTTCACATTATAACAAAAACTATCATTCAAATAATTATTTAAAAAGTTTTCTTACAGGTTTTGATTTTTAATTATTTCATTCCTCTGTTTGTAATTTCAACGTATAACGAGGTGGTGCGTACTTTGTAACGTCATTAGTGCTGAAACCCTAACACGCAAAGATATAAGCCATTCGATTGATTTTAGAGCCACCTGTCTTTGATATAAAACTTATACGTGAATAAAGCAGTTGATTTTAATAAAGCAGTCTCTATATGTGAACAGTATGTACCTGCTTATAGCCGCATTGTCAGCAGTTTACTTCCGGTCGATTACGTAACAATCTCCGATGATTTTTAACAGAAAACGCGAAAAATATTTCAAAATATTGAAAGCAGTGTGTTTACTGGAAGTTTCTTTGAGGATGTGATTGATAATTTAGAGCGGATGGTATGTTTAATATCTCGGATTTTAATCGATTCTTTTGTCTTTCAACGGTTGAGGTTTCCGTCGGACCTCGGGAAGTACACTGGTGACAATGCGGCTTTATTAGGTTATGGTATAACTAGAAAGACTTCAGACAAGCTGTAGAAAAACTAGATGGTCTCCCCAGGCGTGGTGTAGACAAGCTATAGATCATGAATGTTGATATCAGATATGTTGAACGCCTCTGTGAAGTGCAAAGATATAGGTATGGTGGACGTTGGTTACCAAATATAACACAGGGCCTGAAACAAGAGTAATCTACACAAGGTTGAAAAAGTATGTTGAACGCCTCTGTGAAGTGCAAAGAAGTTGCGTTGAATAGTCTATTTCACCTTCACAAAGGCATTCAACATACTTTTTTTTAGCCTTGTGTTAATTTATAGCTTGCTTATTACGTTATCAATTTTCACAAATACAGACAAACATTTGCATCAGTGACGTCGTGATTCGAACCCCTTTTTCTAATCGGGAGTGATTTCTGGTTGCTCTGTTGCTTTCGGTGGAAGCTGTACCTCCACGAGGAGAGGTTCTACCTCTTTGGCTAGAATCTCTATCGCCTTGGATGGAAAATATATCTCTTTCTCTTGAACCTCTGCCTCAATTTGTGAAATGCCGTTCTTTGTCTGTGAAACTCCAGTCTCTTCCGGTGAAACTTCGGTCTCTTCCATTGAAATTTCGTTCTCTTTCGATAAAACTTCGGCCTCTTTCGGTGAAGTTTCGGTCTGTTTCGGTGAAACTTTGGTCACTTTCGGCGAAACTTCGATCTCTTTCGGTAAACCTTCGGCGTCTTCTCTAATAATTCCTGTGCCTTCAGTTGCGATAAGCTCTGGCCGAGTGTCAGTTTCCATTGGCTGATTCTCTGCTATCGATACTTGTATTGCCTTTCTGCGCTCAATAGCTTTAAGCCTGTTCTGGCGAATGCGCTCAAGCTGGTCAGCGGTCAACTCAACCTGTGAAAAATAAATGTTCTGTGCTTTTGTTCTCATTCAGTCGAATTTTGATTTTCGATATTGACTGCCCATCCCCTTTCAAATACAATTTTAATGAGAACCCTATATAAGAACGCCCATTTCAACAATTTCCAAGAACATGCTAATATCTTTTTTTCCTTTTTTTTTTAAACTGAAATTTAAGAACATCCATAAGAACAATTTAGGCCATTGCTCCAAAAATATGATTTTTCTTGGGGGGGGGGGGGGGGGGGGGCTTGAGTTTGTGAGTTTTCTGATAAAAATCTTACCCCCCCCCCCCTCCGAAAGAATAAAAAGGTTTTTTTACGCAATTTAATGGGTCCACGGGACGTTTATTATCGGATTTGGCTACAAAAATGTTTGATGTATAGATTTATGATATACCAGAGTGATATAGGAAGCCTTTTTATCTATTAGCGTATGCTTTATAGTTTTGTCTACAAATAGCTCGTCTATTGTAAACCGGAAGTGGACTTTCCGCTGTTGGTCTGCAGCCTCAATCAAGATCAACCGATGAAAATGTACGCTTTTTCACACTTGACAAAATAACGTGTGACGGAAACTCTTTAAGGATAAACTTACCGGGGCTTCTTTAGCAGAAGTCGTTGTATCTGGAGCAGTATGTACACTCTATTAAACAAAGAAAATACGGCTTAACCTCAAATTTGCCACCTCAGTATTTGTACACTATACAAGCTTGTGCCAGCTGCAATCATTGCCATTGACCGTCAGGGTATATATCTTCAAGTTTTAAGAAACAAAACAAGCTACCAAGTAAGTCAAAGGACCATTTTCCAGATTGTTAAATTTGGCGCGCAAGAACAATACTTTGCAGTACACTCTTTTTTTATAAGAACCTTTTTTACAAGAACTTCTTAGAGCCTTATATTTCACCAAGTTTTAAGAACATGCTAAAAACATGCCGAGGCTAAGATAGCAGATTTTGTTTTTCTTTTTTAGTCCTGATGCGGTCTAAAATGCAGAATCAAATTGTGACCAGAGTAACAACCTCATTATTGCTATTGATCATTAGTGTAATTCTTTTACTAATAATTCATTAGGTTTTATATTCTTATATACACTAAAATTTGAGAACATCGTTAAGAACATATTCAACCTTAAAATGTCCCAAAAATAAGAACGGCCCAGCCTTACCTGAAAACTAGACGTTCTTATAAAAAAGAGTGCATCCCCGTCTCTAACTTTTTAGTCCTTTGATATTAAAGCCTGAAGCTAAACACCAGGTAAAAAGGGCTTAGAAAGGTAGGAAATAAAGCTGTAAATATCTGTAGAACGGCCTGTTAAAGCATTCTTGTAAAAATAAAACAAAGGGCTCTGCCTACCTCAAATCCGATATTGGGTACTTGTCCCGTATTCAGCTCACTTGAACCGATAGCTCCCACTAAGTAATGAGAAAATGATTCTCAACTACGATAGCTACTTGTAGGCTTTGATAGTTTTTCCGGCACGAAAATCCCGAAAACACGATGTTCGCATACCATGGCCGCCATCTTGGATAACGCGATCCGCAGGAGGAGGGGGAGAAAAAATGCGTGGCGTGGGGGGAGGGGGAAAAGAACTTTTCCCCCTCTCCCCCTTCCCGGCGCATTTTTTCTCCCCTCCCCGCTGCGGATGGCGTTGAAGGCTGTGGTTTCCTGTGGCAAATCAGCGAGCCCGCAGCATATGGAGCTAGATACGAGCATTGAATTATCCGCCTCTCGCCCCTCCACATCAATTTATCTCGTTTGCTCGTCACAGGGTTCCCGTGTTTATATCTTCTTTTCGTCTTTGTTTTGGATTTCTAAACCCCTAAGGATGCTTGCAGTGGAGCCTATTTAAGGCTAAAGCTTATGACATTTTGTTCGCTACACAATATTCAGGAAAGGTTGCGAGAAAGGTACTATTTCATTGACAAATATTGCACCCTCAAGTCAAAGGTTAGATTAACACTTTTAGCTTGGAACCAAGCCAATGAACTGCGATTCTTTAATTTTAAATGGCTGGTTGTGTTGTTTTGTATGGTTGTGTTGTATGATTGGGCGCAACACTGACATGGCTTGCCTTGACCATTGTTTCAAGGGCGTGCTCTTAATGACGGAGTGCAAACGGTCTTGGTGACTGGTTACGCGCTTAGTGCTATCAATATTGTTTTAAGGACATACTCCAAAAACAGAATGTGCGCAGTCTAGTTGACTCTGGTAAGGTTGGTTCTCACTAGGACGAAAGCGCAAGCGTAAGCGCAAACGGAAGCGCAACACAAGTGAGAATCGGTCAAACACAAGCGCAAGCGCGAGAAAATCAAGCAGTTGTGTTCTATTGCGCTTATGTTCTAGTGAGAATCGGAAAACTACGTGCGTTCCGCTTGCGCTTACGTCCAAGTGAGAACCAACCTGTGGCGCGCTTTTAGCTATGTATGTTTACCATCAAGTTGATTCTCGTCGTCGGAGCTTTCCTTGTCTGCTACCTCCTCCAACTCCCCCCTTCTCGCTCGCTTGATGGCATTCTAGAGGATCAAATATTTCAGTAGACAAAAAATAGTCGGTGTGGCTCTACTGCATGCGCAACCTGCACTAAGAAATCACGTGACTTTTTCGGTGACAAACTCGCGTGCGCTCTTCCTTTTGGCGGGAAATAACAAAAACAAAAGCAACTATTCAGCGCTTACGAATCAGCCGGAAAGATTCTTTGTCAGGTCTTATTCTCATTGGAAGGTTTTTTTTTATTTATCGTCGCTCTCTGGCGATTTTTGAGCTTATTTTGAGTTTGCTGCTCAAAAATTTCACGCGACTTAACGCGAGTCGTCTGTTCAACTGGGTTACCCTCTAAGGCCCTGGCCAAACGAGGACACATGTTGCCGGAAACATTGGGGAAACATGTTTTCTAAATGTTTCCGCGGGTGGCCAAACGACCACGAAACATCGGGAAACATGTTTCCTTTGCAGCGCCACGCACACAGTCCACGTCAAGTACAGAGCTCCATAAATATCGAAAAAGCAGACCCGTAGATTAACTTTGATCATTTCTAAGTTGAAAGTAATGTTCTGTATACACAAGGCAATCACGCGAGCTTCTTGGGAGTAGTTTTCTATGGCTATTAAAGTTTAAGACATTATTCCGAACTTGATCATATCTCTTCTTTGTTGGATGTGTCCCATAGACATGTCCTATATTCGTAAGACACAATCAAACGCTCTATTTCGTCTGTCCAGAGCCTTTCCCTTTTCTTTGTTTTTTTTTCTGCAAAACAACGACATCTTCGTGCGCCATTTTGATTTGGTACACCGCGAGTGTTGCCTGACAACGAGCCTAGAAATTGTTGCCTTGCGTGGCCAAACGAAGATACATTCGGGAAACAATGTTTCCACGCGCTTGGAAACATGAAATGTTTCTCCCTTGCTGTGGAAACATTTTTTGTGTCCTGGACACACAATTTGTGTCGTGCAACAATGTTTCCGTGGTGGCCAAACTGGAAAACATTGAGGAAACATGCGCGCGGACAACAAGTTTCTGGCAACATGTGTTCTCGTTTGGCCAGGGCCTAAGGAGATTGTCACGCAGGAATAAGTCACACATGTAGTGAAGTGATATTTAGCATCTAGAAATTATATACTGATCGGCTGTCAGCTTATTGAAGTCCACGGAACGACTAAAAGCATTTTGTTTAGCTAACCTATCACTTGTAACAACGAGAGTAGACTGTAGTTTGGGGCGGTACAGGTACCGGGCTTTACTTCGCTGTTACCAACTGGAGTTTTACAAGATCTGACTGCGGCTTCTACCGCACCTCTTTTTATATGGTCCTACCACGGCGTCCCTTAGGTAATCCGACACTGACAGCCATGGAAAGCTTTTAGCTCTGTTTAGACAAGGTTTCAGCCAATGGGCGTCCGATGAACGAATTACCCCCCCCCCATGGGTGTGTCGGTTTGTTACCCTTGGGCTACCGTGACTTACGTAATGTTTACATGTTGCTACTGACTACGGTTGTCACACACTAACTTGTCACACTGCTAGTGCACATGGCAAGATACACACATGAATATAATGATTGACAAGATTCCAATCATTTTTGCACTCAAAATCTTAAAATGTACTAAAACATAATTTCATCGATGGCTAGGTCTGGAGCTTACTTAGGGTAAACCTTGTGTGAACTCAGACCTAACTTTCCTTATTTAGTTAACGGATACAGGACTAAAACAAATGCTCAAAACTCTGTTCTCCAGTACCACTTGAAAAGGGACGCGGTACGCCCATAAGTTTCCCGAGCAAAAGGTCAATCTGCTAAAAATATGAACTGCTTGGCTAAGCAATTTCTATGCGAGCGTTTTAGATTTTCCTGTCAAACGCGATAGGTTAGCTAAACAAAATGCTTTTAGTCGTTCCGTGGACTTCAATAAGCTGACAGCCGATCAGTATATAATTTCTAGATGCTAAATATCACTTCACTACATGTGTGACTTATTCCTGCGTGACAAGATCATGTATTGTAGCCCGCGTTGTATCATGCGTAACATATGACATCGATCTCATAAGATAAAAATGCAACAGTTTCCAAACACAAATTATATTTGATTTTTCCCATATTAATTTGATACCCATCGAGCTTAGCTTTAGAAATATACATGTTTGCTTTACCTGGACTAACTTCTTTTTCCCAAGAGATTCCACCTGCTCGATGACATTTTCAAAAGGGAACTTAGGGTACAAGCGATGTGCCCAGTGCTCAAATCTCTGCAGTAACACCTTGACATCTGACGCCTGGATGAAATGAGACAAAACAGACCTTTTAGAAGAGAAAACAGACGCATTGGCAAAAGCACGAGCAGTCCTTACTATATGCCACTTGGTGGGACGGGGGGGGGGGGGGGGGGGGGCATGCATTGCACTTTCAAGCGTTTTTGATTCTCCATGTTTGATGACACAAATACACCTTGCAAGTTAAAAGAGAAACCGATTGTTGCATACATAACAACGACATGACGCATTGCACGGATCGGTTTTCTTTTATCGTTTGTCACATAAACGATGCGTGCAGTATACAAACTAGAAAAGGTCTTAGCTGGCGAAGAAGTTCGCATCACGGTAAAAGAGCGGCCAAGGAAAACAGCACTGGGTCCTTGAGCATGCAGCAGAAACGCGTTCTAAACTTGTTAATAGGTTTCCAATTTTTGTAGCGTTCAAAAGGTTATGCCGCATGTTTGAAAAATAGAGTCTTAAAACATGGCAAAAACGAAACAATGTCATGGTGTAAGCCACCCGTTCAGCATTTCTGCATTTGTGTTGCATGGTATAACTAGAAAGACTACAGACAAGCTGTAGAAAAACTAATGGTTTGCGTTGGCGTGGTGTAGACAAGATATAAACGAACACGAGGTTGAAAAAATATGTTGTACGCCTCTGTGAAACAGAGCAGTTGCGTTTCGAGCGTTAGCCCTTCTTGGGAGACGACGAAGGGCAAAAGCTCGAAACGTCAGCGCGACTACTCTGTTTCACAGAGCCGTGCAACTTTTTTTCAACCTTGTGTTGAATTATAGCTTTGAATTTGTGTGGAATAGACCAAATAGAACCACAGGCTGTTTTAGCCGCTGCGAATTTTGCCCGTCGCCTTCTGTATATAAAATAGAAGGCGACGGGAAAAATTCGCAGCGGCTACAACAGCTTAAAATGGCAAATAATGGCGGGTTTAAGTAGCAGCAACGTCAAGCTACTGTTTTATTACCAAATCAGCATTTTTATTTAAACGAGAGTTGTTCGCTCATACAAACTCTGTAATAAACCTTCACTAGCTGTGAGCCTGGGCTACCTGCGGCTCGCTTGGTTGAGCACAACAAAAGAAATGTTGGCAAAGTGTTTCGCATGAGTTTGGAGATCTCAATCACCATATCACACAACCTCAATCCACAAGCAGCATGAATTACAAACAGCACAACATTGCCAAGCCTAGCGTTGAGAGTATTTCTTCCCAACAATCTAAGTGCGGTTCGGGCGGAGCTATGACGCGCCTAGGCAAACTTGTGGCATCACTGTAATACAAACACACCGAACGTATCGCTTGGGTGAACACAACACACCACAAATATTTGGTATTTTGGGGCAAAAGATGTTCATTACAATGCATTTGCAAATTCCAAACAAGCTTGCCAGCTAGCAACTGCTTTTTAACTCAAATTAATATAAGTTGATGCTTGACGGTGTTGAATTACGGTGGTGCGTCTGTTTACACAACAAAGCGACAGAATGCTGGGTAGCTCAGCAATGCTGTTACCCTTGCGATGTCTGTCCTAGAAATAAAACGATAGCATTTGAAACGAGCAACGCCTGACAGAATTTTGATTATTTATCTAATTGGCGTTCGCAAAGTTTAGAGTTTCAAATTCGTATATTATGAAAGGAGGTACAACATCTAATATATAGTATATATAAAACAAACGCGAGCGCTTATGGGCGAGCCTCGCTTTTATGCTAATCTTAGTAACCGCGCCAAAATTAACAGAAAAGAAGCAAACATGGCGGCCGAAGAACAAACAGTTGACTATGATTTTGTCTTAGACTCAAATATCCATGTCATACAACCAGACAGAGGGGTGAGGGTTCGACGGTGGCTCAGCCATGAAGTGGAGCAACTGATAGACCTGTTTGAGGAAAGGCCTTGCCTTTGGGATGTCTCCAATAAAGAATATTACCAAAAAGGGAACAGACAGCGTGCAGAAGAAGAGATCGCAGAGCAAATGGGGATCACGCTAAATGATGTCAAGTCTAAAATAAAAAGTCTGCGTTCTCAACTTGGACGCGAGATCTATAAAATAAGGACGAGCGAAAACTATGTGCCAATCTGGGTATTCTGGCACAAATTGCAGTTTCTTGCCGACGTGATGCGAGAAGGGAGAAAAAGAGATTCGATGCGGGTGTCGATGGCGATTGCAAGTCCAGATCGGGTTCCCGATATCAAACGAAATGACTCTCCCGTTGAAGTAGATAACAAATGCGAAGTCGTTCATTTAAATGAGCCGATCGACGAAGTCATTCCAACTCTTACACAAGCTGTTCATAGGCCACCCAAAAAAAGAAAACCAGAAGAAACACCACCTAGAGAACTAACACCAAGACCGCAAAATGGCAATCTTCAACAATCAACCCCCTCTAGCCTTGCAACTTGTATTCAACAGATCCTCAAGGAACAGGCTCCGCGAGCAGAGCAAAGGGATCATACCCCACAAACAGACTACAGGGGAGCACAGTGTGCATTCTCTGTTTACATTTCTGAACGGTTGAGAAAATTCGACCGGAGAACGAGAATAATTGCTGAAAAACGAATAACTGACATTCTCTTTGAGCTCGAAATGGAAACTCATCATCTTGAACAGCAAAACTGGCAAACCCCTTCATGAACATAGACTAACACTGCAAAGACTGTGATGCATAGAGATTATTTTTCCTACTTCCAAATCATCATTTCCAAGGCTTGCTTTTTAGCCCAACAGTTACCTCCCATCAACGATTTAAAATTACAGTACCATAACCGCTTGAATAAATGCCATGAGAGGAAGTGCTTATCTCAAAATCTGTTTCATCTCTAGATATATTTTTTACAACCTGCAATGAGTAAACATCGTAAGAACAATAACAAAGCAAGCTTTCGGTAATAAAGCGTTTCACTGTGTATTATGATTCTAATTTCCTTCTAATGTAAATCCCCCTTTTCATAGAATTCTATAAAGCAGAACACATGTAGGCGGGTGCTTATTTGGGAAAGGTGCTTCTTTGTATTTTTACCCTCTCAGGTGAGCGGCTTTTTCGGTGGAGGCCCTTATTTTGAGCAATTACAGTAAATGTATTAGAAATAAAATAGAGTCTCCACTTGTGAGCTTTGTTGCATATATTGAACCTTTGCTAAAATACAGTCATACATTTTGTAAACCATATTTGTTTGTTTGTTCAATTTTACTGATGTAAATATATTTTATATATTATTATGGTCACTATAAGATACCTCCAAATGGAATTTGATTTGCTAACTTTCTGAAAGTTCTTAACCTGCTTTCTGTCTGCTCACTGTAATTACACCAAATCTGATTTTGATTGTGATTTGGTGTGTTCTGCAAGCTTTTGTTCTTAATTTTAAAAAGCTAAACTCTTATCTCAATTCTGTTAATCTAACTCATCGGTCAGCATTGGAAGATCTGGAACTACATGACTGTTGAAAAATGCTGGATTGTTGACAGCAGCATTATTCTAATTAACCCAATTATAATACAAGTTTTTACATAATACTCCTCCAGAGAGGTTTTTCTCTTAAGCAATTTGTGCCAGCATAGTTGCAAGCACAAAGTAAATACACTTTTTTACCAAGTAATACTCTGTAAATAAGTGTTACTTTTAGATATAGCATAATTCACAAATAAAACTGCTAGATATAACATGTCCACAAATTATTACCTGCACTTCCCCTCAGCAAATTTTGGCTGTGTGCCTGAAGACAAGCTGCAAGTCTTAGCTGCCACAAATCAGCATTTGTTTGCTCCATCTTTGGTGTTCAACATGAGGGTTACAAGGTGCAATGGATGCAAAAAATACTGCACATTATCTGTCTGAAAAGTGCCACAGAGGCTCTGAATAACTCTGGTTGCATGCTATTTAAGGATTCTTTGTTGCACACTGACCATCCTGATGTACCATAAATTTTCAACATATTTTTAACATATTTTGTTGATGTTAAGCTGTGTACTGAATCCAACTACGTATGTCTGAAAAGTGCCACAGAGGCTCTGAATAACTCTGGTTGCATGCTATTTAAGGATTCTTTGTTGCACACTGACCATCCTGATGTACCATAAATTTTCTTGTATTGTGGCAGACGTAGGGAATTGCAGGACAGGGTGGTTGTGCAGGGTGGACCCAAATTTCTAAGTTCGAGCGAATGTCAAACTCTAGTGTCAAGCTTCTACTGTACCTAGACTTACTCCAAGTCTACCTCTCCATAGGATAGGATACTGGGGGCAAGCGAAATACTGGGGGCGAGCGACGAAGTCGGGAGAATTGAGCGAAGCCAGCTTTTGAAAATATGAAAGGACTTTTTGAAATCTAGTTTCTACCTTTTGTAAATATTTGCTGTACATGGGGCAGCAACACTATTGAAGATTATTTTGTTGCTGATATTTTTTTCAACAGCAATTTGTTGAGGTGTACATCAAACTCGGTCAAACTCGAGTATTAAGCAAGTGAGCATACAAAACTGTGTTTCTATTTAACATACGCACTGGCCCTGAGGACCCACCACTGCTATTTACAAACATGTACAGCCAATGTTCCTAATTCCATTCACTTTTTTTCTGGTAACAAGTCTTATTATGTAAGGAGAATCTTTGATTATAATTGTTCTGTCTCCCGCTTGTAACTTTGAAGTTGTTTTATCAATTTTCCCAACACCCCACACATAAAATATGCTGTTTATTGTTTAAAATAATTATCCTTGAAATAGTAACTGTTGACTGAAACTGGGTTTATCCAAGCTCAAATAGGGTCCCAAAAGAGGCTACACACTTTCAAAATGATTGAATGTTGTAGCTCAACTGCTTATGCTTGGCTTATGAAAAAGCTAGCTAAGATACAAGGAAAATTCTGTAAAATACTGCTAAGACCTTCACAAAAGACAGAAGCTGTGATAACCTTTTGATACAATGTTGGCTGATATCCTGAGATTATAAACCAACTGCTCATTCTTTTTGGCAACATATTTTCCTTATTGGTATCTTAGCTTTAAATAAATAAAACTATCCTTACCTCGTGGCCTTTTCCCTTGAACTTGATATTGTCACATAGATGAACCAATGCAGGAATGCCCCGATCTGAGCACAGCCTGAACAATAACCACAAGATCAATAACAATACTTATGACTCTCCAGGGCTTTAAATTTAGGGGAAACATGCTGGTGTATTCATGTAATTATTGCCTTCAGCAGGAACAGGCAATCTTTATCACAAACCAGGATTTGCTAAGCCATATCTACCTACAGGGGGCAGTCTGTTACCAAGAAGGGAGGGGGGGGGGGGGTCTGGGAGGTGACTATGTCCAGTTAGGGGAGGGGGGGGAGGGGTGAAGAGTGGATGTGTGACCCTGTCTAACTAGAGTGGATTTTCATGCGATCATTTCTGGAAAGGGGGAGACATGTTTTGCTTTTCAACAAAAAAGTAGTAGGTAGATAGGGGGGGTGAATAGGGGTATGTAAATCCGCCGATCCGCAACATTTTCCGGGCAAATCCGTGGATCCGCAGATATTTTTAGATCAGTATGGTTTGACAGATAAACAATAGCATTGATTGAAATTCATTAAAAATCCGAAATTCGACCGTCAAAGCAGTCAAAATCAGAAATCCGTGCCCAAATTGTCAACAGATCCGTGATCTGCCGTATTCCCAAAATCCGGCAATCCGCTGAAATAATCATCAAAATACGTGAGCACTTCGGGGCTGAATCCGCCGATCCGCGAACCTATTCCCCCCCCCCCCCCCCCCCCCCCCCCCCCAGATAAGGGTGCAGAGGGAGACTCGAAAGATCAATTAATTACACTAATCTATGGTACTAATTTGAATCGATATATAAATCTCCATATAGCAACCGAAAAACGATTTTGATAACCTTATACCTCGCCTCGTTGAGTCTAGGCATTGGCGATCGCTTCTTTGCAACCTTTTTCTTGTCTGATTTCTTCGATTCATCATCTTCATTTGAAGGATCTAGACCAAGTAAACTATCTCCAGGGTCTAACGCAGGTAAAGGCTCAGGAATATTGAACGGGTCATCATCTCCAAATATATCGTCTATGGCGTTTTCCGCTCCACCATCGGCTGCGATGTCATCTTCGAATGTTATCGTTCCACTAGCAGCCGCCATGTTTTCTTTGCGAACTTTCCCGCGCTTTTTTAGGTATGACCGCTGTAAGCCTTGAGGGCTCAGCAGAAGTCTCAAATCGAATATCACGGGATACCTGTGGCTACAAACGGTGCTTTGCAAGATGGCGGAAACGAGACGAGATGCAGATTTGTAAACAAAAAATATCTACCCTTCATGGTTTTATGGTCGAGAAAACAAGTGATAATTATAATGTAGCGTAGCTGTTAGAAGTATAACGAAGATATGAATGCTAGAGGAAACAGGGGTAAAGCGAAAAGCAGCCACTTAAATTCCCATAGCAACAAAATATCCTTCAACTTCCTACATCATGAAAATACGATTCTTTGCAGCAATCACGGCTCACATGCTGAAGCTGGAAACAGGAGAATTTGAGCTCGGGAGTATCCATAGTTTGGATCTGTCAAATATGGGTAAGCTAGATCTGGAAAATGAAGTATTTTGAAAGCTCGAGAAAAGCCTGTCTAAAACATATCTAACGTAACACTTTCTTTTGCAGGTATCCAAGACCTTAGCATCGTCGGACAGTGTACTGGCTTACTATACCTTAATTTGTCGTCAAACAATATCACAAGCCTTACGCAGCTGGGTAAGGGTTGATCTTTCGTTGCATTTTTTTTCCTTGAATAATCATAATTATAATAATAATAAATAATCATAGAAAATCATAATTAATTATCATTTAAATAAGGCTTTTGTTTTCAGGGAATTTGAAACTTCTTGAGATGTTGGACTTGTCATCAAATAAGATCTCATCTCTCAGTGAGTGGACCAGATTACTTGTTGATTCCATTAGTGCAGACAAGAAACAGGGCTGGGGGCCCTATTCTATGGGAAAGGGGGGATGTTATCCCAACACTTCGGACCAGGGGGTTCCCAAGCTGGCCTGACAGAAAAGATTAGAATTAAAATTTGAATTTCTTCTACTTTTTATTTTTATTTATGTCTGATGCAAAATATATTTTAGATGGAATGGAGAATCTAACAAACTTGGGCTCAGTCAACCTTGCCAGTAATATGGTCATGAGGTAATATTGACCTTATAACATGAATTTCTTTAGGTTTATTATATCATTCTATGTCTTCTGCATAAATTAAACATATTGAGGGTATTTTTCTCTCTTTTGTTTACATTTAGAAAAAGTATTTTCTGTTATTCCTCAAATATAAAATAACAACTATACATATTTCTACACTATCATTTATTCCAGATATTTTTGTTTCATTGTAGCATTGATGAGTTGCAGTGTCTTTCTGATCTTGAGAATTTGACTAAGCTACGTTTGCAGGATTTTGTTCGGAAGCAGTCAAATCCAGGTATTTTATTTGAATTCATCTGTTAACAAGGGCAAAATGTTGTTCACATGTTCCAGTTGTAGTTCAGTAATAATAACCAAACCCTCTCATCTTTCTTTTTAGTTTGTCAGAGCACAAAAGACTACAAGAAAAGAGTGCAAGAGATTCTTCCTAATCTAAAAGTCTTGGATGGTAATGCACAGAGAGTAGATGTGATGAAATGATGACTGGTTATTTTTGTGATCCAATCATGCATTATATACTACCGCCAAGGCCACCCCCCCATCTCTAGTAGCAAAAAATACAGTAAATGTATCTGAAATACAGGAGAAAATGCCTTGAAAGGGTCTTTTTGGCCCTCACCTGTTGAAAATCCTGGCTAACGTCGCTGACTAACATCCTTATGCACCTGCCTACAGACACCTACAAGCCCTGATCAGACCCAAAAGCTAAATTTTCAAAAACAGAGAAATTGTGGCAATGATATTCTTTAAATCTCATGTCTATTTGACAGGTAAAAAAAAATCTTATGTGAATTGTGATTTCAAACCTTGAAATTTGTGAGACATGACATCTAGTCTAAATAACAATTTCTTTATAATATTTATTTTCCACAAGAATGGCCAACTTTTCCCACAAGAATGAGCATCACCAGTCCAACTGATATACTCACCTCCTCCAAAAGTATCTTATTGAAGAATTGTCAAATCCATAGCATCAACCCAACTTGTACAGAAATCTTGTGAAATCGGGTAAAATACAGTAAATATGTGAAAAAAGAAAAAAAACACACGAGAGCAATGCAGGTGAATACAAAGAATGTCTGAACATTCTCACAAAAATTAGGCTTGTGAGGAGGTCCAAAATCTTGTGACACCCGCCTATGGTGCCTATACAGAGTTGTGGCAAAGCAGACCACTGAACAATCTCTTTGTTATGACCAAAAGAACTAAATATGATATATCATCTCAGTTGCATTCACCTCTTGTCTGCCAAAATGTGGGTCATTCCCAAAAGGGTCTACATGCTATCCTTTTTCCATTATACCTATGACTGTACAACCTACTACAACCAATCCAGGCTACGCGCCTGCATTTGATACAACTGATACAGCCATATGAGAACAGGGTGTAGAGGACCCAACAACATATTGGCATCTTTGCTGAAACCTTTCTTTTCCTTTTTTATAGGGGAACTGTTAACAGGCAGTGGAAGCGAACTGTATGCAATATGTGATGAAATGGAAGCCATCCTTCAAGGTAGTAGAAGTTCACATCTTTCAGGCATGAGGTTGGTGTATTGATGGTCACATTTTAACACCTTCTTTGTCTGTGCAACTCTGTTGGAAAGTCCCAGCTTGTTTCTTTCATGGGCCAATGCTGTGATAATTTACACTATTTGATCTTACTTCTCTTTACTATAGCTCAAAGCTAGCCTCACTCTCAAATCCAGGTGGCCCTGGTGGTGTTGGAGCTGAATTGTTACCTCCGACCAAATGTTTTATATACCCTCCCCCCCCCCCCTTTGGGCAAATCCTGGATCTGCCGGTGCCCCTTGACCATATGATTTCCTTTTCCTAGAAACTTTTCGTTTGAACTTATAACATAGGACACCATTTGGCTAACTAAACACATGTCATAGCACTATCTTGAGTGGACGCAAACTCAAAGTTTTCATTTTATATAGGCCTATTTTTCCAGGTTGTATACCTGCCAACTCTCCCGGTTTTGCCGGGAGGCTCCCATTTTTTTTGTCAAATCTTGTAAAACACTTGTGATTTACTAATCATCACCCCATCATGTACCCCCTCCCCTCTCCCCCTAATAAAATCTCCTGTTTTTTTTAAGTCTGGGGGTTGACATTTAGATATATACCGTTTACTGTAACTTCATTTAGATACCGTTTACTGAAACTTCAAGTGCATCATGTGTTGGCACAAACAAAAATGTTACAGCTTTTCCAACCGAAAGACTATTAACAAACCAAGATGCTTTCTATTAATTCCTATCTGGTTTTTATTTGATACCCATCAAGCAATGAGGTGTACCGATCAGTAGCACAGTCACCTATCCATTTTGTGTTACACTAGGTTAAAAAACCAAAATGCTTTAATTTCCCTATTCAAAGGTTCTACAGGCTAATTATGAAGTATGTTTTGACAAACAGTTGAAATTATTTCATATTTTACATTATTTCATGATTTTTGTGATTTTTTGTGTTTTACCCACAATGCTTTGCGGGTGTGGCTCCCACTACAATATCACACAGAATACAGTATAAGTAACACTAAATACTTTAAAATGTCACTTTTCTCAAAGAATGGCAAGGATGGCTTCATTTTCCTTCAATGGAAGCTTGTAAATAAGTTTCTTGCCTCTTTTCTTAGTGGGGAGGTCACCACAAATATGGCGGACAGTGGCCGCATAAACAACTGCAATCCGTTTTTCGTTTAAGGTGAAAGTCATGTCATGAATATTATCACGGAGATAAAAATGCCCTTTCAAGACAGACTCTCCTCTCAGTGCAGTGTTGTGGTAATCATCAGTGTAGTCATGTTCTAGCTCCTCAACACCTGCTGACGTGACTTTGAGGAGATAGAAATCGTACATTCTATCACCTTCAGCCTCAATGGCAACAGTGCTGCCGCACGCAGCCAGATCTGCCATGTGTGATGCTGTATCATGTTCAAGAGCAGGCTGCTCTGTGGCTTGACGAGTGATAGCAACTGAACCATCTCTAGGGATAGTCACTTCTTTCCACTCATCAAGCCATGCCTTATTGGTACATGAATCTTCATCTTTCACAATGCAGCTCACACAGTAGCATGTCCGATGCCGTACTAGGACCTTCTCTTGCTGGGGAAGTGTCTTGACACAGTGCCATTTTCTTATGCCCTTTGCTTCCTTGAACTTTCGCCCATCACGGTTCCTGGAGACTGCACCCTCTCCTTTTGCAGGAACATAAAAGAAAACACGGCGCGTCAGCTGGGTAGCCGTTCTACGAGCAGCATAGCTAGTTGCTGCTGGCTCTGTAAAGTTTGCAACCAGATAAGCATACATGTCCTTTGCAGAATTGATTTTAGCTTTTCTGCGTAGGACGGCTTGGCTGGTTTTCTGCTTTACATGAGAGCCAGCAGCATCTTGCTCTCCTTTAGCATGGGAGGTTTCGAAAAAGCTTCTTTGGATGGGATATCCAAAATCTGCCAGAGAACATGACAAATCTCCAATGCAGTGTCGTGACTTATATTGTGCTGCGCACCCATCTGTAAATTCATGCAAGAGCTCAATGCTATAGCCCACATCGTTGACCAGGTAATCATGAATAAGCTCTTGGGCTTTGTGCACACTGTCATGGTCTTGCGTCGGATCATCGGAAACCACAAACAAGTGCTCTTTGATCAAGTGTGGCTCAGCCTCTGTGCTTGTGATCCCGTCTTTACTTTCAACAGCATGGCGATGTAAGATGGTAACATGTAGAGAAGCCTTGGTTACGTCAAAGAACTCTGATTGGATCTCATCTTGCTGGCGACACGCATACCCCTCAGAATAGTCGTGAATGCACACGACATGGCCAAGTGGCAAGTGTTCCAAAAGATTATCAAGTTGCTCACGTTGCCATTTAGCCATGAATGAATGCAGGGGATAGGCTTCCAAAAGCTTTTTGAAATATGTAAACATTTCTGAGGGTGGTGTTTCTTTGGGGACCAAGGCTATCTTCTTTTTCTCTTGACCATTGGCAAGGAATTTTCCAGTGGGTAGGTACTCGTACCTAGACCAACAAACACTTCCTTCATTGCTAGACTCCTCTGGAAGTAGTTTTATTTTCTCCACAGAGCATCTGTTGCAATCTCGCTCCAAGCACTCGATTTTATGGTGCTCTATCCCATCTTCCTTTGAGCATAAGGTTGCATCAGCCGCTTCTGTCAACGTTTTGAAAATGGGCGACTCTTCGCTCTCGTTTCCCGTCGTCTTGACCACACCCTTTCGAAACTTCATACATGCGTCGAAAAGAATTTTCGTTTCGACATGTTTTCTGCAAAGGCAAGATTTTCTGTCCCTTTCTCTTGCTTGTTTTACAAAGTAAGGTTTTAACATCTCGAATTTGCGTTGCGCTACTTTTACTTCAGGGTGAAGCTTCGCAAATTCCTGGAAAGCCTCCGTTTGGCTCGTTTCGAGAACATGCTTGGGGTGGGTTAAATACTGTTTTTTGCCAACTCTGTTTTTCACAAAGTCACTTTTGTCTCCTGTAGGACGACTAGCCGAACTGGCCCAGAAGCAGTAAATTTTTTCAACGTCTTCTTCTGGGAGCGCATCTCGTCGTGTTTTTCTTTTTACATAAAGCCAGCTTTCTCCTTCTCCCTTTAAAATCTCCTCCCTTGTTTTGATGGCTTTACTGATGCTCTTTTCGTTAAGGCCGACTAACTTTCCTAGGGACTTTTTTGCTCTCGACTTTTTTATATTATCTCCAAAAGCAAGTGATTTAAGTGCTTTGTAGGCAGCGCGTTTTTCGTTCGATCCCGAACGTTTGACGTGTTTCAAACCTTCAGAGATGTCCGACGCGAGGGCTTTCAACGTGTTACTTTCTTTTTCTTCTTCTGGAGTTTTCACTACCCCTTGCCTGGAAAGTATTTTTCTTGTTCTCGGGCTGTTTATCAAAGTTTCTAGTACTTCGGCTTTTTTCTCGGGAGTTTGCGGAAGTTTATCTTTGACCTTGTCAGTAACACGTTTTTTGGACGTGCGGTTCTTGAATCTCTCCCCAGTGTTCTGCAAAATTTTTTTCTCCTGTCCTTGTTCTTCCTTATTTTTCTGGCGGTATCTACGGACCCTTTCCCTTGTCTTTTCTCTTGCTATTTGTCTTTTTCTTTCAAGTTCTTCTCTGGCGGTAGCTCGTTGTTCTTTGCGTCTCTTCTTTGACGCAGCTTTCTTTATTTCCGTTCTTGTTCGTGACTTGCCTTTTGTCTCCTCTCGTCTCGCTTTTCGCCGCTCGATTACTTGAGCTATTTTCTTGTTGCGATTTTTCTCGTAGTAATCTTTGTCTTTTGCCCTTTTTATTTCTTTTTTCTTGAGTGCTGCAGCTTGCTTACGTGAAACAGGATTTTCCATATGAATATTCAAAGGTTAGCTTGTGTATTGTGTTGCCGAATGACCGACTACACGTGCTACGCACTCTCTGTGCAATACCCGCGGGCGTTTATTTTTAACTTATGACGCACAAAACCCCTGCATTTTGTGCTGGGACCCCCATAAATCTATTGTTCTAGGCATGTGATCTCGTGGAAGTCTTCGAGGACGAGGAAAGAAGCAAGCAGAGACAATATTTTGAAACATTTTAGCAGTTTTTCTTCGCGTTTTCTTCCAGCTGTAACGCTCGTTACGCTTTGTGAGCACTGTAATAATGCACAAAAGTGTTTCCGAATCATTGAAATTTGATTTTCTCGCTCAAAACTATTGCAATTCGGCTGAAATCTTTAGGGATGTCGGCTAAACACAAGCCCAAAGCGGGGATGTCGTAGTGAGTACCGTTTGATAAAAGTACTATTACTAAATTTTGTGTTTTGTGATTGCGATGGTGTAAAATTAAACTCATTTTCAATGTAACAGAAAGTGTTTCCGAATTATTGGTTGTCTTTTTTTCGCAAAAACTATTTGGTGGATTGTCTGAAAACTTCGCTTACAAGGAGTTTATTTGTTGCCCATCATAAAATTAAAATTTAGTTTATCACATTTGTTTTAATAGTACCTAAAATCGGTCATTATTTGTGGAGCAGGTTTGTTAATAACACGAGCGTTACATGCTGTTTAGACGCATCATCGATATTTTGTAAATCTTAATATCTGCAAATACAATAAATGAATTTGTTTAAAATTACTTGTATATGTTTGTTATATTATTATCCTTATTTATGTCGGTTCAATTTAGCAGATTTTTTCAAAGCCTTTAAGAAAATTTAACTAAAATGTTATTTTGTGATGCGGTGTTAGACCGGAAATGTAACGCGTTACATTCTAAATTTGCTGTGTTTATTAAATTTCTAGATTTTTGTCAAGAAATGTCTACTCAGAAATATAATATTTTTTCCTTGGTCTTGTAAATTGGTTATTGGACTACAATTATAAAAAGTTTCATGTGAAAAGCATAAGAACTGAGAGAGATATATACTATTTTGTGCGACAGTTTGTTGTTTTTGCTAAAATGGTGCCATGATTGTGCTACTGATCACCATATATGGGTTATCCAAGTGCAACCTTTGTGAAATAGTTATTTTTTTTCTGCAGAGCATGATGAGGCACCAGGGGATCCACTGGCCTTCAAAACAGTTCCTTGGGACATTGGTAAGCCCGATCTCCTGGCTTTCAATCAATTCCATAGAACATTGGCATACCTGTCAACCTCCCAAAATCTCAAGGCTTTTTGGGGGGAGGGATGGGGTATATTCATTTTTTTTGGTGGGGGAGGGGTGGGTTTAACCGACGTTTGCTGTATAAAAAGCTCTCACAAAAAATTCACCTAAAGATCTCACGAGGGTGTTAGTTAAATTGCGCTACACAAGGGAATTATTGTTTCAAATATTTTAATAGAAAATAGGCAAAATGTTGATTTTCTATAGAATAATTTTTCGGAAGCGATAAAAATCGCTAAAAAGTGGGAGATTTGGTGCTCAACGTGGGACAAGGGGTCCAAAATCATGAGATGAGTTAAGAGAGTTGACAGGTAGCATTGGTAAGCTTCTTCACAAAGGGTTTTACCTTAGAAATCTCTAAACGTTTTCTCTAAAATAATTTGTAGAGAAACTATGTGAGCCAAGCAAAACTTTAAACCGTAGCGAAGAGGAGGCCAAACGTGGTTTTGAAGGTATCCTTTTTTCTTTCCACAACCTCATTCATACAGATAAGTGTTGTTGATTCTTCCCACTTATGTTTTCAGAAGTTTTATCCCACTGCAGGAAGATAAATGAAGAAGCCCTTAAGAGTGTTAAGGATGCTAACGAAGCACTGTGGTCACCAACACAAACCTAGTGTAATGTAATTGTGGATTAACTTTTTACCTTTTATTAGTGCACGACATGGTGGCTTACTGTATAACTTATTTGGAGTTTGCCTAGGCAGGACCTCATGTCTGTTAGCAACCCCCTTGACACACCATGAAGGTAGCCTTTAAATAAATATAGTTTAATATTACCAGTGGTTTAACAAATGATCTGTCAGTGAGCCTCAGTCAACCACACTACAGATGCTTTTGCATGTGGATTTTTTTTATTTGGCCACAAAAAGTAGAGATTTAGTGGCACATCCTGTGGTAGTAGGCACTGTGGCATATACCAAACCTGGGCTTAAAGTTTCATAAATTCCCCTACCCATAGATCCTGGACCTCCCCACTGTTTGATGCAGTGCATACCCATCTAGCAACCTTGCCCCCCCCCCCCCCCCCCCGACTCCTGTGGTCCTATCTTAGGTCACATGCCTCAGCTTGACTGCCCTATTTGAATGATCCTCTAAGGAGTCTCCAGGGTAGAGGTTTTGCTTGATTACAAAACTGGGCCCTTGGCAAGTGAAACTAGGTTCAGACACAAGCCGCAAGCACTGTTTACCATTCAAGGTTTGTATGATGATTACTGATTAGGCAAGTGAAACAGGTTCAGACGACAAAATTCATAATTTGTCGCAGGTACTGTTTAACATTAAGTTTTTTGTAATGTGATGCCAAGAACTGAATTAGCTCTCTGTGCTTTTTTTTGTAATTCTAGATCACTAGCCAACAAGTCTAAATGCTGTATTCAGGCAGTGAGACAATGCTAATAAAGCCCAGACTTATAATTTTGGGCATTACAATTTGACTTTCAACAACAACTGATAATGTTTTGTACAGGAACTACACTTTTATTTATCTAGCTTGTATTTTACATATTTTGTCTTGCACAATGATGATAAAACTTGCATATAAATAAAATACTTTAAAAAGAACCTTTCTAGGTTGAAAAATAAAGTGTTATACTGTATGAGAATTCCTGTGTTCCTTTTTTCTTGATATACTGTTACTATTTATACATAGGACGTGTTTGAACTTCCATTCGATGGCCACACTTGAAGTCTCAATCATGTTGTAGCTTAGGTCTTAGAACCCATCAGTTCAAACTACTACTGAACCCAAACCATCCTAGGTAAAGGGTTGCTCATCGTTCTTTGGGTGGGGTACAGTGTGTCTATCGCCCGTAGGGGTGGAAGCCTCTGGTGGCTGCCCCACCACCCCGCCCAAATGACTCGCCAGCTGCAAATGCAGGGGCAGGGCCCGCACCTGGACCGGCAGGATAAGACTCTGCTGCAGGGTAGCCAGCGTAGGCAGGGTCAGCAGGAAAGGAGCTTCTTGCTGGTCCATACTGAGAGTCAGTCTGCTGGTAGTTACCAAGACCTGAGAGAGGACATGAGACATAACAATGGGCACAAGCACAACAACTACTTATTTTCTTGATAGAGGATAAAAAGTGACAGACACAACTATATACTGAGAGAGTATAAGAGTTACAAACACAGTGACAACTTCACATTGAGAGAAGACAAAAGTATCTGACATATTATGCTCAAAAGGAAAGAACCAGGGAGCATTCTTAGCTTGCAGCACAAAGTTTAATAAAAGAAAGTTTAATGAAATATGAAAAAGTGTGCAACAAAACAATGTAAAATCTTACTGACTACTCCACCCAAGTGTAATTAAAAGAAAAGAACAGATTCTCCATAAAGGGGAAATTATGCAAAGGATATAGTTGATTTATTTCTGCAATTTAATGGTTTGAGTTAAGGTAAAGCCTATTCCGGAACCTGAAAGTACTATTTTCAATCCATTTCCTTCCGTTAAATGCTAGGCCTTCAAAATCTGAAAGATGGAAGGTCATTTTAATAAACCTGGATAGTTATTTTTATAATTCTGCATGAATTTAATGTCTTTTGAGATTGCCAAATAATTCCAAAACCACGATCCACCTTGCAAATCCCCCTTGCTTACCGTATGAGCTGTAGGCAGCTCCGTAGTCACCCACACTCCACCTTGCAAATCCCCCTTGCTTACCGTATGAGCTGTAGGCAGCTCCGTAGTCACCCACACTCCACCTTGCAAATCCCCCTTGCTTACCGTATGAGCTGTAGGCAGCTCCGTAGTCACCCACACTCCACCTTGCAAACCCCCCTCGCTTACCGTATGAGCTGTAGGCAGCTCCGTAGTCACCCACACTCCACCTTGCAAATCCCCCTCGCTTACCGTATGAGCTGTAGGCAGCTCCGTAGTCACCCACACTCCACCTTGCAAATCCCCCTCGCTTACCGTATGAGCTGTAGGCAGCTCCGTAGTCACCCACACTCCACCTTGCAAATCCCCCTCGCTTACCGTATGAGCTGTAGGCAGCTCCGTAGTCACCCACACTCCACCTTGCAAATCCCCCTCGCTTACCGTATGAGCTGTAGGCAGCTCCATAGTCACCCACACTCCACCTTGCAAATCCCCCTTGCTTACCGTATGAGCTGTAGGCAGCTCCGTAGTCACCCACACTCGGTGCTTCTGCACGTGGCTGTGCAGTGGGCAGGGCTGCAGAGCCTGGGATGGCGGATGTGGGTGGGACCCCAGCCTGTCCATAGTCTGCAGCACCTGGGGGGATTGCGCCAGGGGCAGGTGTGGCTCCATACCCAGCTGCTGCCACATACCCTGGAGATTAAGGCATGACAGGGAATTAGTATGGCACAACAGGGAATTAGTATGGCACGACAGGGAATTAGTATGGCACAACAGGGAATTAGTATGGCACGACAGGGAATTAGTACGGTACGACAGGGAATTAGTACGGTACGACAGGGAATTAGTACGGTACGACAGGGAATTAAGTACGGTACGACAGGGAATTAAGTACGGTAGGACAGGGAATTAGTACGGTACGACAGGGAATTAGTACGGTACGACAGGGAATTAGTACGGTACGACAGGGAATTAGTACGGTACGACAGGGAATTAGTACGGCACGACAGGGAATTAGTATGGCACGACAGGGAATTAGTATGGCACGACAGGGAATTAGTATGGCACGACAGGGAATTAGTATGGTACGACAGGGAATTAGTATGGTACGACAGGGAATTTTTACTACATCATTGCTACATAATAGCCTTTGTAATCTAATAAACTGGCATTTTATGCTGTCACAAAGACACAAAATAGAGGCTAGTGCACAAGGTAGAAATTCAACGGATCTATAGTTGAAGTTCAGGAAAGTATGGTGTGAAAACAACTTTTGACTGAGGATAACATTTCTTGATCATGGGTGTTGTCTTGTTAGTAAGGGATGGTTTAAAAGCAGGGACTTAACTGGCTTTGACTTCAATTAAAGCCACATTGTCACCAGTTCACTTCTGGAGGTCCGACGGAAACCTCAACCGTTAAAAAAACAAAAGAATCTATGAGAATCCGCACTATTTACCAGGCTTTGAGGATTTTTTTGAGGACCACATCCTCCTAGAAACTTCTAATAGACACACTGCTTTCACAATTTTTTTCACGCTTTTTTTTCCATTAAAAATTATCGGAGATTGTTACACAATCAACCGGAAGTAGACTGGTGACAATGCGGCATAAGTTGTTGGCAAAGGGACTGTAGATAAGTCAATGCAAATGTTTTATTTCCCTTATGGCTTCTAGGATGACAAAATGGCAGTTTTATAGATGAGGTGCCAAACCATCATGCGCCTCTCTTTCCCTTGCGCAATACCCTCCCACACATCCAGGATAATACTCACCTGACTGAGGCGCATAAGCACCAGGGGCCTCTCTCGGCGGCGCACCATATGCCCCCATAGCTCCAGGGCCTGGCTGTGTACCATACCCCCCAGCGCCTTGGTAGCCAGGGGCAGCAGAAGGGGGACCTCCTCCCATAGGCATGTTAGCGCCATAACTGGGAGGACCTCCTTGAGGAGCTGTTGACATGGTCACAGACAGTCAATTTAACACATCTTTACAATGTTAGACAGTCAATTTAACACATCTTTACAATGTTAGACAGTCAATTTAACACATCTTTACAATGTTGTCCACACAAGGTGATGGACCATTCCAAAATGTGCTTAAGGGTTTTATGTTATCCCTAAAGCCCTTAGCGGCATTATAGAGAGCATCTATTCTAATTATTGCACAGTTTGATGATTGAGCAAAATTGAAAAAAAAATGTTTTGGTAATGTATGTATTGTTTATTATTGCGTTGTGCAGTATGTCAACAGACTCAATCTAGTACAAGTCTAAGGATCAGGACAAAGCTCTTTATTTATGCCAATCTTGACACCCAATTACAAGGACAGTGGGTAACACCTCCATAGGGCACTGGAAATCAATTGAATTCTGAGATAAACAAACATATAAAGCATGGAAAGCTAAATCACACTCCTCACAGCTCTGATATTGAATTACAGGCATAGATACAACATGGTGGAGTTGAAGGTAAAGGACAAAGGAATAGGACAAAGGCATAGGTCAAAGGAATAGGTCAAAGGCATAGGACAAAGGCATAGACTCATGACTGACCATCAAACAAAGCTAAGGTTTTCTATGCAGACGGAGGAAAGTCAGAGAACCCACAGATAAATCCTGAGAGCAAAATAACAACAACAAAAAAAAAAACTCAACCAATGTTGTCACTGGGAATCAGTCCTGAACCCAGTGGTAAAGGGTACAGGAACTACAGAGCAACAATCTACCAACTGCACCACTGCATCCACAAAAGTGTGACATAACTTGTAAGGGGAATCAAGGTATGACAAAGAATTGTGGACTGCATAAGTTGAAACCCCTAAGTTTTGGCATACATACCATAGCCATAGCCCCCAGCACCAGGCGCAGCAGCCCCATATGCAAACCCTTGGTTTCCTGCCCCATAGCCACGCCCCATGCCAGGCATACCTCCCTGCTGGCCATATCCACCTAATTGGATGATAAATTCAACAGTTAGTATAACATATTTTTTTTTATTTATGTACTCCGTATCTTAGAAATATGCAGAAATAGATATACAGTATCAGGTGAGCCTTTAGGTTGCTCATGTTCAGTATGTCAACAGACTCATGCAGGGGAACATACATCAGGGAAATCTTTAAGACACTCTATGCAGTATGTCAAGACTCCTAAAGGAAAATATATCAGGGAATTCTTTATGTTGCTCTGTGCAGTATGTCAACAGACTCAATCAAGTACAAGTCTGAGGATCAGGACAAAGCTCTTTATTTATGCCCTTCCTGACACCCACTGACAACAGAAGGACAGAGGGCAACGCCTTTAAAGGGCAACAGACTGTAAATAACAGCTTTTAGTGCAGCAACATACTTAAGGTAAACATTTTGTAAAAATGCAGAACGGTATTGTTGGTGGCTGGCAGTACTTGGTAATAGACAAAGAAGAATGATGAAGAGGCAGGCACATTGAAATGCCCGTAATATCTACCTTTCCTTTTTAGCGCTCTTTAAAAATCTATCATCATACTACTTCACCCATGTTATGCAGACCATTAAGCAAATAATCAACATACAAAAATGGCTTGATTCTATCTGTAGTACTTTTAGAGGCTTTCAAGGAATTTGATGAAAAATCAAGTAATCTTTAGATTTTGAATTTAATCTGAAGGATCTGTACAGCCCCACATACAGTTCCTACCTTGATGCATATACTGTCCACCATATTGGCCACCACCCATGTGAAGGGGTGTGGCTAGGGGGTTACCCCCCATCTGATGGTCCTTGGACTGCTGACCCCGTTCGCGATACTCAGCTTTCTTAACTTCCACCTGAGGATAGTAACAGCACAAAAAATTACTAATGATGTCAAGCACTCAGAATAACTACAGCAAACACAAGCTACACACAACTTCTACTAAGACTACAATACATTCTACATAATACATTCTACAAGTAATGAATACCCATTACAAAAACATAATAAAGCTAGAACTAGTTGTTATCATACCTTCTAATAAATTAGGAGGCAAAATTATTATCTAAGATAACTTAAAACTTGATATAGCCAATTCTAAATCTATAGGAGAGCATCTAATAATACCCTAATTATAACAATTTGATAGTTGTAATAAAATGCTTTTGCTTGGGTTTTAAATTTTACACACAACAGTTCTCAGTGGCAATGCAAGGTAAAATGGGGCTTCTTTGTATACTGAAGGCAGTGTTTCAAAATATATTATATAATCACACGAGGAAAGTGTTATCAGACTGTTATTTTCTCTTGCATCACTAGTAAAAACCATCAAGAAAAACAATGAATAAAACATGACACAAACATATACCAAGCGAAACAACAATTGCACATGCTACCACCACATCATAAAGTGGCCCAAGTGGTAGATTTTGATACCAGTCAATCTAGTGATCCTCATCTAAACATAACTAAGTCCTTATCAATAAAATAGCTTTACAATATCATTATGTGATGTGATGATTTTTTTCATTTAAAATTAATGTTAAATAACAAGCAGTACCCCCTTTAAGATAAAAACAAATAAATAAAATATCAAAATCTACCATTTAGGTTACACCAATGATTGTACAACAGGAAATATCTATTTAAATGCCAATTTGAAATTCATATTGAAGTCTCTTCACTACTGTGTTAAAGAGTTCTGACTTTTAAAGCTTAAATATAGGAAATTTATATACATCAAAGAAACAACCCCTTGTTAACCTGTTGTACAAATCATAATTACATCAGAAATGACAAAACTATTGAGAACAGTGATAGGATTCTACTCTGTCTTTTGCCATTTCTGTGCACCAACACTCATAATAGAATACAGTTAGGCCACTAAATCAGTTGCAAAATAGTCCTAAACCATTCATCACATTTTTTAAATCATATTTTTTTTAGCAAAATTGAATGTCGCACAATGATTTAATGGATTAACTGTATTCACACAAAATAGCTGGAGGTCTAACTACACCATTTTTCCATTGATTTGATGAAATTGTATTTGCGTTGTCTTGTCGACACTCTCCTTTGATTCAAAGGTAAGAAATCCAAAGCCTAACATAATATAAATAATAATCAATAATAACAATAAGAATAGGTTAACAATAGTGCAATCCTGCAATGCTCACATTGTCAATGTGAAGACATCAATAATCATGCCTAAGGCAAATGGATGTACTAGGTTTTTTTTTACACACACAAACACAATGGAATCCTCCTACTTATAAATTGTTTGACAAATTTTGCATGCTTTCTAAAAACTTTGCATTGTACTATAACAAAGAAATATTATATAGATTAAACTAAGCACAACCACTTGCCCTAGGACAGAAAGAAGCATAAAGTAAGACATGAAACCACCAAGAAGCTATAAAAAGCCATCAAGCAGCCACAAAAAGCCATAGGATGGGAAGGCTATGGTCTTAATACCACAACACAGTGGCTGTTGCATTTTTAAGGAGTATTTTACAATAAAAAAAAACCATAATTGGAACAAGAACATGGAATTGTAAACAACAATAGAATAGAGTTGTAATTTGCAATTAAGAACTGCACCAATGAAGAACCTCATAATTTAACCAAGAAAAGAGAAACAGTGAACAAGAAAGAAAAGGGAAACCATGGACAACAAAAAGGCAGCATGGTATAGTGATTGTCTCATAAACAACTATATACAAATATACAAAATTAAATTTGTATAGGATTCCCAGTCAATGTACTCTTTGTTTGTATAAGACCCCCAAAAAACTGTCTAGTCCTGTCTGTCCGTCCGTCTGTCGGTCAGTCTGCAATATTATGTGACTGAGATTATTCCAGGAATTTCATACAAAGCTCCCATTTTTCTAGTAGATGAACTATTTGTAGTGGAGGATTAGTAAGTCAGCAGAATAAATGCAAGAAGCATTATTCTAATAGTTAACACGAAGCAGGTACACAAACGAAAAGGGTAACACACATGAGGCAAGATATTAAAGATAATGCAATTATTTCTTTAATAAATGTGTGCAAGATGTCTAACAAAATATCTTTAAAAACTAACAACAACATTACTAACAGTTAACAAATAAGAATCATTAAATTAAAAATAATATCAAGTTAATTTATACAATTAGAGAGAAAGAGAGAAGTGTTTGAAAACATAACAAAAAATGTAGGAGGAGAATATCTATAAGGATCTAAAATAAATAAAATACATATTAGTAATACATCAATTCATAAATATATTTTCTTTAAAAATATGGGCTGAGACACAAAAATGGTCTGGATGAAATTACCAGAAGACAAGAGGATTTGCATCTTTCAATTGCTCATAATTGCTGTCCCTTTACTTGCTAATTTCTTATAAGGTATTTTTATAATTTAGACCTTATAAGGAATTTTTATAATTTAGGTCAAAACTAGCTACACCATTTTATCATTCAGACAATTTTGGCGTGGCACAGCCCTTTTAATCATTTCTACAACAATTTAAATCTCCCAAAACCACATGCTTTAATAAATGTCATATTTTGATATTGACAGATACCCATTAGAGCATTGAAAATAAATTCCAAAATCAAAAAAAAATCATAACTGATACGCCAAAATATTGGTATTTTAAGTATACCCTGGAAATTAATAAAAACCCTTACCTTAGAAAATTATTGCTAACCTCTAAAAAGGCAATCCTCAATTAAAATTAACAGGGTTCTATTTAATTTCATGAAGCATTAACCATAGAGATTGCCCTTCCACAAGAACAAGACTCAGATGGAAAACAGAAAGGACAGATGTATTCCATGTGAATGCTTCATTTATTTTTCATCTGATTTTTTCATCATTTTTTTTTTTGTTATACTTTTTTTGAATGAGAATCAAGCCTTTGTCCATGCTGCTTATTGTTCTTGAACTTGATAACCATACAAGGAGTGTTTCAGTGATTATATAATAGTGGTGCTATACAGTAAATAGTTCTTTACCTCGCATCTTCTGTGTGTCTTTATCATACATCAGCTGAACATTTTTCACCTAAAGAAAAAGTCATAAGCATTGTGAAAAAATTTAAACACAAGGTTCCCCTATAGAAGGGAAAGCTCCTCCCACCCCAAGGCTCAAGAACACTCAGTTATTAATTTGCTGTCAATGAGACAACATGTAGGGACTTGCTCTGAGGGCTAAATTCAAATTTCAAATTCTAAACAAAATCAAATATAATCCCTAGAGTTGTTCACCTAAAATGTATCTATCTATTGTAAAAAAATGCTATACCAAGCTGTGTATGCTTTAAAATACAAGCCTTTTCATCACAGCACGAGAATAATTTATGCAGATGTGTTATATTATGGATAGCACAAAATGTAAAATTTTGAACCAAAAACGTGTGTGGACAGCAAATTACTAATCCATCAATCTCTTAACACAACTGTCTTGTTACCTGTCAAAGAGGACTTATAATTTGTGATTTCTAGCAAGGCAGTGTTCTGAAATTATAATTGCAAATTTGAGCCTGGGGTGGGAGGAGCTTTCCCTTTTATAGCAGAACCTCGTGTTTAAGAAATTTGTAGGGTGTCATTAGAGTTAAAAAAGAAAAATGGAAAGTTATCTGTGGTTTAAAAATAGTAATATCATCAAGATAAAGAGCAAACCTAGAAAAAAGTTAATTGAAATAATAATTATCTTAAAATCATCATCCTATAATGACCTGGACTGGCTAGAGCTAAAATAAAACATTCAGCTATAATTTAACACATCATATCGACTTAGTTTCTCTCCTGTTTACAAAATAAACAGGGATGTTTCACTTAGAATTATATTCCATGTTGCTCTGTACAATATGTCAGTAATTTATTCAACAGTCGTGAAAATTTAGACTGTTATGCTGACGTTGAAATCCTCATTAGTGCAATGAAATAAAAAAATAAAATAAAAAATTATAACTAGGAATTAAGAGTATGAAAATATACCAAAGAAAATATAAACAAAACAAACCCACAGGCTTATGAAGGGACAAATATATCAGGGAAATCTTTAAGTCACTCTTTGCAGTATGGCATGACTCATAAAGGAAAACATATATCAGGAAATTCTTTATTATGTTGCTCTGTGCAGTATGTCAACAGACTCAATCAAGTACAAGTCTGAGGATCAGGACAAAGCTCTTTATTTATGCCCTTCCTGACACCCGCTGACAACAGAAGGACAGAGGGCAACGCCTTTAAAGGGCAAAGCACTGTTCTATTTATCAATTGTGACATTCCTTGTATCAATATTTCAATGTTTACCATTCCATAGGTGCTGAAATACTCTTTAAGGTCTTCTTCAGTTGTCCCAAATGCAAGTCCGCCAATGAATACTTTGCCATCATTAGCTGAGCCTCTCTGATAGAAAAAAAAACAAATAGATTATTTGTACAAATGATTACATTTTTCCCTTCAATCTCTCATGGCAATGTAACAATTGACTGGTTAGGAGCAACACTTATATTTTTTACAGACTTTAAAACCAAGTTGCACTTACCGTATTAATACAGTTTCAAGTGTATTTTATGCTTTTCAGTGTTAAGAGAATTTCAGTTTTAAGGGAATTTAATGAGAACTTTTTTTCACAAGTGCCTATCTTGTTGAGTCTTCTCTGCTTGATTCAAGCTTAGGAGTCACCTACTATCATACCCCATACAAATCATTGTTATTATGCCACATTCTATTATTGGCCCATTTGTCTTTATAGTAATTGCTCAGTCTTATTTGTAAAGGAAAGGTTTTCATACCTGTGGACCACCCATTACAGCACCAGTCTGGGCTTGCTGTCCAGGGCCTCTGGGAACCGCAGGCTTGGGGTCGATCTGGAACAAAAGAACACCACATGGTTACTGAGAGCATTATGGTAACAAACCTCTCCTCACAGGTGAACACAAGAAGAAACAAATAAATACAAAATGTAAGCATTGGTTTAGTTCTCCCTCTCCTTTAATATTTTATACTTACAGTCTTGCCATCCAAGATGTGTGGTTTTTTGGCCAAGACTGACTCGATGGTAGCAGGATCTCTAAATGTCACAAATCCAAAGCCCCTGAAAAATGAAATAAAACATTTAAAATTAAAAAAATTTGAATGTAGTTACAATTATGTTAAGAGCAGGTTCTCCTGTTTCATAGTTTAGTATACCCTCGTAACAATTATGTTAACAGAAGGCTTCCCTGTTTTATAGTTTAATATACCCAGATCTAATCAATATCAATTGTGTAATACTTGGAAGTCGTTATTTTAAAATGATATCCTAATTGCACTTAGTATACCAAAGAAATAAATGTTTTAGTGGGAAACTATGGTGCTCTAGTAAGGCTAGCACCACTGCTTATAACATACAACAGAAAATAATTATTGAATTTTGAATGCTATGCTATGCTATATTTCTTGCAGTGAAAATTACATAGAACAAGCAATACCACATTCTACTAGTCACTTTTAGCATTCTTTATTATATAACAACACCAGGGCAAGACAAAAAATTAATATACCTTGATCTTTTGGTGGTGGGGTCTGTCATTAGCACACAGTCAGTTACCTCACCAAAATTCTCAAAATACTGGTGGAGGCCCTCTGGTAAAACAAACAACAACCTAATCAATGATGATCACAAAGAGAATGTACACCTTAACATGATGAAGATCAAGAACACCAAAAAATAAACACTTGAGTGAAAATTAAACTTGTACTTGAGAAAAAAACTCATTAATACAAGCAGTCAGCAAAAACTCTTTCATCTTTGATTATGAAAAGGGTAACCTAAGATGAAGATGTGTCTGCTCAGCACAGGAACAGATGAGGCCTATGGAGTTCATTCCATACATAGAGTTGTTTGACAAAAGGTTGTCTTCAACAGGCCTTGCGACAAGCCTGCATGTACGTAAGCAAGGGTAAAAACCACTGAAGTGCCTAGCTGCATATATTAGCCACCGCTACCGCGTCTGAGTCTGAAGTTATGCAGTGGCTAATATATGCAGGTAGGCGCTTTATTGCTTTTACCCATGCTTAAATGCGGGCTTGTTGCCTAGTCGCAAAGCCGGCTGAGGAAAACATTTTGTCAATCGATTATATTTCTATTCTTCACAGTTTTTCTGGTTGCAAAGTAACAGATTTACTTGAGACACGTAGAAACAAACAAAGATACAGGATTTATCACACCTTTGGTGGTTGAAGTTGCAAGACCACCCACAAAAATTTTCCTGAAAAAAACAACAACAAAGCTTAATGTTGTCAAAATCATTGCATGAATTCCCTGTCATCTAACCGTACCATAATGTTAAACAGATAGCTGACGTTGTGATGCCTTGATATGACTAGAAAAGCTACAGACAAGCTGTAGAATTACTAGGTGATTATAAAGGCATGAAGGGATCAGGTGAATGTATCAACAAAGGTCGTTATATATAGTCTGTTCTATGATTTTGAAAAAAAAGTACACTAGTTTCCCTGATGTTTCAAGTGTTATTTTGATTAAGGGCTTAAAGTCAAAACAGCAGGACTGTACTCTGTTTTTACAGAGGCATTGGCTTAGCATTCCAGTGACTTCTCAGATAAGTATGTTAAGCTAGAAGTGAAAAAAGCGCAAGTTCTCTTTGAGTCTTTTTTTTAATGAAGGTTGAGTTGTTGTAACGGGAAACCTGAGTGACTTTAGAAATGTTGGACTACGATTATTCCGTATTTTTTTCGGGGGGGAAACTTTGTATACAATGAATCTTCAAGCTTCATTGAGATAGCATTGTTAAACAGCTGACAAATACTATTCATTGCTTCAAGAGAATGTTTATGTCGGTCGTGGTGAAACTTTTTGAGAATGATTCTTGGGACAAACAAATGTTTTCATGTGACACATATTTATATAGTCGCTGTCATTCACTAATAAATAAACCACCCATAAACAGGTACCAATATGGTGTGTAAAAGCACTTACCCTATATCATCTCCTTTCCCGCGGACAGGCATGGTTATTTCGGGTTTTTTTCAAAGAGATTTTGGTTCAGTTGAGTCTTTAGTCAAGATGGCCGGCAGAAGGAAAAACACGTGACAAGGCAAGGTCCCGTATGAAAAAAAAACTATCGTACCCAGGACCCCACTGACATATTTTTCTTGTTAGAAAAGGATGAGACCTTATCATCAATTCATGAAACTAATCATTTCTGGTCAAAACTTAGGCTTTTTATGACGCTTTTGTATGATTAATTTTCAAATATTGTAAGGAGGGAGAGTTGTGTGTAGAAATTGTTGGGTGGCCTGTGGTAACAGGTATCCCTTACTTCAACATCCGGGCTCTCCGCTCAAACCACGCGCACTTCGCAAAAGTGACATCTTCTTCTTTCTCTTTGCCTACAAAAGTCACAGAAACTTCGCTGTTTACCGCTACAAACATGCCTATCGGAAAGGGACAAGGAAAAGACGATATAGGGTAACCGCCGTAGTTAAGTTAATAATCTATATTTAGTGTTTCAGTGGCTTTTTTGACGATCAAAGTTAGAGTAACCTACCGTCTTGTGTTGGATGCTTCATCTCTTCGTAGAGCCTTGAATTCGTCTGAAATAAGCTTGATTTTAATTCGTTCTGCAGGAAGATTTTTGTCGGTGGCCTCGCTATTAGCACGGACAGTGGTAAGTTGTTGTTAAGCCAAGTCTTACATATCAACAAAAACAGTCAGAAAATATTCGTCTACTCATGTAACACGTGCAGTGATTAATGTAATGCGATGCGGGATTACACTCTCCGTGTAAGTGTAAACCATGTTGGTATTTCTAGATAATATGGATTCTGTGATTTATGCTTATTAAAGTAAGTTCCTGCGTTATAGGAGAGTTAAACATTGCCCATAAGTTGTGGCAGAAGATTGTTAGGAAAGAAAAAGCCGGGTTCTCCATAGCCGATCAAACAGAAATCGAGAATCATAGTAACAAAAGATAGGGAAGCGGAAAAGGAAAAGGGACAAAATAGAACAGTTCCTTTCCTCCTTGTTTGCTATCATCTTTACACATATTATTCACAACAATGTTGCCACCTCATATGTATGCTTCCTGGCTTAACATATCAATAAGAATGCTTGTGACAGAAGAGGAACATTGCTGGGCCCTTGGCTTAACAAATTCAAATAGCAACCTTAAGATTTGTGTAGTGGAGGGACAGTAACAGGCCCTTGGCTCAAAAAGTGGAAGGGCAACAGCATCATAGCTGTCAACTCACCCAAATTAGGCGAGTGTCACGAGATTTTGGACCTCGCCACAAGCCTAATTTTTGTGAGAATGTATTCTCTGTATTCATTCGCATTGGCTCTCTTGGGGTTTTTTTTTTTCACATGTTTACTCTGTTTCAGCTGATTTATGTCCAAGTTGGGTTGACAGCTATGCTGCATCCACAATAGACGGGTGCTAACAGAAAAATTTGGCAGTGTACACTGAAATCCTGCATGTTCACCATCTTTATCTCTTCGCTGCCATAAATCTTGACAAATTTTTTACAGCTGGGCTACAGGGATACTTTGAGAAGTATGGAGAAGTTACTGACTGTGTACTTATGACTGACCCAGTGACCAAGAGATCAAGGTATTCCAAGTAACAAACCCATGGCCTCTATAGAAAACTGCTACTTCAAACTTGTAAGAGACAGTTTCTGGGTTCTGGCTGTTCTATGTCAGCCATTTTTTGTCATCCTAGGACACCATGTGTGAAAAAGCATCCAATTCCATCAGCTAATTTGGAAAAGCTCTTGCAATATGTCCTATCAAAATTGTTAAATTATTTATAAGACTTTGTTTTTAAATAGTAATGTGATTTGTTGTTTACAGGTGTTTTGGCTTCATCACATTTAGAGACCCATCCGTTGTGCAAAATGTTATGGATGACAAACCCCATCAACTTGATGGAAAAATGGTATGTGACATAATGCAATGTGTACATAGCTTAATCTGGAATTTCTAGCCATTTTTAAACAAAACGGGCTATTTATTTACCAGAAAATAGGATGCTAAGCCATCACTTAGTCATAAGAAATATGATTTTTCTGCCATGTGTTTGCCACTAGTGCTATTTTGTTGACCCTAATTACAGTATTGCTAATAATAGCTTCTCTGATAATTTTGTAAGACAAAAAATCTTGTACTTAGGAACTAATATATCATTATTTTAGATTGATCCAAAGCCAGCAGTTCCTCGTGGCCCAGGACAAGGCCCTCCCCAAGGTGGTGGTGCTGGCAGAGGACCCCCACAGGTAATTCCATAAAACAAAACTACTTGTGCACTTTTCTGCTGGTATTTAATAATGAGATTTTAAGTCTCATAAAGGATGCATGATTATGAGGGGGTAGTTACAACATAGTGGAGTCAAATGCACCAATTTAAGACATAGTTGCCCATCGTTCACATTTTATTATATAAATTTGGATGTTATCTTGGGTTTCGAGAGTGAAAGGAAGTAATAACTCAGAGGAGAGAGCAAACAAACTCATCTCCACATTTGCTGAGTTTTTATTTTTTTAATAGGGTGTCTTTTTTATAGCATTGCCAAAGCAAATGTGATTTACCATGCTATTGCCAACAGGGCCAAAGAGGAGGAAATCAAAATAATGAATTCAAGATTTTTGTTGGGGGTCTTGCTCACTCAACTTCCAAACAAGACCTAGAAGATTACTTCACTGCTTATGGAAAGGTGTGTAAAGGACAAAATGGAAAGGAATGGAATGGAAATATTATTTATTTATTTTTAGTAATGTAAATGTGATATTTTCATGATGTCATTGATCACTTTTATATTACACTTGGCACACAGGTTTTTTCATCTCTTATTGTTTTATGCCTTTCTTACCTTTCCAGGTGGTGAGTGTGAACTTGATGGTTGACCCACAGACTCAAAAGATGAGAGGTCAGTATCTTTCAAACAATAACATTGAAATATATGACATTAGTTATATGATATGAAATATATGATCAATCGATCAATCTTTATTTACAGTTCCTTTTTTGGATTTAACATACAAGTAAATAATTGTTTGTTTATTGATAATGAAAGTTTACTATTTACACAAAAATATCAATATTTATTACCTCTCAGTTTTATACTATTTAGAGAAACTTACTGAACCATGATTTTAGGTATTTTGTTCCGCAGTTTAAGGGATCAGTCTCTGTTATTACACTCCTAATACATCTGTATTATAATTATGTTTTTTTGCTTGCAGTCTTTTGTTTCCCTTCATTGTTAATGCTGCATTCACATTAGCCTCTGGACATATCCAAACTAAAACAAAATCATAATAATGTCATCCATTGTGAGTAATTGAAGGATACCTGTTGGTCATCACATTCAGCCAATTAAGTATCAGTTTCAATATCCATACAAAAATCATTTAATGTTTATGCTTTCCTGAATTTGCTTCAATCCAAGTCTGAATTCAGCATAATACCTTGATGAATCCGGTTCAGAGCAAGTGTGAATGCAGTATAATAGCTTGCTGAATCTCTCTCAGTGTGAGTGTGAATGCAACAGGAGACATGCTGTAGTGAAAAGCTCTTTGAGCTAATAGCAACTTAGGCAGGGCATTACAGTGGAATGGCAATGGAACATTGGAAGGTAGTAAGACATGCAAGTCAAGGCACCCTATTCATGTCATTCAAGCAGCAACTTGGAAACTGTACTGCTTTCCTACAAGATGTACTCAATAATGTCTATGTTATAATATTATTTTACTATTATATTATTATTAGGATTCGGGTTTGTTACATTTGAATCAAAGGACAGTGTTACGAAGGCTGCAGATGAGCATTATCACCAAATCAATGGAAAAACGGTGTAGTTATTGTTCTTTAACTGTCTGTCCATCTGTTTGTTTATCTGTCTGTTCATCTACCTGTCCGACTGTTTGTGTACTTGTCTGTCCGTCTGTTCATATGTTTGTCTGATTGTCCATCCATCTGTCTGATCACCCATCTGTCTGTCCTCCGGTCGGTCCGTCAGTCTGTCTGTCTCTGTGTCTGATTGTATTTTCTCTGTATGTCTTGTTTCTGTCTTTTCATGTTTCTTGTCTTCTGTTTACTTATTGTCTTATCCTCATACTGACCTCAAATAACTCTAACTCTAATGAAATAAATATAAGTTCTCACAGTCATACCTTTTTCTACCTTTTGGGTGTTTACTTCCCTTATCCCACTATGTCTATGCAAACCACCTTTCTACAGCTTGTCTGTAAACCCTTTTCTGTTTCCTTCACTTCTGATGTGAATGCTGTATTGTTGTATCATGTTAGAGCCTACATCTTTGTTATGTTTGTAGATGGATTATGCCTTTAAAACTAAGGAGTCGGGTCACTCTGTCACTTTCTTTTAATCTTAAGGGTATTTTAAAATGTTATGTAATGTACAATTAGTGTATCTACTTTACATTTAAACTACCTGAAAAATAAACAATACAATATTCATAAGGTACTCTATTTACCGATAAGGCTTTACTGAATAATAAAATACCAATAACTTAAATTTTTAGAGCAGGCAGAATTTGTGCACTTTTTTTTGCAAACTTAGCTTTGCAGGCATAAGACAACATTTAGTGTTATGTTTTATGTTCTAGTGTGTACAGTGTTTGTTTCTGTATAAGCCTAAAGCCATTTATTCATTAGAAGTTTTTTGCATTTCTAGGTGGAAGCTAAACGGGCGGAGACCCGTGAACCTCGCTCACGTCAAAACCAAGGTGGTGGTGGTGGCGCACCTGGAATGATGGGAGGTCCCCAGTATGGCCAGTTTGCTGGTATGTTATTATACACAAGATAGGCAGTCAATTCACCCAGATGTTATACACATAATATGTGATGAGAGCACAGCTACAAAATAGTAAAGTTAAACACATAAATGGTGTCCCAGATGCTGCCATACAACTCATTCTTGACCACAAAACACAGCTTAAATTTAAATTGTTGGTTTTTGCGGGGTGGGGAGAACTGGAGAACCCAGAGAAAAACCCTCAGAGCAAAAGCAAGGAACAACTGACTTTGGGGCAAGACTGGGAATCAATCCCTGTGGTAAGAGGCAAATGTACCACATATTAAAGCCGCATTGTCACCAGTTTACCGTTAAAAGACAAAAGAATCTATTAAAATCCAAGATATTAAACAGGCCATCCGCTGTAAATCATCAATCACATCCTCAAAGAAAATTTAAATAAACAATATTATCAATATTTTGAAATATTTTTCGCGTTTTCCGTTAAAAATAATCAGAGATTGTTATGTAATCGACCTGAAGTAGACTGGTGACAATGCCTCTTTATCGTTATAATAACAGTGCTACCCAGGTTCCGTAAAGCAAAAATGAACATGATAGACAGTCTTTCAAGGCTTTCATACACTCCCCTGAAATGTCCATTTCTTGTGCTTCCCACTTATGTGTTGACCCCTTGCAACCTGTGTGACTTTGTTTAATTGGTTATTCCAGGCTATGGCCAGCAGCGCCCTGGAATGCAAGGCATGGGTAGAGGTTATGGAGGGGACCAGGGATATGGGTATGCTGCACCTGGGGGCTACCCAGGATATGGAGGTATGTATGGAGTAGCTATCGAATGTGGGGTGCATGTATTGTTTTGTTTTAAAGGGAAAAAAAGAGAGACTTTGTTTTCTTAATTTTGACATGTACGTGCATGTTTTAATGTGAGCATACATATTTTAAAAAGGGGAGACAGTTTAGCTAGAATTTTACTTCTGACACTAGCCCAGGATACGGCTCTGCTTGTTTATCTTCTGTATGGTTTTACAAGAATATAGTAAATAACCGAGATTGGTAGTCAACACTTTTTACCTTTATGCCAATCAGTGCAGGTGTTTTGCTAGTGGTGTGTGCCCTTTGCGTCCCTACTCATCCTCACTGCCTAAAAAAGATAATTTCTTATTGAAACATATCAAATATAAAACTTTTCCCACATGCAGTAATACCTATGGCTGAGTAACTCCTTGTCCCTGACCCACCCCCACCCCCCTTACCAAATCCTTGCTTATAAATATATATGATTTTGATTATTTGTTGTTTCTGTGTTAGGCTATGGTGCTCCCGGCATGGGTGCGGCTCCACAGGCTAACGGTGCAGGCTATGGAGCTGCCCCAGGATATGGCGCTGCTGGATATGGAGCACCAGGAAGGGAGGCCCAGGCAGCTTATGGTGCAAATGCAGGTGTG
Organism: Nematostella vectensis; assembly: GCF_932526225.1. NCBI lineage: Eukaryota > Metazoa > Cnidaria > Anthozoa > Actiniaria > Edwardsiidae > Nematostella > Nematostella vectensis. The sequence continues at coordinate 6,928,783 of NC_064038.1, forward strand.
TGAATAGCAGCTCACAGCTTTTGAGATGCACCTTAATCGCATGGATGTCCTTGTCTTATTAAAACAGAGTAACAAAAAAGGTGCCCCTGTTAGTGTCAATATAAGTCATCGATATCACCATCAGCATCCTTATACTTATTTGCCCCCTTCTGTGCCCAGTAACACAAGCTTTAACATTTACAATATTCAGCCATGCGGTAACCACCGGCTATAGGACAATTTTACTCCATGTTGATGTCTAATGCTTTAAGTGGCGAATAAACTACTTATTCCTGCTTCAACTGGATGTATTTGGCTCGGTTTCGCTCCCCCAGCTAGTTCTACACGCTTACAACTTTTTAAACGAAGCGGTATGTAGCCACTCACTGGAGTAGTGAAAACCAATGCAAATTCATTCAGTTGAAGTAGGAATAAGTTGGTTATTCGGCACTAACAAGCATTAGACATTACTTTGGAGTAAAGTTGTCCCATAGCCCGTGGAGTAACAGGTTTTATGGGCAATGGCTTGTGCATAGCTGATACGTGTATGCTTTGCTAGGCCTACATAACTAAAGAGCAATAAAATCCCCGCCACCTTAATTGTAAATGAATACTTATGTGATTCTAGGTTATGGCATGCCTGGTTATCCTGCGGCTGCGGCCGCTCCTGCTTCAACAGACTATGGACTTGCCGCCCCGGGCACTGCGGGCGGGGGGGTGGCAGCTCATGCAGAAGCTGGTGGCATGGGAGATTACAGCGCTTATGGTAAGCATTGACACGCTCTCTTGAGTCCACTAAGACACTTGAGTCCTGCAAGAGTGCATGTTATTTCTACAGAAAACAAATGCATATGGTAAGCATTGACACGCTCTCCTGAGTCCACTAAGACACTTAAGTCCTGCAAGAGTGCATGTTATTTCTATAGAAAATAAATGCTTATGGTAAGCATTGACACGCTCTCCTGAGTCCACTAAGACACTTGAGTCCTGCAAGAGTGCAAGTTATTTCTACAGAAAATAAATGCATATGGTAAGCATTGACACGCTTTCCTGAGTCTACTAAGACACTCGAGTCCTGCAAGAGTGCATGGTACTTCTATAGAAAATAAATGCTTATGGTAAGCATTGACACGCTCTCCTGAGTCCACTAAGACACTTGAGTCCTGCAAGAGTGCATGTTATTTCTATAGAAAATAAATGCTTATGGTAAGCATTGACACGCTCTCCTGAGTCCACTAAGACACTTGAGTCCTGCAAGAGTGCAAGTTATTTCTACAGAAAATAAATGCATATGGTAAGCATTGACACGCTTTCCTGAGTCTACTAAGACACTTGAGTCCTGCAAGAGTGCATGGTACTTCTATAGAAAATAAATGCTTATGGTAAGCATTGACACGCTCTCCTGAGTCCACTAAGACACTTGAGTCCTGCAAGAGTGCATGTTATTTCTATAGAAAATAAATGCTTATGGTAAGCATTGACACGCTCTCCTGAGTCCACTAAGACACTTGAGTCCTGCAAGAGTGCATGTTATTTCTATAGAAAATAAATGCTTATGGTAAGCATTGACACGCTCTCCTGAGTCCACTAAGACACTTGAGTCCTGCAAGAGTGCAAGTTATTTCTACAGAAAATAAATGCATATGGTAAGCATTGACACGCTTTCCTGAGTCTACTAAGACACTTGAGTCCTGCAAGAGTGCATGGTACTTCTATAGAAAATAAATGCTTATGGTAAGCATTGACACGCTCTCCTGAGTCCACTAAGACACTTGAGTCCTGCAAGAGTGCATGTTATTTCTATAGAAAATAAATGCTTATGGTAAGCATTGACACGCTCTCCTGAGTCCACTAAGACACTTGAGTCCTGCAAGAGTGCATGTTATTTCTATAGAAAATAAAATTAAAACAAACAATTGGAGTAGCTTTTCACTCTCATCGCAGCTAGATGCTGAATTACGGGAGCGCAAATTCACACGTGTTCGAGTTGAAGGTATGGGAAGGCGCTTCAGGCATCCGCCATACAACTCTTGTCTGATCACGGATCACAGCTAAGATCCAAATTGTTGGTTTTGTGGAGGGAAGAAAACCGGAGAACACGGATAAAGACCCTCGGAGCACAGGCAATACCAACTAACTCAACTTACGTCGGAACCGGGAATCGAACCCACAACCAAGTGATGAGAAGGCACTCCATAGAAATGCTCCGCCAACTACGTTACCTAGGTTTGGTGTCCCAATATCTGGTTATAGAATATCCCTTCCTAGATAACACCACTTCGAATCTAATATTCTGACTTTATTGTAGGTCTCGGGAGCTACCAACAGACAGACTCGCAGTACGGCCCCACCCGGGGGTCTGTGCCGGCTGATCCTTACGCGGGTTACCCTGCCGCTGAGGCGTACGCTGCCGCAGGTGCCGCCGCAGGGGGGTACGGGGAGTCTTTCGGTCGTGGAGGGGGGGTAGCAGGGGCCTCTAGAGGCTTCCACCCTTATGGAAGGTAGACCTTAAATGGGATCAAGACCTCCGAAGAGGAAGACACCGAAGAACGTCACTAAACCTTGTTGGGACTAGATGCTAAAAATGCCACAAAGCTTACCCGGTTTTTGGGCATTCTATAGCTGTTTACGATTTAGTTAGTGTTTTTTTTTACGTTCTGAATACGCGCCTTTCCATCATTTGTAGACAAATACACGCTTGCTCGCTCATATAGAAACTCTTGAACGTCTACAAAAGCGGAATGTACTTAGCCTCTTTTTTTATTCTGTGTCCCACCCATGGAAGACGTGTCAAAGTTATAGGATTTTCATGAAATGGCTAAAGATTAGTCTTTTTGATAGACGATTATCCGAATGACGAAGAAAAGACTTGAATAATTTCAACATCCACGTGTGAACCACAACTTCTACTTTAGGACGAACCATTAGATAATTGTTTTGTTTTTATGCACGATCGTACCCCATGCTTTTTTCTTAGGTTTGCCACGCAATATTTTGTTATTAGAATGTTGTTTGATATTTTGAGGAAATTTTCCCATCGATTTTCTAATGGTCCGTCCTTAGCCAAGATGGCTTGTTTCCATTTTATTGCCAAATATTTAACGTATGATTTTATCAGTTTATGGATAAGGGAGGTTTAGGTTATTTCAGATAGCTTTTGAGCTGCTTATTATATCAATAAAGTTGAATTGTTTAACGTTTGTATAAGTGGAGTCATGGGGTTATTATTATGATATGTTAGTACGAGCGAGGAAGCACCCTTAATCTGATTTACGACAATCATATTTACCAGAACGTTTCTTAGTCGTACTACCACTGTTTCGATGCTAGCGTGAAACAAACGTAGGGTGAAGTTTGGTCGACTGTTTGACGGCCTCCTAAATTCGTTATCCACCCAAAAGGGACCATGAAATTTTAAGGTATCTGCTAAGTAAAGTGCCCTCCGCCCCTCTACTATTTTGAGCGGATGGCGTGAATCTGGTATTTTAAGCTACACATTTCAAGCAGATGCCTTGTATATAAAAACACATCCAAAAATCATCTATATTAGAATATCGTCAAGTAACTATTATACGTTTCTAAGCAACTTTGTATTGAGTTACTCCTAACAAAAGATCTACGTTAGATATAAGGAATTGCCCCATGGAGTCTGTTTCAATTCTCATGAACATCTGCCCTGATATTCCTGGAGTAATTCATCGCGAAGTGCGTTCGGGTCACAAAATTTCTCAGTAGAAATTTTAAATTCACTCGCAAACTTTACTAAAGATAGGAAGATCAGATGGTACTCCTGGTTCAAGCATGAGACTGGTAAGATAATTAAAACGCAGTTTATAAGTATGAAAACTTGTACTGTAGGTATGTATTTTATGTGATACTGTAGGTATTCTTATACTGTATTTGAGATATACGTAATGGAGGTTTATTTCTTGGGACGCACTTAACAAACATTCCTGCCGCATTTTACAAGGAGATGAAAGACATCTGTGCACAATCTTTGGAAAATATATCTACTGGGGAACTATAAAACTCGAAGCTTAACTTCACTTTCTTAGATATTAATAATTAATTACTTTAGCTTTTTCATTACCCGCTGAAAAGTGAAATAACTATAAGAGAAATGCCCTGATATTGAACACAGAGCTGTTGTTAACAACACCTTTGCTATTGCCTTACTTCAATATTGGAAGACAAGCTATCTTATAAAAGTCTAAATAATCATTTCCCATTAGCTTTCCCTAGCAAGGCGATTTTAATGGGATTCTGTCTCACACCATATATCTAGTTAAAGGTTAAGGTCCATGTTCTTAACTGGTTAGTTTTTTTTTTCATATAGACTGATACTATTCACATTAACATTCAAGTCGACATGTCTGACTAACAATCAATGCTGAACGCAACAAATAAGTCCATGCAGTATGCAATGCACCAAACATTCAGACGCGCATCCATTCAAAGAGTGGGTCATTTTTTTTTAAGGAATCTTCAAATACTATGCTTTTTCCATATGATAACTATGACTGCGCACCCCCCCCCCCCCCATGTTTTTTCTCTTATGTCGTTATGTCCATGTCATTATGTCGAAGATAAGAGTGCGCGCGCGCCCATGTCATTATGTCGATATCTCGCTAGTGTGCACTAGGCATAAGAAACATGTCGCACGCTACATGTCGCGCTTGACATAGTCGCCTAGTTTAGCCAGGCCTTTATAAAAAGTATATTGCTTTCTTTTTTCTCCTATACACTTGACCCTCTATCATAGGCCTCCTTTACGGGGCCTTATCCTGGGTCGACACCTGCGTAAGGACATGTATTGTCTACAGTCCTATATTATTCCACATTAAACCACATCAATCTGTGTTTCAGTTGTGCTTGATTTTGACCACTCTTCCATGGAGTATTAAAAGTAAGTACATTCCACACCAAAACTCTTCTGCGTGGGCATTTGTTAGATGCCAATTTCCCAAAGTAGTGCACGGAAAAAAAGTTAATAGCGTAGTAGGTCTCTGAGCAACCGCTATCGTAAGTGGCCACTCCGATAACGGCCACAATCGCGAATTACCGATTGAATTGTCACACAAACTCTGTAATTCTAAGCTCTAGTAAGCGACCACATTAGGCGCGACCTAACGACGGTCACGAGAGCTCGTACTGTTTATGGAATGTTCCGAACAATTTGTGTGTGTGTTGATGGTGGCCCGCTATCTAATATCCCTTTTCTATGGAGAAATAGTCTGTAATCATAATCAAAGGTTAAAGAAGGCTAATCACGCCGCCAATATAAGCTCCAGTCAATGGCGAGTCACACAAAGCATCTATTTACCGCATCGGCTGATTCATGCAAGTATCCAATATATTTTCAATAAAATATCGTCAATAACATATTAGTCTTATCAGACATATCAGACCTTCGTAGCTTGTTACTTTGAAGTTTCTTTGCGAATAAATTCCTGTAATTTTTAAAGGTAAACAATAACAAAGGAGTGGGTGATTGACATTCTTTAAAACCTCTCAAATATATATTTGTTCAGCGTTTGTTGTGCCTCTTTTTGTTTTCTAAAATTAAAAAAAAATCTGATCATCAGATCATCACCACCATCTCTAACATCGTGAACACCACCACTTACTCTTATCACCATCATAATGATCAACATCCCTATCATGATCAACATCACCGTCATCATCAAATCGCGGTTGCTTTGTTGTTCTCTTAGGTGAGTGCCAGCCATGGTGTCTTGTGTCAGGCTGGAAGTGTGACGATGTCTCTGCGAAATGCCTGTGCGACTTCGACGATCGGAACGTGGAATGGTGTTTGGATGGTAAGAGAATGCCGAAGACTAAATAGAAACAAGTATGTTGAATGGTGTGTTAAGGTAAGTATAGAATGGTGTTTGGAAGGTAAGAGAATCAAAGCAGGTAAATAAGGAGTTTGTGGATGTGCAATGATGTTTGGAAGGTAAGGTAAGTAATGAGTGTGATGATGTGCATTGATGTTTGGAAGGAAAGTAAGGAGTTTGTGGATGTGCAATGATGTTTGGGAGGTAAGTAAGGAGTGTGTGAATGTGCAATGGTGTTTAGTAAGTAAGGAGTGTGTGGATGTATAATGGTGTTTGGAAGGTAAGGAGTGTGTGGATGTGCGATGGTGTTTGGAAGGGAAGGTAAGTAAGGAGTGTGTGGATGTGCAATGATGTTTGGGAGGTAAGTAAGGAGTGTGTGGATGTGCAAAGGTGTTTGGAAGGTAAGGAGTGTGTGGATATGCGATGGTGTTTGGAAGGTAAGTAAGGAGTGTGTGGATGTACAATGGTGTTTGGAAGGTAGGTAAGGAGTGTGTGGATGTGCGATGGTGTTTGGAAGGTGAGTAAGGAGTGTGTGGATGTGCGATGGTGTTTGGAAGGTAGGTAAGGAGTGTGTGGATGTGCGATGGTGTTTGGAAGGTAAGTAGGGAGTGTGTGGATGTGCGATGGTGTTTGGAAGGTAAGTAAGGAGTGTGTGGATGTGCAATGGTGTTTGGAAGGTAAGGAGTGAGGATGTGCGATGTTGTTTGGAAGGTAAGTAAGGAGTGTGTGGATGTGCAATGGTGTTTTTTTAAGTAAGGAGTGTGTGGATGTGCGATAGTGTTTGGAAGGTGAGTAAGGAGTGTGTGGATGTGCGATGGTGTTAGGAAGGTAAGGAGTGTGTGGATGTGCGATGATCTTTGGAAGGTAAGTAAGGAGTGTGTGGATTTGCAATGATGTTTGGAAGGTGAGTAAGGAGTGTGTGGATGTGCAATGATGTTTGGAAGGTAAGTAAGGAGTGTGTGGATGTGCGATGGTGTTTGGAAGGTAAGGAGTGTGTGGATGTGCGATGTTGTTTGGAAGGTATGGAGTGTGTGGAAGTATAATGGTGTTTATAAGAAATGAAGTGTGTGGATGTGCAATGATGTTTTGAAGTTAAGTAAGGACTATGTGAATGTGCAATAGTGTTTGGAAGGTAAGTAAGAAGTGTGGGGATGTGTAATGGTGTTTGGCAGGTAAGTAACGAATGGGAAATTTGTTTGTGAGCGTGTGGATGTGCAATGATGTTTGGAAGGTAAGTAAGGAGTGTGTGGACGTAGAATGGTGTTTGGATGGTGAGGAATGCATGTGGATGTGCAATGATGCTTTGAAGGTAAGTAAGGAATGTGTGAATGTGCAATAGTGTTTGGAAGGTAAGTAATGAGTGTGGGGTTTGTGATCAGGGATAGATCCAGGCCTAACGTTGACTGATTCCAAATGATCACGGACCAATCAAGGGGGGGGGGGGGGGGTATAGGGGCATGCCCAACAGGAAATTTAAGAAATTACGTGTTTGAAACATGCAATCTGCAGATGTTTTTAAGGATGCATTCGACATTTTAGGAATTTATATAGTCAGACAATAAATTCAAGGTTAAGTTTCACCGGTGCTCTATTAAACTTATGGTCATTTAAAACTGAGTGACTTCATTCATCGATTAGTCAGTTAGTAAATACACTATTCCTACCTAATTCAACCAAATTTGTGTTCTTGAAAGTGTGGCGAGGCAAGTACCAGTTATTCTCTTCGAATACCCTTGGTAATTTTCAAATGGTGTGAATGTAATATATAAAAACAACCTCCCCTTGCATTATAACGTAGCTTGTGCCACACAGACAGCAACTCGTATCAATAATTGACTCCATGACCTCTCAATTCCAAGCAATTTTAAGGTGCATTATCCCATCTAGTTGCTGATCTATTGGCACTTCTCCTCTTTGCATAGATTCATCCATTAGAGGCACCGAAAATTTGTGTACTGGTCAATTTTGCTCGTGCGGTATCTTACGCTAATCAAAAGGATAACACTCCTTCTTTCGGCAGACAGGCTCTTCACGAGAAGCGTCTGCATTTTGTGAAGCCATGCTTTGCTTTTCAAGATTTCGGTTCGAGAGATGTGTACAAGAGATCACACGCTAAAGCAAGCAAAGGCGTACATAATCAGGGGTAGAGTCGGGATTTTATTGTCAACTTATTCCAAAGTGATTCACACGTTATAGCAACCAATCAAAACAGAGCTTGAGTGATTCCGCGTGGACCGTAGCCAATCGGTGAAGAGCTTGAGTAGTTCCAGAACACGCGCATAATTTTTATACACGCGCAAAATTTCTAAATGGGTCCCCTCCCCCAAAGTAGATTTATCATTCACCATCAGGAGCAATATTTCCCGTGGGGGGACCGGAAATGCTGTCCAAGCGCTAAAGGAAATAACATAGCCTACGTGTAGGGCTAGAAATAACAGCGAAACCCAGGAAGCAGGTCTAATAGTGTTTAAATAACATACAACAGTAGATGTTTATTTTTATTTTTATTGAACGTTCTAAAATTCAAACCTACAAAAAAAACATTTTTCTGGGATTTTGAGTGATTCACTGGAATCAGTTGAATCAGTCTAGATCCACCCCTGGTAATGGTGTTTGGAAAGTAAGCAACGAATGGGAAATTTGTTTTTTTACAACACAAACTTGGCGCCAGCCATGCAACCGGTGTTTGCCCAGATAAGCGAAAACAGTTTAGCTTTAAAAAACCCTACAGTCTTCGTTACCGAGTGTTCTGTTGTATCGAAAAAAATCATTTGCTAGATAAAGTTGAGAACCAAATTTCTCGAAGTTGGACCAAGGTTTTCAGTCTGTTTCCTTCAAGCGAACATGCTAGGGTTGTGTGAATGACGAATCCCGTGGTATGTCCTCTTATTTACTATGGCTAACAACCAATCAGAAAGCGAGATTACGGGCAAATGTTGTAGAAAAACAATTTTACCACATTGCACTGCTGTTGCTAGCGGCACGGACTTATTATCCTCTATGACACCCTCATGGCGTGTTCGATGTACTTGCCCTGTATAATTACATTATACAGGGCAAGTACATTTAGTACAAGTATTATTATCAATAATTACCTTACATTTTTTTTCATTTCTACCCTCTCAAGGACAGAGCCAGTCTCCCTTCTACTCTCTTCATCAAGCCAGCAAGCTGCACCTAGACTTTGATGATCTGCATTACCTAGAGATAACATCAAAAAATAAGTTAAAACATGTGGATATCTCTGTATACGGTATTAGCCGGCGTGCAGTCGCTATCGTTGGCCTCGACGGATACCTAACCCTCGCAGAACTCAGCGATTGTATTTTCGAAGAAGAAAACGATCTCGGATTGTCTTTGTGGCTGCGCTATGGGGATAGCTACGATCAGATTCTTTTTACTATTGGTTAGTGAACTTTTATCGTGTGATTCGTACCTCAATAAGGGAATTTCTTTAGCCCCGCTCCCAGAATACAGGGTCTTACCTCTTGGACGTTCCCTACCCCACACACTTATATACAGTCCCTGCCAGGGGCGGATCCAGGAGCTCCAAAAACGGGGGGGGGGGGGGGGGGGGGGAAGGGCAAGCAAGGGTTTCAAGAATTGGAGGGCCGGATTCAATGTTCTTCCGTGTATTTCCTTATATTTTTTTCAAAGCCAAATATCTTAAAATATAGGGGGACCGGGGCCCGCTCGGCCCAGGCCCCTAAATCCGCCCCTGCCTGGAATTTCCGATTGCCGAAATGTGGTATTTGTCTGAAAAACTGAAAACCTGAACTAAAACCAAACGTAACATCTATGAAACTACACATTAACTCCGTGTATGGGGTGTCTGCCCGAAGGACCGATTTATTAAGTACTTTAAATATTTTGCTTTTGTAATAAGTTAATCCACTCACTTATGTTTCCACAAGGTTATTTTATTGCATATGTTACTGCAGGTGGAAATACCAGAAACACCTCCCGTATGCTCATGTACCTGAACAGCTCAAACCCAGAGTCGCTCTTCGTTGATTTCCAAGCCGGCAATAAGTCAACCAGCTATACCTTTACCGTCCCATGGAACATTTGGACCTACGTTGCGCTCTCGTGGAACGCTTCCGAACAGTCATTGACTGTAATGATAAACGGTGAACTTATCGATACTCTCTCGTACGTCGTATGCTTTGGGTGCGCGTCAGAAGTTGACAATAAGCAAATCGTCTTGGGAAAGTCCCCGGATGTAAATAGTCAGTTCACCAATGTCTTCTTTGATGAATTGGCCGTGTACTGCAAGCCCCTGGGGCTGGAGGAAGTGAAATCGAATTATACATTTTACAAAGGTAAAATTGATACTAAAAATGCCCGAGGATCCGCATGCATCAATTAATGAATTTTACGTTCTCGTGAAAGTAACGGTGGCAGAGTGGTAAAGCGGGTTGGTTCTTAGTTCCTAAAGTTCTGTGGTGTGAGTCATAGGTTCAAATACTGGCGAGGAATATAAATATATATACATTTTTTTTTTATCAACTCTATATTAAAGGTCCCTTTAATGAAACTGACCGAACACACGTTAATAATCTTGAGATAATACTTTCAATTTCAGTCATTTAAATTCTCCATTATATATTTGTTTTTTATCCACATATGATGGAAACAGTCAGTCGAGATTTGACAGAACACTCAAAAGCGTAAAACACCCGTACAAATGCTGCGACGGAAATTGCAAACAATGAATAATCGTCATTCATGTTCTTCCAATTTTAATTTTAAGGAGAAAACATTGCTCACTGTTGTTCTTTGATTTTTACAACTAATTTAAAAGTTTATTTGGCAGAATTCAGAGAAGTTATTTTAACATAACTATAACACTCATCTAATATAATAAAACTATTTGGGGTTAGGGTTAGGGAAGGGTTAGGGTGAGGGAAGGGTTAGGGTGAGGGAAGGGTCAGGGAAGGGTCAGGGTTAGGGTTGGGGCTACAGAAGGGTAGGGTTAGGGTTAGGGAAGGGTTAGGGAAGGGTTAGGGTGAGGGTACGGCTACATTACAGAATACCCAAGTTACCTTACGTGTTGACCTGCCTACTCGTAAATGGGTATACCGTCTACACATCGAATTATGAGCTAGCATTGACACGAGGACAGGTTGACGCGTAGTTATAAAAATGTAGTATTCACTATATGGCTGGCTCCGTTCTACACTTGAGTCATGATAAGCTAGGACAGGTTGACGCGTAGTCATAAAAATTTAATACTCACTATATTACTAGCTACTGTACTCTAGTCTGGAATGAATTAAATGAACATGGAGCCGCGGAGCCAGTTCAAATGTTACCTGTAATGTAGCTACTGTACTATGGTCGGAAATTAAATCATGGACCTAGCGAAGATAGCTACTGTAGCCTGGAATACATTGAAGAAGCAATCTTGAAAAATGTTCGCAAAGTACCGTAAGCTTATTTACGGCGGAATCAACTCTAAGTCACACTTACATTTATATCGTGAATATAACTTAAAAGTCTGCGTAGTTTTATTATATACATGGAGCTAGCTCTAAAAAAGGGACCTTCAAAATTGGAGTTGGATTCTACAATTGTACCGCCATTTGTCGTCCTTTTCTCCGACATAGAGATAACGATCAAACTACTACTGTTTTCAGAGAGGCATTCAACTAACACCCCAACTCTGCGTTATAGTACTTACTCATTCTTTTATTGATTGATAGTCTGGTTTCCATATAGTCGTAACAGTCGTAAGGGTCGTAATAATCGTCTGCAAAAAAATCCCCTATAAGGAAACGCTCGATGGGACGACCCTTACGACAGATACTACCGAAGCGACGGGTCGTTTCACGGTCGTCAGAGATAGAACTGGTAAGGGCCACGATGATTTTTTTGCAGACGTATGTTACGACCCTTACGACTGTTACGACTATATGGAGACAGGCTTAATGATACTAGCCATGTGTGACTTTTGTTTTGCGCAGGCCTTCCAGGACTGCAAGCCAATTATACCCTCTTGTTCCCATCGCTGATTTGGAAAACCGCCGAACAATCCTTGGAATACATCGGACTGTCGGATCTCCAGGAAACCCTTTACTCTGAGGTAATCCCTCTATATGATTTTGCATCTTATCTTCTGTCGTGGAATTGCCCTTCAACAACTGCCATTTGCGATGACCTCATTTGTCTGCTAACCGGACCCTGTTTGGGGTGTTCTGGAATGTTTTATATTCGAACATTGGGAGTTCTCCCTCTGTAAAACTCGCGAAGACCACATGCATGATCTGGAAGAAAGCGCTCAGTAAGGGGATCATTAAAAACACGAGCTCGTCTACTTCATAAGCTGACCAAAATTTTATCACGCAGGATTGTTTTAATAACAATGTGAATTTTTTTTCTAGTGACCGTATAAATCAAAACCTGGGCCAACATTGAAAATAAGGGATATGAGTGAAACGCTTTCTCTGTCTTTACAATAGTTGTTCCCGTGATCTTCTGTTATGATTGAGCTTTGTGGAATAAAAGGAATAAAAATAAAACCACTGAAAAGTTTTGTTTGCAAAGCTGACCAGAATTTAACCATCTAGAAATGTTTATCTATCATTTTTGAAAACATAGATGGGCTAAAATCAGACAGGTTGCTGTCAGCCAGTAATCTATTAAGGTATTTAAAGGCAGCTTGTTCTCGATTTCATTTGTTAATTATGAGATAAGAGTCTCTGAAAGAGGCATTTATAGCTTTCTGCAGCGTAGATCTGTTTCAAAGTTTGATTCTGCACGTGAAAATATTATTGAAGTTTTTGCCGATCGGATAGTCCTTTTAGCAAGGCATGTTTATATATATATTTATCTCGCCTCTTCCTATAAGCTCATTAATAACAATGGTTCAAGATAGCGGTCATACCGGGCGAGAGCGTGACTATCTCTACTGCTACCCATACATGAGCTCACATTAACATTACTTTAACTTAAAAAGGTCAAATCTTGGTCAGCTGTCAAAGTAAACGAACTTGAGGTTCGAGTCACTGGCTCCCGGACAAGCATGGGATGGCGGGGCCAACGAAAGCGTTGAGTACCCCTATCAGCCACAAGTGAGAAATAATCCATTTTCATCGACTCACTTGAAAAAATTCCTACGACATTTTGAATTCAATTTTGTAACAAAATGATTCTATTTCAAGGTGGTTATTGTGTTGTTCCAGAAAATATCCATCCCCCCCTGGAGGGGGTTGGAGGTATCACCCCCACTCCAGACCCTGGAAACAAATAAATACAGTAACTGTTAAGGAAAACAGGCATTTTACCCCCTCCCCTTTAAAAATTTCTGGGCGTTTGACCCCCACCCCCCGGAATTTCCAATCCCCTCCATCCCCCCATGGGGGGGGGGGGGGGGGGGTTGGATATTTTCTGGAACTACACATATCGGGGTTACTTCTCATGACTGGTCTTCAATATATTGGTTGCAAACATAAGTGTGGCTGAAGAGGGCTCCTTCACGGCTACCATAGTTTGAGATTGGTCTACAAATATGTTACAGCGCAACCAGTTAAACCGTGAACACATAAAATATGTGTAGAATTTTAATTGTCTTTTGACGAAACAGACGCGAGAATTTAGACACTGAGACTTGTTGAGACATGTATCTAGTTGACTGTTTGAATATTTTGGTCGCGCTGTAAACGTTCTGGTGGTTATATTCACAGATCTCTGACTTCTATAGTTCGAGGGACAGGAAGGAAGTCTTCAAGGACACATGGATCTACCAGTGCAAGTGAGTATTACGGAGTTTACGCAGAAGGACATTGTTGATAAAGCGCATCTTGTAACATTGTAAATGATCAAAAGCGCTTCACAATATTATATATGTTATCGGTCCCTGTTGGTTTACAGCCTTTAATGTCCGAAAGGAGCATCTATAAACTACAAACAATGCTAGGCCAGATCCTGTGATTTCTTGCTAACAGGGGGCGGTAAGGGTTATTTTCGTGATCCTTGAACGGTTTATTTTCGTAATCCTTGAACGGCCTTTTTGGTTTATCGTAAATTGTGAAAAGGACAAATCATTAAAGTCTAGGTGCCAACTAGCCTGCATAGCTGGTGATTATGTTGAGTTTCAAGTCTGTCCGAGAATCGTTCATAAAAACATTGTTTTGACTGTGTCTCTTGTGAATTTTATCATAAGAAAATATGTTTAGTAATTTTAAAGTGAAAAGTGAAAAGGGACAAGGAAAATTGACGAGAAAACTAAATGTAGTCAAGGTTGGACATGAACCTGCGCTTTGCAAAGATTTCGCATTGATAGACAGACGATTGGACCACTAGACTATCGTAGCCTTGCTTAAAATTGAAGGGACTATAATTAGAGTCATACTATTTGTGTCGTGTTATCGTTCGAAACTTTAAACAACATGTCAAATTTCACCCCTTCTTTAAGTACTCAAAACTAAATTACCCAGCACAATTGAATGCACTACCGTTATACAATGTGTGTCGTGAATGTAAATAAGCTAGAAAGTGCAAAATCGTATTTCGAACAATTAGTGGTGGCAATGTGTTTGGACCTTCTCAGCTCAAATATAAACTATAAACAATCGAACGCCGAGATGCAAATCGGGAAGTAAAGGAGTAAAAAGCTCTCCTAGCATTGTAATTTTTTGTTGATAAGGGGGGGGGGACTGGGGAGTTTCAGTGAAACCGACTGGCGCCCGCCGCCCGGCTCGCCGAGTCTCACAGCCCATTTTCCTAGTTTTGTCTTGCCCCCGATACCCCACTAACCATGAGTAGCAAAATGCCCGGTCCTATAACAGGAGTCATTCCAGTGAAACCGGGTACTGGCGCGCGCAAAAAAGCCCCGCCCCGGCTGCGAAGGGCTTTTTCGCATAACCGGAATCTTTAGCAGAAGCCTGAAAAGAGCTATCTTATGGGGTCGTTCAGTGAAATCGACTGGCACGCACCGCCCAGCCCGCCGCACTCCCCAGCCCGTTTTCCTACATTTTTTTTGTCTCCCGATGCTCTCTCCATGGGTAATGCAATACCAGGGTATACAATATAAGGTCTTTCAGTGAAATCGGGTAGCGTGCGCAAAAGGCTTCGCACCAGCCACTAACAGTTCCTACATGATTGGAGCCCGCAAAAGCAATAGCTTGAAGCAAACCTGAAAGGGTGATCGTATGTGCCCGTTAGAGTGAAAGAACCAGGGGGGGCTCCACAAAGTACCATGACAAAATTGGGATAACCTAAGAATATCAGAGAAACTGCCCCCCCTTGATGTGTAACATGGGAACCAAGACACAAGATACAAGCACAATAAACGCGAAACGTCTTTATTCGTCTTTATTTACAAACAAATAATACCTAGTAACGTCGTTTCGCCCAATATCAGAACTCATCAGCACACCTAGCACACAAAAAGTACAGATGTGGACGGCACTAGAGTCTCAAGGGATCGCGAAAACGCTCCAAGCTTGGGGCAAAATAGCTAAGCCCGCAATGACTCAAGGGATCACAAAAACGTCCCAAGCTTGGTACAAAATCACTAAGCCCGCAATGACTCAAAGGATCGCAACAATGTTTCACGGTTGGGACAAAATTACTAAGCACGCAATGACTCAAGGGATCGCAATAATTTTCCACGGTTGGGACAAAATCAATAAGCCCGCAATGACTCAAGGGATCGCAAAAACGATCCACGCTTGGGACAAATCCAATAAGCACAAAAAAAGACGACCAAAATGAGAGGCAATGTAAGGTGTGTGGGCATCGAACCCACCAGACAAACACGAGTGAATGTCTCCGCCACGACACTTTTAGAATAAAGGGGCCTCCAAAGCCACCTAAGCCGAGACCTGAAACTGAAAACCTACAAAGCTAGAGGCCGAGGTTAAGGTAGTAATCGAGGCCAAAAAAGCTGATTCCTCTGCGTTTGTGTGCAGAATAATAACTATGCGCTCTAAGTGTTTCATCAGAAACTTTTCAGATACCACGCACTGAAGCATATCCTTGTAACTAGAGATGCAAAGGCGTTTTAGCAATCCCGTGAGCTCGCATAAAAGCTTCAAATGTAGAGCTTTTTCGGACGTCTTTTGGGGTTTTAGGGAAGCGTTTTTTTGCAAAACGTAGCCACATACCTTCTCAAGACTCTTGATGGCTGTGAGCCTACTTATCTCTATCTCGGCTGAAGCTACCAAGTTTCGCAGCCTCTCTAAGTCGGCCGCGCCGGGACGAGTAATTCTTCGTCGAACTCACTTTTGCTTCGGCGAGCAATGTCGTCTATATCGTTCTCAAACTCGTCCGTGGTAGAATGGCCTGCGTTCGTCGGGGGAGGAGCAGCAGTAAATTCGCTGTGTCATGATAATTTAATGGCCCGTTTTAGGTAGAAAAACCCCGGTCTGTCACTCACATGACGTTGTGCAAACATTCCGTAGACAATCCGGCGACCAAATCTCAATCTCGTGACGTTGTGTAATCTCAATCTAGACCTTTCGAGAACGTTCTGTATGTATAGTCGTAGAATAAAACCAATCAAACATGATCGTGCCGTCACTTTCGTAGCATACCCTGTACGCGTTAGTCATGTCCCATGTTTGGATATGGGGCTGATGCAATCCAAGGGAAACCCCCTTCTTGATAGACAAACAAAACCCAGACAGTATAACGATAGAACGTTCTAGAACAAACACCCGTCATGCTGGTCCCGTTCTAGGCTTCTAGTGTCTTAGATGTCCATATTAGCACAAGTCCATCCCAAACCAATTAGACGCTAGGTTGTTCTGGTGAGAACACGATGCCTCCCGCGAAAATATTGACGAAGGAGGAAGAAAACGAGATTCGGGCGGCTCGTGGGACTATGTCAGTCGGACGGGCGCGGCGAAAGTTTGGAATCGGGACGCAAGGCTTCAGCGCTTATGGGGCAAAGGCTTGCGCGAAAACGATGCGCGCGACGATGCCCAAGAAAATGAGGATGGCGACTCGAAGCGCTGGAGGACCAGATATCTTTGATGTCTCATAGCCTAGAATCGACCCTGGACAATATACACGAAACAGTTGAGGCACTAGCAGAGAATGATCTGCTGAAATACGAGCTCAAACCAATAGCCTCAGAATCAAACACAGGCTCGCAGTCGCTCAGTGAAAGAATATCAGGCATCGCAGAGAGCGTAAAACGTTTGCAGTCCCTGTTCGGAATATATAGCCGGGGCTTTTCCCTTCCACCGACACACAGAGTGTCGGTCTGCTATACGCACTCTACCGTTTCGGCTTCACTTACAAATCACACTACTACCATAATGGCGAGCAGACTGGATAACTTATCTGAAGCGAGTTTGTCCGACCACATGGACGAAATGCTGTTGGATGATCTGGATTGCCTAGACACAGGACTGGAGGAAGATCAAGAGGTCGAAATAATCGACATGTTTTATTTGGAGGACGCCGCATTCGGAACAAACGACAAGATACAGCACTTCGCACATGTACTCGGAGTGTACTCGGAGTGTACTCGGAATGTACTCGGAGTGCTGCATCCAGAAGAACGAAGCACTCGACCTGATTAAAGTCGGCTGCTACGAGCGGCTGCTACGGGCAAAAGCGGCATTAGAAGATTGGCCACAGACGATCGCTTGTCCTGCCATACCCCAGGTCATTCCATTCTCCGACGGTGAAACAAGGAAGAGAAAAGCGAGAAAGACCTCGCCGTTGGATGATGCCGAAGCCCTCCTACAGGAAATGGAGAGAAAGCTTAGCGCTATAGCCGAGGCACCTGAAAGTGTCCTCAGTCTGGACAGCGACGAGCATCTCTCACTCTCGCAGCTAGAAACTAAGCTAAAGGAGTGCGAGCTGAAAACTACGGGTTAAGAAACGCGTTTTTCTACGGGGAACGGCTGAATCGCGCCTTCCAAGAATTCCAGAATGAGAAACTGAAAGGGACGATCTTGAGGACGTACCCTAGCTTTGATAGCGGGGTCAATGATAAATGCATGGTGAAGTCAACTCGTGCTCGACAGTTACGGGCATTTAGTCGTGGTTTTCGCCCTTATAAAAAGATCTTGGGATGAAAACTACCGCTCGCCTGGTTTGTCCGGAATGGAACTTCTGTGCTAAAATATCTGGCGGCGAATGAAGACGCGCCGTCAAGCTGGAGGGGCTAAGGAAGAATGTTTTTCGCGTGGTGTGACATTTAATAGAGCAGCACTTTTTGTCGGTCGCGTGTTTTCTAGCCTTGCGTGATGTGACATTAGAGTACCCCTTTTGTGTTGGTCGTGTGTTTTCTAGCCTTGCGTGGTGTGACATTAGAGCAGCACTTTTGTGTTGGTCGTGTGTTTTCTAGCCTTGCGTGGTGTGACATTAGAGCAGCACTTTTGTGTCGGTCGCGTGTTTTCTAGCCTTGCGTGGTGTGACATTAGAGCAGCACTTTTGTGTCGGTCGCGTGTTTTCTAGCCTTGCGTTGTTTGACATTGAAGCAGCACTTTTGTGTCGGTCGCGTGTTTTCTAGCCTTGCGTTGTTTGACATTGAAGCAGCACTTTTGTGTCGGTCGCGTGTTTTCTAGCCTTACGTTGTGTGACAGAGCAGCACTTTTGTTTCGGTCGCGTGTTTTCTAGCCTTGCGTTGTGTGACATTGAAGCAGCACTTTTGTGTCGGTCGCGTGTTTTCTAGCCTTGCGTTGTTTGACATTGAAGCAGCACTTTTGTGTCGGTCGCGTGTTTTCTAGCCTTGCGTTGTGTGACATTGAAGCAGCACTTTTGTGTCGGTCGCGTGTTTTCTAGCCTTGCGTTGTTTGACATTGAAGCAGCACTTTTGTGTCGGTCGCGTGTTTTCTAGCCTTGCGTTGTGTGACATTGAAGCAGCACTTTTGTGTCGGTCGCGTGTTTTCTAGCCTTGCGTTGTTTGACATTGAAGCAGCACTTTTGTTTCGGTCGCGTGTTTTCTAGCCTTGCGTTGTTTGACATTGAAGCAGCACTTTTGTGTCGGTCGCGTGTTTTCTAGCCTTGCGTTGTTTGACATTGAAGCTGCACTTTTGTGTCGGTCGCGTGTTTTTTAGCCTTGCGTGGTGTGACATTAGAGCAGCACTTTTGGTTCGGTCGTGTGTTTTCTACCATCAGTATTACATGATAATTTCGCGTTGTGAATAAACTCGCAGAATAAAAACGATTTGCGTTTATTGTGTTTGGAGTGGGGTTCCCACATTTGGGGCAGCCACCCTGATATCGTTTTAGGCTCCCCCTTGCTACCCTTAATACTACCGAAAACGGGCGGGCACGCGCCGCCATCCTCTTGAAAGCGACCCCTATAACACACCCCTCTCCCACGAGGCCCCCAGACGGTATACCCAAGGCCTTGGAGGTCTACGAAAAACTACGCAAAACGGGCTGGGGGGCGCGGCGCGGGTTATTCTCATTTTTATGAAAGTCCCCAGTCCCCGCAGAGGACTCAAACTGCTTCAAACTCAGTTACGCGCTGTTCAAAACAAGCACTAGTTCCTACAAACGCAGTCGCGCTCTCTTCGAAAATACACGCGCTGCTTCGCGAACTCAGTCGCTACCTTTTCTATCTTCAAAACATGCACCAATTGATTCAAAAGCAGTCATGCTATTCTTCAAAACTGCACAAACTCAGTCTAGCATTTCTTCAAAAATACAAATTGCTTCAAACTTAGTATAGGGCTCTCTAGAAAAAGCGCCAATTGCTTCAAACCAAGAGAATGTTCAAACGCAGTCTCGGTTTCTTTAAAATGCACAAACTGCTTCACAATCAGACAATCTCTTTTCAATCTTACAAAGAGTATGTTGATAATTTTGAAACCAAGGGCGCGTAATAGATAACAGATACTAAGACAATGCGCATGCGCACAACGCACAACCCACATGAAAGACTTTCTTGCAGAAACATGCTAATTTTTCGGATTTACGTTGAGTATATAGGTCACTGGACGACAGAAAGCGTTTTATATTTCCTACCTTTAACCGGAAGTTACCACACCGGAAGTTTAAAGATAATTCAATGATTACTGTGTTGCGAAAAGAACAGAAAGACCATAAAAGTTCATACAGGCAGGCATGCAGACAGGCAGAACGGGTTCTCTGACAGAGGCATGCTCAAAGCACACAAAGACTGTGATCCGTGATTGCTTCCTTCGCCGTGATTCGTTAATGACGAAATTTGATCAACGTGAATCGTGTTCTATGCTCTTTAAAAAATATTGAAACGTGATTTCCGATTTTTGAAACTCGTGAAACACATCATGTGACAAGAACAAAGGTAACCCAAATACGCTTCTGTCCCACATGCGTATAGTGATATTCAGACCGGGGGGGTGGGGGGCTTTTGAGGCCCCCAGCACCTTTGATCTGTAATAATTTTTGAACTAGTAGGGCTAGAGCATTGAAATTTGATGACTTTTCCTTAAATTTATCTGGGATCAGTTTGGTGTAAACAAAATGTTAATATATGTACCCTGGTAACCATAGCAACAAAGTTTTGAGAGATCTAAATTTGACAAAATCCTTTTATATTCCTATGTTTTAAATAAAAAGTAGGAAAAAACATTTTTGGGAAAGATATTTAAATTATTACTTTAATTAAGAGTCCATTCGCAAACTTATGCTATATTAAAGGTGCCATGCCATACAATGACGTCACAGATGTCATATATTGTTGTCATAGAAACACTGTCGCTAATAATGTATGTCTACTTGAAGATAATATCGAAAAAACCCCAGAAATATTGCCCGTTTCTGCTAACTGAAATGACGTCATCGTGACAAAGACAAGTTTTTTTAAGAATATCGGTAGCTTTTTGAATACGAACTGATTATGATTACTTATCTGGATTTTGGATGTTCTTTGCAAAGGTTTCGAAAGATAGGCTATTTATAACCATGTGTCCTTGAATGACGTCATATTGTGTTGCTATTGCAACACAATATATCATTTTGTCAGATAATGATTCTTTGAATATTTGGTCATAATAGCTCCAATTGTTAAAAAGTTACTGATGTAGGGCCGAAAGAGCCTCCCCCAGGTGAGAGGAAGCCCCAAAAAGCCCGGTCTGAATAGGATTAATGCTTACGACTTTATTTCTAGAAACATGATGGGGCGTGTAAGCTGTGATATCGGAGTGACGCTGATGAGTACCGATTTCAATTCCATATATATTCTGAATAGTGCAATAAAATGGAACTGGCTGAACTTTAGTGCTGAAATTTCTACGTTTGCAAATAACGATGGTAAGTATATTATCAGGGAGTACAAAACAGTCAACCTAATCTAAGTCTGCCAAGCCATACTATAAAATGTAAGGACCATACTCCAACAGTAGGGTGCCTACCCAAGCATTAGGATCCATACTCCAACAGTAAGGACCATGCGCCAACAGTAGGGACCATACTCCAACAGTAGGGTGCCTACCCAAGCATTAGGATCCATACTCCAACAGTAGGGACCCTACCCAAGCATTAGGATCCATACTCCAACAGTAAGGACCATGCGCCAACAGTAGGGACCATACTTCAACAGTAGGGTGCCTACCCAAGCATTAGGATCCATACTCTAACAGTAAGGACCATGCGCCAACAGTAGGGACCATACTCCAACAGTAGGGTGCCTACCCAAGCATTAGGATCCATACTCCAACAGTAAAGACCATGCGCCAAAAGTAGGGACCATACTCCAACAGTAGGGACCATACTCCAACAGTAGGAACCCTACCCAAGCATTAGGATCCATACTCCAACAGTAAAGACCATGCGCCAAAAGAAGGTACCATACCTTAAAATTAGGGACCCTACCCAAGCATTAGAATACATACTCCAACATTGGGGACCCTACCCAAGCATTAGAATCCATACTCCAACATTAGGGACCGTACCCAAGCATTAGGATCCATACTCCAACAGTAGGGACCGTACCCAATCAACAGGATCCATACTCCAACAGTAGGGACCCTACCCAAGCATTAGGATCCATACTCCAACAGTAAGGACCATGCGCCAACAGTAGGGACCATACTTCAACAGTAGGGTGCCTACCCAAGCATTAGAATCCATACTCCAACAGTAAAGACCATGCGCCAACAGTAGGGACCATTCTAAAACAGAAGGGAGCCATACTCCAACAGTAGGTGCCATACTCTAACAGTAGGGACCATACTGCAACAATAGGGTGCCTACCCAAGCATTAGAATCCATACTCCAACAGTAAAGACCATGCGCCAACAGTAGGGACCATACTCCAACATTAGGGACCCTACCCAATCAACAGGATCCATACTCTAACAATAAGGACCATGCGCCAAAAGTAGGGACCATACTCCAACATTAGTGACCGTACCCAAGCATTAGAATCCATACTCCAACAGTAGGGACCCTACCCAAGCATTAGAATCCATACTCCAACAGTAGGGACCCTACCCAAGCATTAGGATCCATACTCCAACAGTAGGGACCCTACCCAAGCAGTAGGATCCATACTCCAACAGTAGGGACCCTACCCAAGCATTAGGATCCATACTCCAACAGTAGGGACCCCACCCAAGCAGTAGGATCCATACTCCAACAGTAGGGATCCTACCCAAGCATTAGGATCCATACTCCAACAGTAAAGACCATGCGCCAACAGTAGGGACCATTCTAAAACAGAAGGGAGCCATACTCCAACAGTAGGTGCCATACTCTAACAGTAGGGACCATACTGCAACAATAGGAGCCATACTTCAACTGTAAGGACCATATCCAAGAATTAGGGACCATACTTAAGCAGTAAAGGCCATACGCCTAGAGTAAGGACGATACTCCAGCAGTAGGGACCATAAGCATAAAGCGAGATTATAATCCAACAGTAGTCTAGATTATGAAATCTTGAATAAATTGCCGCGCAAACCTTGCGGCATCTGGAAATATTAACTTATTAGATTATTTCTCTGCTCCACATATCCTTCCATCTTTCTTGGATGTATCAACATTTAAATCTTTTATTTAGTCCCTAGTAAGCTGGTGAAATTAGAAGGCGTCGCCCTGGGCAACTCATCCATTCTGATTCAATGGACCAACTTGCCAGAGGCTCTGCTAAATGGAATTCTTCAGGGTTTCAAGATATCCTACACGCATGAGCTCAGATACAGTGTAACTACAGAGATGGTGTATCGTTATATCAATAACTTCACTCTTAGTAACCTTGAATGGTACACCACCCACTACATCAAATTTTTCGTCCTCACCCTAGAAGGACAAGGGGTTGTAAACTATCTGAATGTCAAGACTGGTATGATAGGTAAAGACGTTTTCTGATATTGCTGGGCTTGGGTACCAGTGTACTACCCACATGGGTTGATAACTGGTCGGGTTAGATTGGGTGGGTTGATAAAGGGTCGGGTATGATTGGATGGGTTGATAACAGGTCTGGTTAGTTGGGTTAGTAGATTACTGGTCGGGTTAGATTGGGTGGGTTGATTAAGGGACGGGTTAGATTGGGATATTAGATTACTGGTCGGGTTAGATTGTGAAGATTGGGAATGTTAATAAAGGGTCGGGTAGATTGGGTGGGTTGATAACTGGTCGTGTTAGACTGGGTTAGTTGATTACTGGTCGGCTTAGATTGGGTGGGTTGATAAAGGGTCGGGTTAGATTTGGTGGGTTAATAAAGGGTCGGGTTGGATTGGGTTAGTTGATTACTCGTCGGGTTAGATTGGGTGGTTTAATAACAGTTCGGGTTAGATTGGGCGGATTAATAACAGGTCGGGTTAGATTGGGTGGGTTAATAACTGGTCGGGTTAGATTGGGTGGGTTAATAACAGGTCGGGTTAGATTGGGTGGGTTAATAACTGGTCGGGTTAGATTGGGTGGCTTAATAACTGGTCGGGTTAGATTGGGTGGGTTAATAACTGGTCGGGTTAGATTGGGTGGGTTAATAACTGGTCGGGTTAGATTGCAGGCCCGTACCAAGGAATTGTTTTTGGGGGATGCGAAATCCGAAAGAAGTGGACCTAATTTTTCTGGGGGAGGGGGAAGGAGGGAGTGAGTTTTCTGATAAAAACCTCTGGCTACCCCCGGAGGAACAAAAAGGGATTTTTTTAGCCTTTGCAGTATCTCCACGGGACGTTTATTGTCAGATTTGGCTACAAATATAATTCTGACTTATGGATTAATGACATACCACAGGAGTTTTGTCTACAAATATCACGTCTATTGAGAAACGAAAGTGGACTTTCGGCCGTTGTGGAAAGGGGGGTGAGAAGTGCGTTCGCACCCCCTGCAACCCCCCCCTCTTGGGTACGGGCCTCTGGATTGGGTTGGGTTGATTACTGGTCGGGTTAGATTGGGTGGGTTGATACAGGGTCGGGATAGATTGGGTGGGTTGATTGACAGGTCGGGTTACATTGGGTGGGTTGATAACTGGTCGGGTAGGATTGGGTTAGTTGATTACTGGTCGGGTTAGATTGGGTGGGTTGATAACAGGTCGGGTTAGAATGGGTGGGTTGATAACAGGTCGGGTTTGATTGGGTGGGTTGATAACAGGTCGGGTTAGAATGGGTGGGTTGATAAGTGGTCGGGTTAGATTGGGTTAGTTGATTACTGGTCGGGTTGGATTGTATTAGTTAATAACTGGTCGGGTTAGATTGGGTGGGTTGATAACAGGTCGGGTTAGATTGGGTTAGTTGATTACTGGCCGGGTTAGGTTGCGGGGTTGATAAAATTTCAAGTTAGATTAGGTGGGTTGATAACTGGTCAGAGTAGTAGCTTGAAAGGGCTTGGCTATCTATGGCTTATTAAGGGCTCTTTGCTAGATAAGTGATTTGTGGATTTCATTATGTTTAATAATATGATCTATTCTAAAACCCTAGTAGTAGGGTTTAGCTGTTTGATGAGATCTTTGCCCTGCATGGGATGGTATGGATTTGGCTGGTGCGGGATGAGTTTAATAGTGTTAAGATTGTTGAACTAGGCGGGGTTGGATTATGATGGATCTTGTGCAGGTTTGCTGTTTGTTGTTCAGGGCAGGATTAGCTTTGTTGCTGTAGGTTTTGGTGGAAATCATAAACATCATCCTCATCTTCATCATCGTAATGGTCGCGATCATCTTGATAAACATCACCATCATTATAATCTTCATAATGACCATCATCGTCATCGTCATCATCATCATCATCATCATCATCATCATAGTCATCATCATCATAGTCATCATCATCAATCATAGTCATCATCATCATCATCATCATCATCATCATCATCATCATCATCATCATCATCATAGTCATCATCATCATCATCATCATCATCATCATCATCATCATCATCATCATCATCATCAATAATAGTCATCATCATCATCATTATCATCATCATAGTCATCATCATCATCAAACATAGCCATCATCATCAACATCATTATCGTCGTCGTCATCATCAACATCATCAATCATAGTCATAATCATCATCATCATTATTATCATAATTATCATCATCGTCGTCGTCGTCGTCGTCATCATCATCACCAACATCATCATCATCATCACCATCGTTATCATCATCATCATTATCGTCATCATCAACATCATCATCAATCATAGTCATCATTATTTTGCGATTATTACGTTTGATCTAGTCAGAGTTGCATTGATATACAAAAGTCAATATTGATTAAAACAACGCTCGGATTATCCAGCTCCCCTCAACCCGCCCGATGAATTTGCGGCCGAAGGATTTAACCAGACTTGTATAAAGTTGAAGTGGAAGAAGCCTCCGGGGCGCGTCACTGGCATTTACAGTAAATACCTCATCTCCTACTGGCTATCAGGCCACGCCCCTGTGTCGAATGTAGACGTCACCAACATCACCGTTTCTGTTGACCCACGAGAAAAGGGCTCGTATACTGAGCTTATACGTGGGCTTCAGTCCGAAAGAGTGTACAGTTTTAAGATAACAGCTTTCACTGTAGACTACGGGCCGTTCAGCGATCCGGTATCAGCACTGGCCAGTGGAGGTAAGATTTCTATGTGTACAAATCACCCAGAGGGGCATTTTAAACATGCTTTCTTTAGACTATCCAGGCGCGAGTCCAGAAAGGGGTCCGTTGGGTCCGGACCCCACCCTGGTCATGTGACGAGATAAACTCGACTCCAGTTGACCCCTTTGTTGGTAGTTAAGAAGGCTGTTAATTTCACGTCTCTATTTGGATAGAAAAAGTTTCTAGACGGACTTAGTGATCTATTACCAGACCTAAGGATACCGATTTCAACTTAATCGATCTGTGGTCAGTGATATACTACTATGGACCCCATAGTTTTTATTTAGACACGTCCCTACTATTAATGTACTTCAACTGACAGCCGCTACTTCCTAGCCAATTTCAGACAAACATATTTTGTTTTTGCTTGTTTGGGTTGGAAAATGTCTTCACACATAGAATGGGCCGCCATTGTGTTGTCGCAGACCGATTACGCGACCCGACAAGCCTCCATGTCGAATTTGTAAAAAAATATTTTAACGATTTGTCATCTTAGCTTTTATAGATCTAGATGTTAACGAGGGTGACGCATTTGAATTGGTGTTTCTGTCTGTCTCAGACACCTGTGCGTTTTCTTGTGCGGAAAAAATTATCAGATGATATTTTGGAAAATGATGGAATCATGTGCTCTCTTGCGTTTAGAAGGACATGGCAGAAATTGTTTTCAACGCCCGACCTATATTTTGTATGTTATTATCTATTAAAAATGTTGTAATGTTTGCACGATACCTCGTCCTTATTATTAACAACTCTCCCCAGTCCCTATTGAGCCACCATCCAACGTCATGTCACACAACGGCACTTCCCAGAATCCCAAGCACACCTGCTTTATCACATGGGAAGATGTGCCCGCGCATGCCCAAAGAGGAACTCTGCTGAGTTACGTCGTAACATATCGCCTGGCCACCAGAGACGAGAGGGTCTATACAGTTGACACGACCGTGCCGAGTTGTAATAACAGCGTGGTGATCGAAGGTCTCGAGATGTATTCCACTTACATTGTGACGGTGGCCGGATTGACAAGCTCGGGGTATGGTGTGGCTAGTGATCCAGTTTATTGCTACACCGACGGTTTAGGTAAGGACTTTGAAACCAAGTGAGAGGAACCTTAATAATAAGGAAACTATGTGAACACACAGAACACTGTCCTCATACAGCAGAACCCCTTTAATAAGGACACCATAGGGTCACAAGGCTGTCCTCATAGAGTGGAACCCCTTTAATAAGGACACCATAGGGACACAAGACTGTCCTCATACAGCGGAACCCCTTTAATAAGGACATCATAGGGTCACAAGACTGTCCTCATAGAGTGGAACCCCTTTAATAAGGACACCATAGGGACACAAGACTATCCATATAGAGTGGAACCCCTTAAAGAAGGACACTATGGGAACACATAGAACAGTCCTCATAGAGTGGAACCCCATTAATAAGGACACCATAGGGTCACAAGACTGTCCTCATAGAGTGGAACCCCTTAAAGAAGGACACTATGGGAACACATAGAACAGTCCTCATAGGGAACCCCATTAATAAGGACACCATAGGGTCACAAGACTGTCCTCATAGAGTGGAACCCCTTTAATAAGGACACCATAGGGACACAAGGCTGTCCTCATATAGTGGAACCCCTTTAATAAGGACACCATAGGGACACAAGACTGTCCTCATAGAGTGGAACCCCTTTAATAAGGACACCATAGTGTCACAAGACTGTCCTCATAGAGTGGAACCCCTTAAAGAAGGACACTATGGAAACACATAGAACAGTCCTCATAGAGTGGAACCCCATTAATAAGGACACCATAGGGTCACAAGACTGTCCTCATAGAGTGGAACCCCTTAAAGAAGGACGCTATGGAAACACGTAGAACAGTCCTCATAGAGTGGAACCCCTTTAATAAGGACACCATAGGGACACAAGACTGTCCTCATAGAGTGGAACCCCTTTAATAAGGACACCATAGGGACACAAGACTGTCCTCATAGAGTGGAACCCCTTTAATAAGGACACCATAGGGTCACAAGACTGTCCTCATAGAGTGGAACCCCTTAAAGAAGGACACTATTGAAACACATAGAACAGTCCTCATAGAGTGGAACCCCTTTAATAAGGACACCATAGGGACACAAGACTGTCCTCATAGAGTGGAACCCCTTTAATAAGGACACCATAGGGTCACAAGACTGTCCTCATACAGTGGAACCCCTTAAAGAAGGACACTATGAAAACACATAGAACAGTCCTCCTAGAGTGGAACCCCTTTAATAAGGACACCATAGGGACACAAGACTGTCCTCATAGAGTGGAACCCCTTAAAGAAGGACACTATGGGAACACATAGAACAGTCCTCATAGAGTGGAACCCCTTTAATAAGGACACTATGGAAACACATAGAACAGTCCTCATAGAGTGGAACTCCTTTAATAAGGACACCATAAGGACACAAGACTGTCCTTATAGAGTGGAACCCCTTAAAGAAGGACACTATGGAAACATATAGAACAGTCCTCATAGAGTGGAACCCCTTTAATAAGGACACCATAGGGACACAAGACTGTCCTCATAGAGTGGAACCCCTTAAAGAAGGACGCTATGGAAACACGTAGAACAGTCCTCAAGGAGTGGAACCCCTTTAATAAGGACACCATAGGGACACAAGACTGTCCTCATAGAGTGGAACCCCTTTAATAAGGACACCATAGGGTCACAAGACTGTCCTCATAGAGTGGAACCCCTTAAAGAAGGACACTATTGAAACACATAGAACAGTCCTCATAGAGTGGAACCCCTTTAATAAGGACACCATAGGGTCACAAGACTGTCCTCATAGAGTGGAACCCCTTTAATAAGGACACTATGGAAACACATAGAACAGTCCTCATAGAGTGGAACCCCTTTAATAAGGACACTATGGAAACACATAGAACAGTCCTCATAGAGTTGAACCCCTTTAATAAGGACACTATGGAAACAAATAGAACAGTCCTCATACAGTGGAACCCCTTTATTAAGGACACCATAGGGTCATAATTATGGCAGCTTATTGATTTCCCAACAAGGGGAAGGAACATTCTATATTTAATTTTGACGAGTATCCCATCTAAATTTTAACACACACGGATTCGATGACATTATTTCTACCGACCACAAGTTGATTAGTTTCTAACTAGACTTGAAAATCTCTAAAAAAAAAACAAAGACCAAACGCGTTGTGTACAACTTCAAGCGTTCAGACTGGACGGGACTTAATGAGTCGCTGAAGAACATCCCTTGGGACCAAGGAATGTGAACAATTACCCGTGGATAGATCACGAACTGCGTTCTTTGCTAAAAAAAAGGATGCGCAGCGTAAAAAAAGCAAACAAAACCGGATCGCTGGCTGCTGAAAGAAAATACAATGAGCTTCGACGCGCTGCGAAACAAATGCTTTCAAAAAAGAAAAAAGAGCACGACGAAAAACTAACTATCCGACAACCCAAAGCGTTTCTGGACATACGTAAAATCATGTACAACCAACAAGCCTTCGCCGAATTTTTTTCGCGATGGCCACGCCTTCGTTACAGATACCAAGAACATGGCTAACCTGTTAAACAGATATTTCCACTCCATATTCAGCCCATCCGCCAGCGAGAAATTTGCCCACACTACCAACCGTGAGCCTGTGTTGTGTCTGGGCTCTATCAAACTCAACGTCCCTTAAGTACTGGATGTCTTAAGAAATCCAGACTCCCATAAAGCCTGTGGAACGGATCCTGGTATTCTGCTGAAAAACACCGCTCATCAAATCGCCTCATCGTTATGTCGGTTGTTTAATCTGTCGCTGTCTCTTGGATCCATTCCCGCGCTTTGGAAGGACGCAAATGTCACACCTGTGTTCAAGAAGGATGGCCCTACCCTGGCAGAAAACAACAGGCCTTTCTCCCTTCTGTGTATTCTGTCAAAAGTCCTTGAACGCTGCGTCTTCAAGCGCTGCTTCAACTTCATTTCCCCCCATATTTACCAGCTTCAACACGGATTCCTTAAGGGAAAATCCACCGTGACGCAACTCGTCGAAGTCTATCATGACATCGTAAACAGACTAGCAGGGGGGGGGACATTGATGTCATTCACCTAGACCTTTCCAAGGCCTTTGACAAGGTCCCTCATCATCTGCTTATTTCCAAGCTGCAGCAGTATGGAGTCACGGGTTCTCTGATGAAATGGTTTGTGTCCTACCTAACGGGAAGGCGGCAGCGTTGTCCTCGATGGTGTGTCCTCCTCTTGGCTGCCAGTGACCTCAGGGGTCCCACAAGGATCTATCCTTGGGCCCCTGTTGTTCCTAGTATATGCTAACGATATGCCTAACTACGTGCAGCAAGGCTCAAACATCGCTCTTTATGCTGTTGATTCTAAGCTCTACCGCTCTATAGACACTGCAAGTTCTTCAACCTCGTTGCAGGCTGACCTTGACTCCCTGTACAGCTGGAGTCTAGAGCACGGCATGGAGTTTAGTGCATCTAAGTGTAAAGTGGTGCACATGTCAAAGAAGCGTTCCACCAAGCGTCCTCCGTACCCTTACCAACTATGCGGTCGCACCCTGGATCCAGTAGCGCAGGTGACTGACCTCGGCGTTACAATTACCAAAGATCTGTCTTGGGGTCCTCACATCGAGCCTATGTGCGCAAAAGCAAACAGGGTGCTTGGACTAGTGAAGCGGGTCTGTTCTGACATCCTCGACCCAACTACAAGACAGCTGCTGTACTGCACCCTTGTTAGGCCCCACCTGGAGTATGCTTCTTGCATTTGGTCGCCTTCGACAGGCAAGCACAAAGCTCTGATTGAGAACATCCAGCGTCGAGCATCCAAGTTTATTTTGAACTATCCTGCCGATGTTTCATACACAGAAAGGCTGACAACTCTTAAGCTCCTGCCATTAGAATATCGAAGAGACATAACCGATCTAGTTCTGTTATTTAAAATAAAAAATTGTGATGTGAGCATTAGTTTAGCTAGCCTTCTTTCTCCAGCCACGTCCCGTTAAAATACTCGAAATTACCATCCTAACAATTACCGCCTTTTTCCGCTCACAACCAAAATTATTACAGGAATTCGTATTTCCCTAGAACTGTCAAACTTTGGAATAGTCTTCCTTCACTCATGAAATCTTGCACTACGCTTTCTTTTTTCAGCAATCATCTGACAACTCACTATTTAGAGAAACTTGCTTCTTACCAACCTCCATAATTTCATAGAGCTTAAATTTTTGGTAATTTAATTTTTATTTTCGTTTTAGAATTTTTATTGTTTGTAATTTGTTGGGAAAGAATTTCAATTGGGGCTTACGCCCTGTTTTCTTCTCCCGTAACATTGTTTCTTATTTTCTTTATTTTGTTTATTTTCTGTTGTAAACCGTAGTATTTTTTGTGTGACAAAGCCAATAAACTAAACTAAAAACATTTTAAAAAAATGAATGAAGTCTCACTCCGTCTTCCTAATTTTTTTTGTAGCACCCACTGGTCACGTGACTATTTTGACAAGCTCCACCCATTCCAAGCACAGTTGCCTGATTGGCTGGGGCCCTGTGGACGAAGCTCTGCGTTATGGACAAATCCTTGGTTACAACATCACTTATAACGGAAGTGACGTCACAAATATGGTGGTTGACAGCAATACCTTAAGCGCAGTGGTCAGCGGTCTAGACGTGTTCACGCAGTATGTGTTTACCGTGAGGGCGTTCAATAAATATGGACTGGGGAACAATGCGAGCTCGACCGCGTGTCGTACTGGTGAAGGAGGTAAAAATGCCATCTCGCTCTACCGTGATAAATCTATCATGTGGCTTATGCCTGGTGCACACTAGCGACATATCGACATAACGACATGGGCGCGCGCACTCTAATCTTCGACATAACGACATGGACATAACGACATTATGTGCATATCGTTATGTCGGGCTAAACATAGTGCCCGCGCCCATGTCGTTTGGGAATAGCGCGTAGTCAGACACAAGCTTTGGGGGCGGTTGGTCTGGTTTTGATTGTTTGGTTTGATTGACTACGCGCTATTCCCAAACGAAGAAAGGAATTTTGGATTCTAGACGGTCGCGCAACAACGAATTTGGCTATAAAGCGGCATTGTTATCACTTTACTTCCGAAGGGCTGACGGATACCTCCACCGACAAGAGACAAAATATTTTATCAGAATCCGCGCTATTTATCTACCCATCCGCTCTAAATTATCAGTCACATCCTCAAAGAAATTTTAAAAGGCCACAATGCTTTTATAATTTTGAAATATTTTTTGCGTTGTCCGTTAAATATAATTGGAGATTGTGTAATCGACCGGAAGTAAACTGGTGACATTGCAGTTTAATTTTGCTTCAATACCTTCAAAGAACGTGGCTTAGACCTGTTTCAGTGGTACATAACTTGCTGCCGTTTATTGCAAAACTCCCATTGGATCATTTGCTGCGTTTTCTTGAACACTTTGAAATGGATTCTGTCTGATATATTTCAACCGTTGTCCTCCAAGCTACAACGTGAAAACGGTCTAGCGAGGGCGGGTTTCACAGTCTAGCGAGGATGGGACCGTGTGCGCTATGTTTTCTTTAATATAATTCTAACCAAAATGAGCCATCCATAAAGAGACTGAGCTACATATAATGATATACATACACATTATTTTTTTATGGGGTGGGGGGGGGGGGGGGGGGGGTGGGCGCCCTAGTGTGCGTCGCCTGCGGTGTGGATGGGTTTGGGTCAAGCGGATACAATGTTGTCGCAAAGTAAGAGTTGAATCAATGTTAATCTACACTCAGGAAGCACGTGGAACTAAAATATACATAAAAGGGAATGATTCAATGAAATATGTGATAGTGATATTAAAATCCAGTACCTTACATTCATTTGTCAAGATGATCGCAGATATACATCACTTGAAGGCATACGAAAGCGCCTGACCATGAAACACTTTTCGGATCCAGATGTTTTTTGTAGGAGGACGAAAACCAGAAGCCTAGAGAAATACCCTTTGGTGCAAAGGAAAGAACAAACTAACTCATCTGTGACGTTATTGTAGTATTTTTTCACTTGAATTAATGATTGAATTAATGATCTTGACTTGGTCTTTGTGTCTCACCCAGCACCTCCAGAGATCCCACGAGACCTTGCAGTACTGTCCACAGAATGGGAGTACCGTCCAAGCGATTCATGTGAGCTGGAATGGAGTCCCGTGACATCATCCATAGCGGGCACCATGAGAGGTTACGCCATCCGAGTCTATAATACCAATGCGACAAATCCAGCAGAACAGCTCATCGCCTTATGCGTCAGCAAAACTACGTACAACTTAACAGACCTATCGCCTTTCCACATGTACAACATCTCGATATCAGCGTTCACCACGGAGTATGGGGAATTTAGCCAATCTGTGTCCTGTCTTACGGGGGAAGCTCGTAAGTTGTGATCATAATAGTGAAACCTCAATTTATCGGAAAGTCCGTTACGGAGAGACTTTCAGTTAAAATTGACAATGATGTTGTTGATGATGACTTCGATGACAATGATGTTGACGATGATGACTTCCATGACAATGATGTTGACGATGATGACATTGACGACAATAATGTTGACGATGATGACTTCCATGACAATGATGTTGACGATGATGACATTGACGACAATGATGTTGACGATGATGACATCGATGACTATAATGTTGATGATGATGACATTGATGACAATGATGTTGATGATGATGACTTCCATGACAATGATGTTGACGATGATGACATTGACGACAATGATGTTGACGATGATGACATCGATGAAAATAATGTTGATGATGATGACATTGATGACAATGATGTTGATGATGATGACATTGATGCCAATGATGTTGATGATGATGACATTGATGACAATGATGTTGATGATTGATGACATTGATGCCAATGATGTTGATGATGATGAAATTGATGACAATGATGTTGAGGATGATGACATTGATGCCAATGATGTTGATGATGATGACATTGATGACAATGATGTTGATGATGATGACATTGATGACAATGATGTTGATGATGATGACATTGATGACAATGATGTTGATGATGATGACATTGATGCCAATGATGTTGATGATGATGACATTGATGCCAATGATGTTGATGATGATAACATTGATGACAATGTTGTTGATGATGATGTTATTGATGCCAATAATGTTGATGATGATGGCATTGATGCCAATGATGTTGATGATGATGACATTGATGACAATAATATAGATGATTATGATGACATTGATAAAAATGACTAAAAGGAGGTCATTGATGATATGACGATAATGATTATAGCGATGACTACAATGGTATACTAATAATAATGATTCTTTCTCCCTTTCACAGGTCCTCATCCTCCAAACATTTCATGTCAAGCAATCGGAAGTGACTCCATAAGAATTCTGATCGAAACTATCCCCATGTCCCTGCGAAACGGGATAATACGGGGCATCCTTGTAGAAGTTCACCAAGAAGGCATGGGCCAAGTTCTAAACAAAGAAGCCCTTTGGGCGAGCCAGTATGATGTCCATGGCCTTAAGGTTTATACGAATTACACCGTCAGGGTGGCTGCCACGACATTGTTTAGGGGAAACTTCAGCGAGGAAATCCTATGTACGACGAACGAAGGCGGTAAGTGCCGCAATAGTCTAACAGCCGCCATTTTACCATCCTAAACAAAGCATCAAGTGCGGGAAGGTATCAATTTCTAACGGATGATTTGGGAAGGTATTTTAGATATTTTCGATTGAATTCGGTAAATGAAGTATGAAGCTTCGTTTTTTTTTCAAAGTCTTCATCAGATACTGATACTGGCTGACAAGGTTACGTCACGAAAAAGGCTACGTAAACAGTTTTTATTATATTTTGCCAAACCAATTCTCTTTGTATATGTTTGGTAGTTATAAAGCAAAAAATAAAATATATTTTTATTATTTTACAACGATTTGTTTTATTTGCAATAAAAATCAAGATAATTATCAGTTAGGTAATTCTACCTTAGGCTTATACCTAACAACAGCGATTAGTGAAATTTTCCCATAGTAACGAAGTCTTCGGCGCTTTATTGTTTACTTGCCTTCTTATACGCTTCTCAGTTCCGGCTACTGCGCCACTCCTGGTCAGCGGTCATAACATTAGCGCTACATCCATCAATGTCACGTGGTCTCCCTTGAATGAGATTATTGACGGCATCCTTCGCGGGTATTCTCTTTTCTACCGAGTCAGGGGCGCTGGCAATGACACCACATTGCACGTCAACGTGACGATAGATCGCAACACTTCCGTTATCACTGATCTACAGCCCTCTACTGAGTATCGCATAGAGGTAAGTTCAATAGACATGGGTGTACTGCAGAGGCGTAGCAGGCCACCCTAGATTGGGTGGGGACACAATACAGAAACTTTAAGATAATATTGGGGGCACAGCCACGCCCCTACTGAACATTTCCTTATAATTCAGGGGGTTCAGCCACGCACAAAACCACGCCCCTCCTGTCATTTCCATATAGAATATTGGGATAAGGGGGGTGCTTTACTCAGGCTATCAGAGTTCTACGACGAAAAATCATTATATTCTTCCCAATACATCATCTGTAGGGGACTGAATTTTCCTCTTCTTTATTTGACGTGTTATTGAATCAATTTTTTTCAGGTTTCTGCGTTCACCGGTGGTGGTTACGGCCCCAAGAGTGCACCTATATTTGTATTCACCGATGGACCGCCTCCGCGTATGTACAGTTCTTTTTATACACCTACCGTAAATCATCTATTAAACGTTCTCTATCTAAAGAACGCCTCCTATCTGATGAACGCCCCCCCCCTATGCTTACAAATTTGTTTTAAACAAACCTCTTAACAAACACTCTCTCTATTAAACGCCCTCCCCCTACCCTGTCCCGCTCCTCTCCCTTCATGCTTAAAACCAAAGGAAAGAATTCCGGCAATATAAATCGAACCCTATTGCCTTCTTGCTTAATCTACGCGTGTAGCGTTTTGCTCAATGTCAATAAACACTTGTCAAGCAGGCTATAATTGAACATGACCCTGTTTATTTCACAGTTTATAATGAACGCCCTTCTCTAAAGGATGGTTCTCACTAGGACTAAAGCGCAAGCTTAACCGCAAACGGAAGCGCAACACAAGTGTAAATCGGTCAACCATAAGCGAAAGCGCAAGAAAATCAAGCAGTTGCGTTCTCTAACACTTCCTCTTGCGCTTGCGTTCGAGTAAGACTCGGAAAATAACGCGTGCTGCGCTTGCGCTTACGTCCAAGTGAGAACCAACCTTAAAGGCTGGTTCTCACTTAGACGCAAGTGCAACACCAGTGAGAATCGGTCAAACATAAGCGCAAGCTTAAGAAAATCAAGCAGTTGCGCTTGAGTTCCAGGTAGAATCGGAAAATAACGCATGCTGTGCTTGTGCTTACGTCCAAGTGAGAACTAATGCCCTCTCTCGTTTGTTTGGTCATTTACGGTATTGCAAAAAACGTTGTCAGTGCAAACGGAAAATGGCGATTGACGAATGAAACCGAAAGGATCCAAAAATATTGTTCCAAATTCAGAAAAATATAAATCAAACCTAAGATTATCCATTGAAAGTAATGGAAATATGGTTCTGCCATCGCTTGAGTTTATTTACCACCTTCATTTTTAGGTAACATCAATACGTATGTGCACCTTGCGGTCGTAGAAATGCCATTCGCCATTTGCGCTGACAACCTTTATTAAAATGGCGAGAACCTGGAAGTCTGCGAGCACACCCAAATTTCCAAACACCATTTGGCTGTTACATGGCATTTTAAATGTGTCAAAAACGCCTTGCTGCATTTTTGACAATAATGTTTCCATTTGATTAACCATTCTAGCGCCAAAGGTCGTCCCAACAGATATTACTGAGACGAAGACAGCAACAACCTCGAGATCATGCGCAATCACTTGGATACTAGACCCCGGCGAGGAGAGAGGTCTGGATGGCTACAACATCTACTGGCGCCGCGCGGATTCTAACGCCAGCGCGTGGCAGCAGTTCAGAGTGGAGAGTCTTAACACGAGTTATGACTTAACCGGGCTTGAGGAATACACGGAGTACATGATCCGTGTGTCGCTCTTTAACTTGGGCGGCCAAGGGAATCTAAGCGAAGTACTGACGTGTACGACTAAGCAGGACGGTGAGTTGTATATGGGGTTTTTTTTAATTCCGATGGCGCGACGAACGAGTGCCGAACGGCGTCGCTCATTTCTGCTCATCACCGCAACTCCGATGACGCGACGAATGAATGCCAAACGGCGTCGCGCATTTCTATTCGGCCTATTATCAAAGGATAGAACATCACCAAAAATCCGATGGCGCCACGAACGAATACCGAACGGCGTCGCGCATTTCTATTCGGCCTATTATCAGAGGATTAGGCACCACCGAAATTCCGATACCGCGACGAACGAATCAGAGGATCGTACACTACCGAAACTCCGATGGCACATCAAACGAATGCCGAACAGCGTCGAGAATTTCTACTCCGCCTATTATCAGAGGATCCGTACACATCCGAAATTCCGATGGCGCGACGAACGTATACTGAACGGCGTCGCGTATTTAAACTCGGCCAATCATCAGGACTCTAACTAGACTTGATTCTTACACGCAGGGTTTCGGCCCCGAAAAGTTAAAAACAATGTTTTTTTTCAATAGCAAAATTACTAGGTATGGAACAAACTGTGACCAAGGAATATAAAAAAAACCGGCGAATAGCACGGAATATTTTTTATTTAAAGAGTGTTTTGTTTCTTTTTTATTATGTGTGTAACCCTTGCCAATTAAGTGGCATGTTTCTCGCTGTATCCCACAGGGCCTAGCGCGCCTCCACAAAACGTGACTGCAACAGTCACAAGCCCCAACGCGATAATCATCTCATTTGGCAAGATTCCCTCCCAAGACGAGAACGGGATCGTCCAGTACTATCGCATCTGTGTTTACGAGAAGGAGCTTGGTATCACCTTCATGCAGTGCATTCAGGTGAATAATACCGCAAAAGGGACCAGGAGAAGGAGAGAAGTGGCGTTTGATATGTACTCGAAGGCTTTAACTGGTCTTAAACCACACACTGAGTACGTAATAC
Source organism: Nematostella vectensis (assembly GCF_932526225.1). Classification (NCBI taxonomy): domain Eukaryota; kingdom Metazoa; phylum Cnidaria; class Anthozoa; order Actiniaria; family Edwardsiidae; genus Nematostella; species Nematostella vectensis. The sequence continues at coordinate 6,966,747 of NC_064038.1, forward strand.
AAGTACATGGACACACAATCAAGGATGGGGTATACAGCGACCCCATTACCATCACCACCGATGAAGATGGTGAGTAAATACAAAATAATGGCATGAAATTTACCAATTCTCAATATATAAGCTCAAGATTCCGCATACACGAAGTTCCTCTGACCAAAAGCTTAAACCCAAATTTTAAAGAAATTTAGAAAATATGAAATTTAGATACTAGCGAGCAAAGTTGGCTTAATTTCTGATCAGAGCCCGACTTCTCCCTAAAAACGAGGAGAATTCATACTTTGAACATTTAAAATCCCTTAGAAAAAACACTTTTTGATATTTTGGTTTACATAACATTAGGAACCTCTATGCAAAAACTCAAGCTTACCGAAGTTAACCAGACCTTATTTTGGGAAAACTTGCTATTTTTTGCTCTGTCTAAAAGACATGCATTTGTCAAGCTCACGGTATAATATACACACTCGTAAGATACATTCATCGAGAGTGCAGATACAAACATACATTTGTCAAGCTCAGGGTAGAATATCACACTCGTAAGATACATTCATCAAGACTGCAGATACAACCTAGTCTAGGCATACGAAGGAACTTCAGACAACCACTATACAACTCATGCATGACCATGGACCACACTTAAGATCGAAATTGTTGGTTTTTGTGGAGGGACGAAAACTTGAGAAGTATGAGAAAACTCCTTGACGCTAAGGCGAAAACCTTATTTTCTCACGTCTGAAATGGGAATAAAACTCGGAACCCAGTGATGAGAGCACAGGCACTAAAAAGATTGAAGCTTTGCCAACTGTGCCTTTAGTATCCCATTCGAAAAAGATCTCATCTCCACTTCTTTCTGCTGACATCCGCGACTAGCATGGTCCCCTTGGCATAGCAAAGTGCGGTTAAGACCCAGTTATGGTTCATTAGAACGCAGGCGGAACATTTGATCAAAATAGTGTCCGAAACAGTGTCCTTTCTTGTCCCACCTTGTGGTTCCGTCTCATACCATGGGTTACTGTTCTTTCATTGTCTTAAAATATCTCTGTCGCACCATGGCATACCATGTCGAACCGTAGTAGGTCGTGTCATATCTTACCCTATCGCACCTTGTCGTGTCATTTCTTACCCTACCGCACCTTGTCGTGGCATATCTTACCCTGTCGTGCTGTATTTTACCCTGTCGCACCTTGTCGTGTCATATTTTACCCTGTCGTGCTATATCTTTCCCTGTCGCACCTTGTCGTGTCATATCTTACCCTGTCGTGCTGTATCTTACCCTGTCGCACCTTTTTGTGTCATTTCTTACCCTACCGCACCTTGTCGTGCTATTCTTACCCTGTCGCACATTGTCGTGTCATATCTTACCCTGTCGTGCTTTATCTTACCCTGTCGCACCTTGTCGTGGCATATCTTACCCTGTCGTGCTATATCTTTCCCTGTCGCACCTTGTCGTGTCATATCTTACCCTGTCGTGCTATATCTTACCCTGTCGCACCTTGTCGTGTCATATCTTACCCTGTCGCACCTTGTCGTGTCATATCTTACCCTGTCGTTTCATATCTTACCCTGTCGCACCTTGTCGTGTCATATCTTACCCTGTCGTGTCATATCTTACCCTGTCGCACCTTGTCGTGTCATATCTTACCCTGTCGTGTCATATCTTACCCTGTCGCACCTTGTCGTGTCATATCTTACCCTGTCGTGTCATATCTTACCCTGTCGCACCTTGTCGTGTCATATCTTACCCTGTCGTGTCATATCTTACCCTGTCGCACCTTGTCGTGTCATATCTTACCCTGTCGCACCTTGTCGTGTCATATCTTACCCTGTCGTTTCATATCTTACCCTGTCGCACCTTGTCGTGTCATATCTTATACCCTGTCGTGCTATATCTTTCCCTGTCGCACCTTGTCGTGTCATATCTTACCCTGTCGTGTCATATCTTACCCTGTCGCACCTTGTCGTGTCACATCTTACCCTGTCGTGTCATATCTTACCCTACCGCACCTTTTCGTGTCATATCTTACCCTGTCGCACCTTGTCGTGCTATATCTTACCCTGTCGCACCTTGTCGTGTCATATCTTACCCTGTCGTGCTATATCTTTTCCTGTCGCACCTTGTCGTGTCATATCTTATACCCTGTCGTGCTATATCTTACCCTGTCGCACCTTGTCGTGTCATATCTTACCCTGTCGTGCTATATCTTACCCTGTCGCATATTGTCGTGTCATATCTTACCCTGTCGTGTCATATCTTTCCCTGTCGCACCTTGTCGGGGCATATCTTACCCTGTCGTGCTGTATCTTACCCTGTCGCACCTTGCGTGTCATATCTTACCCTGTCGTGTCATATCTTACCCTGTCGCACCTTGTCGTGTCATATCTTACCCTGTCGTGTCATATCTTACCCTGTCGCACCTTGTCGTGTCATATCTTACCCTGTCGTTTCATATCTTACCCTGTCGCACCTTGTCGTGTCATATCTTATACCCTGTCGTGCTATATCTTTCCCTGTCGCACCTTGTCGTGTCATATCTTACCCTGTCGTGTCATATCTTACCCTGTCGCACCTTTTCGTGTCATATCTTACCCTGTCGCACCTTGTCGTGCTATATCTTACCCTGTCGCACCTTGTCGTGTCATATCTTACCCTGTCGTGCTATATCTTTTCCTGTCGCACCTTGTCGTGTCATATCTTACCCCGTCGCACCTTGTCCTGCTGTATCTTACCCTGTCGCACCTTGTCGTGGCATATCTTACCCTGTCGTGCTATATCTTTCCCTGTCGCACCTTGTCGTGTCATATCTTACCCTGTCGTGCTATATCTTTCCCTGTCGTGCTGTATCTTACCCTGTCGCACCTTGTCATGGCATATCTTACCCTGTCTTTCTATATCTTTCCCTGTCGCACCTTGTCGTGTCATATCTTACCCTGTCGTGTCATATCTTACCCTGTCGCACCTTGTCGTGTCATATCTTACCCTGTCGTGTCATATCTTACCCTGTCGCACCTTGTCGTGTCATATCTTACCCTGTCGTGTCATATCTTACCCTGTCGCACCTTGTCGTGTCATATCTTACCCTGTCGTGTCATATCTTACCCTGTCGCACCTTGTCGTGTCATATCTTACCCTGTCGTGTCATATCTTACCCTGTCGCACCTTGTCGTGTCATATCTTACCCTGTCGTGTCATATCTTACCCTGTCGCACCTTGTCGTGTCATATCTTACCCTGTCGTGTCATATCTTACCCTGTCGCACCTTGTCGTGTCATATCTTACCCTGTCGTGTCATATCTTACCCTGTCGCACCTTGTCGTGTCATATCTTACCCTGTAGCACCATTGCCCTCTCTTTCTTCTAGCCTTGTCTAACTTTTCGTAACCTTTTCATATATCTACAGTCCCCACTTTGCCTCCTGAAAATGTCATGGTTTTCAACACAAGTACCACAAGCCTGAAACTCCAATGGGGAGAAATACCCAGTGGACACCTCAACGGCGTCCTGCGAGCATTCAACATTACGTACTGGCCAACAAACGATCCGAACACGATCACGAACATTAGTATAACCCCCGAACAGGCACTCGGTACTGCCACCGTTACGCAGGAACACAACATTACAACCTCAAGTGAGACACCCACTACAAGACCGTCTAGTGAGACACCCACTTCAACCTCTAGTGAGACACCCACTAAAACCTCTAGTGAGACACCCACTACAAGACCTTTTAGTGAGACACGCACTACAACCTCTAGTGAGACACCCACTGAAACCTCAAGTGAGACACCCACTACAACCTCTAGTGAGACACCCACTAAAACCTCAAGTGAGACACCCACTACAACCTCTAGTGAAACACCAACTACAACCTCTAGTGAGACACCCACTACAACCTCTAGTGAGACACCCACTACAAGACCTTTTAGTGAGACACCCACTACAACCTCTAGTGAGACACCCACTAAAACCTCAAGTGAAACACCCACTACAACCTCTAGTGAGACACCCACTAAAACCTCAAGTGAGACACCCACTACAACCTCTAGTGAAACACCCACTACAACCTCTAGTGAGACACCCACTACAACCTTTAGTGAGACACCCACTAAAACCTCAAGTGAGACACCCACTAAAACCTCTAGTGAGACACCCACTAAAACCTCAAGTGAGACACCCACTACAACCTCTAGTGAGACACCCACTACAACCTCTAATGAGACACCCACTAAAACCTCTAAAAAGACACCCGCTACAAGACCGTCTAGTGAGACACCCACTACAAGACCTTCTAGTGAGACACCCACTACAAAACCTCCTGAGATAAGTTTCGGACGACGGCGCCGTTCTGTGGCCACGCCCACATATAGCTGGGAGCTGACCGGACTCAAGATATGGACGGACTATACCGTGCGAATTAATGGGTTTACTATAGGTGAAGGGCCAAGGTCGCCAGAAATGAACGCGTCTACAGACATGGGCGGTAAGTAGATGTGACGGGAGAATGCCAGGAGAGAATATCACCTTGAGCTTAGTAATTCATTCAAAAGCGTCGAATCACTAAACTGAGTGAACACAATCATGGAAATGTTCTATAACTGCAACGACAAGATTTTATGAATCACATTTCTTAGGCCACCACTATGATAAGCAATTATAAGCCTTCACCGACATAATGTGTACATTCAATACCATCAATAAAATATCTTAAATGCAAAATAAAACTACACATCCCCATTTATAGAGAATACTTCATGGAAAGTGCGCGCGTACGGTTTTTATTCACGAGTTGTGCAGTTATTTTGATACAAAACAACGAGTGAATAAAAGCTGTACAAAGCACTTTCCATGCTGTATTTTGTTTATTATATACATACTGAGAAATTTTAAATTTATTACATAACATTTTATTAGACTTGGCTACAGAGGCTCCGACGGTTCAGTTAAAGACAGACAGAAACGTATTACATTGAAATGGATCTGTCTCGCTAATGTCACGCACGGGAATGATGTTAGATAGCGTTTTAAGAGCCTTACATCTCGCTCGATTTTTCACTTTGATTCTTGTTTTCAAGACTTTCTATAATCCTCTACAGTGTCATTGAGAGCATTTTGAACGCTTTGTATTCAATTTTCAAAGTAAAATTTCATTCTCTCGCTTAATGCAGCTCAATAAACAAAAGTGACATGCAAAGCTACCCGTCTCCCCGCGTTGGGCTTGAAGCCATTCAAGTGCAGTGAAAAAATATCGTTCGTCCAATCAGAACCGCGAACGACTTTTCTTCACGGTGAAAAAACATCGTTCGCGCCTCTAATTTGCTGATACCAGTGAACGAACGAAAATTTACTGAATATGTTTTCAGTGAGAATTTCTCAGTATGTGTATAATAAAACACAATATTAAATACAATACAATGCCATACAGCCCCATATAACACACTATAACACCCAACGCCATCTCGTCCCAGTCCCTAGCTCGCCTCCTGATGACGTCACATACGATGTCCTCTCGCCATCGTCCATCATCGTGCGATGGAAACCCGTTCCAGTCCACCACCGTAACGGCATCATACAGGGATACCGTCTGCGATACCAAACGGAGATGCGCATTATTATTGTAAACCTAACCGCTGATCAGTACAGTGCCATCCTCACAGACCTGGACAGAGTGGCGAACTACACGATTTTCATGTCTGCCTTTACTAGGTCTGGAGAAGGCAACTCCTCGTATGACTTCATCGCATCAGATTCATTTGGTGAGAGTACAGAGGCGGATCTAGAGTTGGATAAAAACGTTTGAACCCCATCTTGAGTATAGAACAATACATAATTCCCTTTTTAGGGATGCAAACTCCCAAATTGATGCACAATTTATTAATGAAACTGCCTATAGAATAGGAATTTGTGTCAGTGTGACTCAATATAGACAAAAAGAAACAAAAAATACACCCCCATCCTCAACTTTCATAAAACACCCTGTTAGGAGAACAGTAATTATTTTATTTCAATCAATCAATCGATCAAAAAAAAGTATAGAGAAAAGTGATATAAAAATATAACTCAAACTCGGTAGACATCAAAAGAACGAATAATATAAAAATCGTGGGCATCCTGTGCTCATGCAAAATTCGTCCCAAGGAAATAATGGAAAATATTGAAAATTTTCCGAAAAGACCCTTGAGACGCGGCTGCTTGGGAATGACGGGAATAAGTGGCCTCGCTCTAACTCCCTTGCGTTAAAAAAAAAAAAAAAAAACGAAATACACACATATAGGCCTCTTAGATTTCTTGTTCTTTTGCTTCTCGCTACGGTTTCGACTACAGAGAGACTAGGTACGGGTAACTAGTCGTTCTTTAAGAGTGCACCCTGTATTTGCTATAATATTATAAATTACCGAACAGGCCCGAAGACCTCGCCAATTAACTTGACCGCAGAGAACTGGGTCACCCCATCCACCGTCCCAGTCTACTGGATGCCACTCGACGAGCCGGAAATTAACGAAAAGCTGATGGGGTACCGCATATCTTGGCGGCCTGTCAGCCTGGGCGACGTAGAGGTTCGAAATGCACCCTGGGAAAATGCAACAGTGCGTAAAGACAGTCCCACGAAGTACATTATCCGGGGACTACTGAACTACGCGCGCTACGAGATAAACGTGGCGGGGTTTACCAGGGGCGGCGATGGACCATCAGACTCGGATCATGGAGGTATTATTTAAACAAAGTCCTGTATAAGAATATAAATTTGAGCCCGATTTTGCGAATGTGTTGTCAGTCTGTCCGTCTGTTCACTGTCACCGTATAGCCTCCTCCCTCCTCATCAAGTGTGCCTGGCCGTCCGTCCGTCACCCTGCCTGACTGACGGAATAATTGCTCCGATGTCTGTCCTGTTTTTTGACTATCCATCTATTCGTCCATAAGTCTATATCCCTTCCCTTCCCTCCCCCCCCCCTCCCCTCCTCCCCTCCCGCCAACAGTACGCCCACACATCTTTTCCTTTATTTACTTCTCCTTTTTTGGCTTTTATACCAATGCTTGCGCACGTGTTCTCTATTCCAGAAACCTGTCGCTGCCACAAGCGCATCGCGGCGAACTATCGTGTCTTCCCGCCTTACGTCATCGCGACAGTCGGCGACGCCTCCGTCAACATGTCCGGCATGATTCCAGAGATCCTTGATAACCTGACCGTGTCTTGCTGCAGGTCAGAGGCTCTTACATAATCTTCTTAACTTGGACTCGGATAAGCCGAACTCTTGGCATGATCCCGAAGTCCTTGATAATTGGATAGTTTCTCTTTGAAGACCAAATACTCTTATAAGATCTTTTTGACTCGAACTTGGATAACTCGAACTCCCCTTTAATTGAAAAACAGCTATCTACGATAACTCGAGCTATCGTTAATTTCCACTGGACGCGTACCAAAATGAAATTCCCTTGGATTTTCTTTATGCAGTTGCTCTACTTCCATTCCGCTAACTCGATTCTCTTGCTTATTTGACTTGATTTGTGTTTCCTTTTATAGTCATCTTTACAAGAGAACTGGATAAAAAACGTTATAAAAGGAAAACATTAACCTTTATAAACCTGCTGTCTCGTTTTTTTTTCAGTAATGTTATGTTATATTTCATATGCTTTGATGGCCTTGTTGTCGCGATATTAGGGTACAATTGAAATAACTCACCGAGCGAGTTGAGTCATTGCTAGTGGCATTTATTTTACGACATGCTCGGGGGCCAAGTGGTCTTATGTACGAGGTTCTTCTGTACTTCTCAACACGCTTTGGTCCTAAAGTTGCCCTTATTAACGGGGTTCTAATGAATAATATCAACACACTCTGGTCGAAAAGTTGCCCTTATTAACGTGGTTCTAATGTATATCTCAACCCACTCTGGTCGAAAAGTTGCCCTTTGTAACAAGGCTCAAACGTATATCTCAACCCGCTTTGGTCGAAAAGTTGCCCTTATTAACAAGATTCCACTATATTTTTCTTTTAGGACATGTTTCCAACATGGGAAATCATACGTTGACTTTTTCACAAATGGTCACGGTGACCCCTCCTACCAGCTCAACAGTAATGACGTCAGGGATTTAATTGACAGTAGGAACGAACTTAGCTTTCCAGTCTATGGATGGAAAGATCAGAATTTCTTCGATGGAGAATATCCGTTTATCCCCCTTGTCGAGTCCCCGGGTTTCGCCTTTCTTGTCAAGTCGCCTGAGATGGGAAGTGTACTACGGAGGATTCTTATTTCTATCATGGACATGTGGCCAATTGTAGCAGTGACGGTGCTGATGGCCTTACTAGCGGGCGTTATGATATGGGTTTTGGTAAGTCAACGCTCACTCTTGTGGCCACCAATTGAAATTCGAGATGATAAGCCAATCAGGATGCGAGTAGCATGATCTCGTCATGTATGCTCCATATTTGGTAGGGCAGTGAAGCATTTCTTCCGCGCTGATTGACTGATTGTTTCTGGTGGCCACCGTAGCACTCTCTTAACTGTAAATGCTTAATGAACTGTAACACTGAAAAATCTAATGGCTTCATTGAGTGGCTTAAATAACCACAAATATATTATTATATTTCCGCACTTCAAAAGTACTAAGGCACGAATTTAGTCTATTGAGAGTTGCATGCGTGGCCAAGACACAGCGCCTACAAAAAAAACACAGCGGAAAACAAACATAGCGAAAAACACCTGGGAAACAATAGCTAAAAACATAGGTTAACATAGGGAAAAACACCGGGTGAACATAGCGAAACCCCCGGGTGAATGTTGAAAACACTGGGTGAACATAGCGAAAAACACCTGGTAGACATAGCTTAAAAACACCAGGTAAACATAGCAAAAAGCACTGGGTAAACATAGCGAAAAACATCGGGTAAACGTAACGAACAACACCGGGTAAACATAGCGAAAAACACCGGGTAAACAGCGAAAAAATCGGGTAAACAAAGCGAACAACACCGGGTAAACATAGCGAAAACACTGGATAACATAGCAAAAAACGCCCGATTAACGCCTGCAAAGCAGGCTAATTGACAAAATCGGTATTTGTAAATGTTACTTATTCATTATTGTGCTCAGGACACCACAGCAAACCCAGAACATTTCCCATCATCTGTAGCATCTGGCCTCTGGAACGGCTGGTGGTGGGCTTTCATCACCATGACAACCTTAGGGTGAGTGACGTGTTATTCCTTGGAAGCTTTACCGCAAGGGTACGTTTCAATCAGCCAAAACAAATCAACAGAAAACAAATAGGTGAACGGATGGGAAGCAAGGTTAACACAGCTATCTCAACCTTTGCGATAAGAGAAATTCCATGGTGTAAGATTTCCTAATGATTTTAGTAAAATAATAATTTTCAGTGCTTTCTAATTGAAAGGTACGGAGACCGTGTCCCCAAGACAAACAAGGCCAAAGTGTTTGCTATTGTCTGGATTCTCGTTGGACTTGTCATCTTTGGAATTCTCAACGGCTCATTAACATCTGCCTTCACGTCTATTGTATTCACGTCTACCACCGGGCTGTACAACACTAAGGTGAAGGAGATGGGTTCGGAAAGGCAAGGGACTTGGGGGTGGGTGGTGTGGTTTGGTGCCTGAAAACCGAAATAAAGGGTAGGGTAAAGGCTATTGACATCTGTCTTCATGTCTACATATTCACATTCACCACTAGGGCGTACCACACTGAGGTGTTGTAGATGAAGTTCGGGACAACGATGATAGTGATGTCTCTTTATTCTTTGATCATGTAGTAACTGATTATAAATAACAATCTCCGAAGTTATATACAGTTGTCACGTGATTTCGGTATTAATAGAATAATAGTCATTGATAACAATTATGACATAAGGTGAAAGGGGTGGGGGTGGTGTCTGAAAGGAGTACAGTAGCGGTCTAGGGGTAGGGTTTAGGGGTTTAAACCCCCCTTGGGCTGCCAGAAAACCATATGTAACAAAACAATTACCCCCCCCCCCCTTTGTCAATGAGCCAGCCCCCCCCCTTTAGCGAAAAGCTAGATCCGCCCCTGGAGTAGGAATAAAAAATAGCAAAGTTAAATTAAAATTTTAAGGTCGTGTTAGCTTATATTCGCTTGATGTTTTGCATAGATGTTCTTTGTGTAATATAAACCAAAATAAGCTTTAGTATTTTTTGGTAGAGAATCCGTTCTTGATATATAGTTAATTGTAGCAAATTATGCAAAATTGTGATTTGTCTGAAATTGCCCAATTTGGGCGAAATTGCTACTTTTTTCATGATCTATGGCAACTTTGCTCTATCATACAGGGGCGTAACCAGGGGGGTGGCCCAGGGGGCACGGGCCACAATACAGTAAATGTATGAGTCATTATTTGAAATACAGGAGAAAATGCCTTCACTGGGCCTTTTGGGCCCCCTCCTGTTAAAAATCCTGACTACGCCGCTGTCATATCTCAAGAACGGATCATCTACCAAAAAATACTAAAGCTTATTTTGTTTTATATTATGCAATATAAACAAAAGTAAGCTATCACAACCTTACAATTTTAATTTTGCCATTTTTTGCTCCTGTCTAACACTTACATCCACCGCTAGCTGTGCAGAACCAAGTTGATGTGGGTGAAATTTGGTCGGAAAGGCAAGAGGAGGGGTGTTTTAAAGGAGAGTGAGCGCCGTTTTGTAGGGCGGTAAACGAATATAAACCGAAATGTCGGTAGTGGAGATGTAAGTAGGGTTTGTGATAAGTAGTAGCTGAACCCTCATCTATTGTTACAGGTCGCGGCGTTGTCAAACACACCCGAATATCACTTTGGTGTCCGCATGCAAGCCATGGTAAACACAGGTAAGTACATCAATTATTATCACTGCATCGCCATTGCCACCTCCATCGCCACCACCATCATCACCATCATCGCCATCGCCATCCCCACCGCCGTCATCAAAACCTATAACGCCACCACTACCACCATCATCATCACTATAAATATACACCCTCAATAAACAGCTGTTTATCAACGTCTATAGATCGGAATTACTCCCGTTTCACGGATGTGGTCCAAGCACTTACAAGTTCCTCGGTGCATGGAATCCTGATCGATGCTTACGAAGCAGGATACAAGAGAATCGATCTAGCTGGAACTGGGATCCGGATCCAAAGGGTTTACGACCGGCTCTCCACATACGGAGTTGTCTTGTCCGGACCATCTGTCCGGCTTCATCAGTGTTCTCGTAATTATATGACTGCACACAAGGCCGAGATGTTCGCACACATCGAGAAGTTTGTCCTTGTTGTTGAGGTGAGGGGTGCCTTGTTACAAGCAAGCAAGGAAGCACGCACGCACGCACACACGCAAGCAAACAAGCAATCATTCAGAAAAATAAGCAAACAAACGGTCAAGCAAGAAAACAAACAAGCAAACATGCATAAAACAAGGAAACAAACAGTCAAGAAAGCAAACAAACGAACAAGGAAACATGCATGAAACAGACAAACTAACAAACAAGCAAGTAAGAAAACAAACAAACAAGCAAGAAAACAAACAGGCAAGCAAGCAAAAAACAAACAAGCAATCATGCAAACAAACAAACAAATAAACAACCAATCAAGCAAACAAACAAGCAAACAGAAACAAAAAGTCAAGAAAGCAAACAAACGAACAAGGAAACATGCATGAAACAGACAAACTAACAAACAAGCAAGTAAGAAAACAAACAAACAAGCAAGAAAACAAACAGGCAAGCAAGCAAAAAAACAAACAAGCAATCATGCAAACAAACAAACAAATAAACAACCAATCAAGCAAACAAACAAGCAGACATACATGAAACCAGAAAACAAACAATCAAGCAAACAAACAGGCAAGCAAAGAATCAAACGGCCTGATAGACTGGCTAACTGATTGACGGACAGAAGGATGGCGGGGGCGTCAGACTTATTCTAACCGATGGTTTGTTCATTATATTCTCTTAAAGGCAGAGGATTTCAACGAACTTGTGGAATTATCGACTGGCTTGTTTGATAAAGAGTCCGAAGTGTTCAAGCAAGTCATGATGTACACCCTAGCACTCATTGCTGTGCTGACGTCTTTTGCACTTCTCTGGGAGGTGTATCGCTTGGGTAAAAAGCGGAAATTTTCAGGTAAGTCGGGTTATCGGATCCAATGCAAGTTCTCAAGTTTCCCTTCGATATTCTGCAGTTTCCGACACGAGAAGCTCTTTTGGTTCGGGTTCCGTGGGTCCTCTGCAGGACTGTTCTACTCGTTTTGTGCCTACCTCATTACCAGTGTCCTCTCGGTATTAATCAAAGTGACTTGACAGACAGTGCTGAATAACGCATGCGCGTGTTCAGGCGAAAACAAACACAACAGTAGTGCTGAATCGTTCGAGTAAAGGTACGAAAGGCTGACTTCAATCGTTGTTTTGGCTTATTGTACTGGATTAAAACCATACTGTACAAAGATGACAGATTTTTCTGATAATGAGGGAGTCATAAAGAATATTATGGCCTTGAGTTTGGTCTAGTTTTCTTAGCATTCGCCAAAATGTGACAGTTCACCGGCTCAGAAAGGCCGGTTTAACCACGCGGTACTGGAACTAGTCTTGCGTTTTTCAGCACTGGTGGATTTGACACGAATTTAATACCAACCTCGTCCCCAGGGTCTTCTGGGTAATTTTCGATATGAGGGGTCAGTACGCTGCTCTTACAAGCTGCAATTTGATTGGGCAAAGGAACAATATCCGCACCTCGACACAAAGAACGAGAATAGAGATAAAAGAACTCCTTTGTAGAACAAAGATAATAGGAGACAAAGCAGCTGCGTGCTTACTCATATGAAGTCTGGCTGCTAGACGCAATATTGAGTATTACCCAGAAAGTATTACCCTGTGAACTTGGTGGCCACGGCAGCGCCCGTCGCACTATAACACTTCCATTTGGCTGCTGTTGTTTGTTCCTTATATTTAAAGCACGCGCATGCGCTAGTGTTAGCTCTGCCGCTGTACGCAGAGTTTCACATTGTTTTTTTTTTCTTACAGACTTCGACGCTCACCAAGCCAAAAGGAAAGAAATGGAGGTTGAAATTCGAGATTTCGTAAACGCCTTTTGCACCGAGCTTACTGTTAGTTTATCTGCTATGAAACAACAGCATTTGCGTGAACAGCTGGCCTTGGTACGCAATCAAGAGAAGTCTGTCGTGACCTACAACAACATGGAGTCATTCACATAAACCTTTTGAAACTATTCATATACTTCTGCACTTCTCTTTCTTACTTTCTTAGGGGTTAAAAGTGGTTACAGCTCTTTCGAGCATCAAATACTTTTACACGAAAGATAGAAATGCGCCGAGAGAAATATTTAAGCATACACTCTTTTTTATAAGAACGTCTTATTTTCAGTTGAGGCTGAGCCGTTCTTATTTTTGGAGCATTTTAAGGCTCTTATCGATGTTCTTAAATTTCTGTTAACTGAAATCATACACACCAGCTGAGTAAAAACAGGAGCAGTTTCTTCATTTTAGAGCGATCACTCTGATGAAAAAAATATTTTGCTGCTATCTGAGCCTCGGCATGTTTTTAGCATATTCTTAAATTTTGGCGAAATCCCAGCCTAGACGTTCTTATAAAAAAAAGGTTTTTATAAAAGAGAGTAATGACTTCCCTCTTTTTATTCGAATCATACGGCGCAGTTCATAATGACATCGTAAACATGTTGATGTGTTACTAAATGAAAGCTAAAAAAAATGGTAGGTTTTGGTTTTGGAATTCTGCTCCCGGAATATGTTCGGTAGCCAAATTCACAACATCATAATTTGCGTCGCCTAAAAGAGCCCCAGCATGCTGTCCACTTATAAGCGCCTTGCATAAACGTGCTTTATTGCTGCATCCGATAAAGGGGAGGGGGGAGGCTGTTGGGGATAAGAGAAAAGAGGGAGGGTGTAGGGGAGAGAAGCAACGACAACAGATACCAAACTTGCCAAAACATTTTATCATTGAGACTTGATATATGGCTCTGTGAGGATTTGTACTGTCTGTACGTTGTAAAAAGGCAATTTTATCTAGGGATAAAACGAAATACCTTGCTTGGTACGTGGACAATTACGGTTTCTGCTATCGGAAGTGTTGGTTACTTTCTTATTCGCCTTTTTTCATAAGGAAGTGCTGTTTGTATTCATCGCTCTTTGCAAATGGTGAAAAGGAGAGAGAAAAACATCTTGGTTTACCTACGTGTTTTTGATGAAAAAAAAAAACTAACAACAACCCAGCGGATAATCGGTGGTTAACAGCTTTCAGCAGGTAGCGCATAGATAAGTTTTGTTATTCAAGCTACTCCGGGCACTCGTAGATAACAAACAGTTATAAAGAGATTTCAATTTATCAAAGCGCACATTGTGACGAAGTTCCAGTAAGGAACAATCTAACTACTAACTACTAATCTAGCTACTTCGTGCCTGGTCGAGCCGTAGCTTGTATGGTTTAGACTGTACCACTTAGTCTCGTAGAAATGTCTCGTGCGTAGATGAGACGTTTTGTCCAAGTTAGTCGGAGCACTATCGTCGTCTCGTAGATAAAGGTGTGCCACTCAAACTCCTCCGACTACTCGTTACGTCACGGCGCCTGCATGATTAGGCGTTATCTGTCAAACAGAATCAAAACGACAATAAAAAAGTTAGCATGGAAATATTGTATTAATGTTTGATTTATCTCAGATTGCATTTCGCCATAAGCTGCATTATGAATCACGACGAAATAAAAATGCAAAAGATAAGGATGGGGGGGAGGAGGGTAGATAAGGTTGAAGAAAGGGGGGTTACGGATTTTGTGGAGGGTAGATAAGGATTTTGTGGAGGGTAGATAAGGATTTTGTGGAGGGTAGTAAGGATTTTGTGGAGGGTAGATAAGGATTTTGTGGAGGGTAGATAAGGATTTTGTGGAGGGTTGATAAGGATTTTGTGGAGGGTAGATAAGGATTTTGTGGAGGGTTGATAAGGATTTTGTGGAGGGTAGATAAGGATTGGGGGGGGGTGGGTTTGTTAGGTAGTTACGTAATGTCAAAGCCCCTGAGAAAGACAGGGGCAAGGGAATACCTTATCTCATGTTCAAGCCCCTGGGGGGGGGGGGGGGGAGTTGCCAATAATAGTTACTGTACCGTTACCGTGCCGTCATTACTTCTGAGTATGGGAGAGAAATTTTATATTACATTACAATACAAATTTCTTTATTTAAACAGGGTAACATTATAACCGTTTCAAGTTTCTAACTAATGGCCCTCAAAACACAAATTATCAGATTTTTCTTACCGTTTTATCAGATATGGTATCCCTGTGTCCACGAGCGAGTCCTTGAACATCTCAGCGATTGCTGTCTTGATCATAACATCTTCTTTCGTTAATGCCCCCATCATCGCATCCTCTTTCGCTGCTGCCATCATCACCTCCATACTCACCATGTCCCTATACTTACCCTTGCCATGGTTGTGTTTGTATTCTTATTTTGGCAGCTCTAAATATCCATGTTCCCAACCCGAGTTGCACCTTTATTCATCCATGAATAGAAGTACTAGGAGAGAGGGCATAACTGTTCTACTGAACAGAAGGATTTTGCTAGGATTTTCCATCAAACAATTGTTGGCTGGATGCAACAATTGTAAGAGTAATTTTTCCAGAGGCATAGGCGACATGTGAGGTAATTATTAATCCTTCGCATGCAGGCATTTACACGTGTTTTTCGTCACAAACCAAGAACCCCCGGTCCCAGGCCCAACTCGTGCAGCAAATGGCGAGGGCACGTGATTGGTTGACGGGGTAGGCAATGTTATCACGAAGTTAGATTACAGTGATGCATTATGGTTAGGGTTAGATTGTAATTGTGGTGGATATGCGTGTGTTATACGATACCCTTTGCGGTTCTGGTGTCGGTGGGGGGATTGGTGCTGAAAAAAATATAATGATAATATAAAACCAACAATAATCATTAATGATGATGATGATAATGATGATAATGATGATGATGATGATGATAACAATGATAGTAAAATAATTATAATTATGATATAATGGTGATGTTGTTGTTGATGATGATGATTATACGATAATGATGATGAATATAATGATGGTGGTAATAATAATCCATGATTTTTCTAACGAACCTTTTCGCACAATGTTGTTTTGATTTGAGGAGCAAAAACTCTCCAATATTTCAATTCTTTTTACTATAAGGCTTGAACAAAATGTTGCATGAAGGTTGTAGTTTATTTGTATGGTGTGTTGCGAGTTATTTGCATTGTGTGTTGCCAGCTAGTTGCATTGTGTGTTGCAAGTGAATTGCATGGTGTGTTGCGTGTATGGCGAACATAGGGATTATGGTGGATATACTCACGCACGCAGCGAAGGTCGCAACCGTCCTTGCAACACTTGAGTCCCAGCCCAGGGAACTGTTGAGAGCACTGGTTATCATTCTCGCATTGGTTGTCAGGTTCCGGGGGACATTCCTCTGGGACGGGAAAGCTCGGACATATACCCCCTACGGGATTTTGTCCTGAAACTAGACAAAAGAGGTTACAGCTCCTCTACGGACTTGCCCGAAAAACTAGACAAAAAGACTACAGCTCTTTTTCGAGGTCTTGCCCTGACCGAATTCAATGAACCATAATGCTATTTACTGGACGAGAACCAGACAATGTTCGCGACAGAAAGCCAGGCCACTGCACTAGGCGAAACAGGGAATGAATTATGTCGAAAATGTCATCCCCATTTCTAAATCCTAGATCCGCCACTGAAAAGAGATCACAATTTCTCTACCGTGTCTTGCCCTACTAGGCGTTCTTGTCACTCGCCGGAAAGTAGACATGTTATCGCTGGAAGCATGTTGACATTCCATAACCCCTCGGATTATCATCAATAAAAATCTTCAGATATTTCCAATGGAAACTATCGGGTGATTCGTGAAGTTTGATCTCTTAATAAAGACATCACACGCGCATAGCAAAGACCAGAATCAGTGCGAACCCCACTCCGCGAAAAAAATACGAACATTAACACTTTTCCAACTATTTCTCAACAACTATATCTCTGTTTTAAAAATCATAGAGTATTATTTTTATCAATATCACTCTATAAATCTGTAAACTGCTTTATTATATACATACTGAGAAATACTCATTGAAAACATAACATATTCAGTACATTTTCGTTCGTTCACTGGTCTCAGCAAATCAGAGGCGCGAACGATGTTTTTTCACCGTGAAGAAAAGTCGTTCGCGGTTCTGATTGGACGAATGATATTTTTTCACTGCACTTGAATGGCTTCAAACCCAACGCGGGGAGACGGGTAGCTTTGCATGTCACTTTTGTTCATTGAGCTCCATTGAGCGAGAGAATGAAGTTTGAAAACAAGAATACAAAGGGAAAAAACGAGCGAGATGTAAGGCTGTTAAAACGCTATCTAACATCACAGTCTCGTGCGTGACATTAGCGAGACAGATTTATTTCAATGTAAGTTTCTGTCTGTCTTCAACTGAACCGTCGAACAGCACAAACTTTGGAGCCTCTGTAGCCAAGTCTAATAAAATGTTTTGTAATAAGTATTATAAATTTCTCAGTATGTATATAACAAACAAAATACAGCATGGAAAGTACTTTATACAGTTTTTATTCACTCGTTCGCTGCGCTCACTCATTCGTTTTTTGATACAGTACAACTCGTGAATAAAAACCGTACGCGCTTTTTCCATGTAGTATTCTCTATATATTGAATATTTGACTCCCATATTTTAGATGCCTCACTCTTACAGTGAACGAAATCTAGAGAATAGATACATCATTCACATCATCACCTCATATGCATGCAAACAAAGAAACTGAAAATGCTCAAATATTGGTGAGACTCATCAGCAACGTTAATCATACATATTTGTGCAAGGTTCGTTCGTCCACTTTATAAAGCGCGCGTTCGATAAAACTCTCGTTCTATTACCATGTCGTGTAATTTGAAAAGGATTATTAGAGCCAATAAAACTTAAACAGAAATCACAATTAATGAGCTCAATTTGCGCTCTGTCTATCAAATCTTCAGCCTCCGTCACTCTTGCCTATACCAATAAATCCTTTACTCACCTTTCGCTACCGCCAAAAGGAGCACGAAGACCGAGAGAAACGATGCCATGATATGCGCGCTCGTTTTCTCTCCGCCACGCCTAAGTGTGGATCCTCTCGGCTTCGCTGCAAGACACAGACTGGCCTACTAGACTGCAGAGGCGATACTAGACGTTAAATCCGCCGCTGATTGCCATGACAGTATACAACGGACAAAAGATAGCGGTCTTCACGTGATTCCAAACCGCTAAATATATAGCTGTGCTTACAAAGCCATCATTGTATGTGTTTACAGATATATCAGGCTGGCGCCTCAATGAACTCGAGTACTCTATGGAATTGCCTCTTATCGATCAAGTGGTGATAAATGCTTTAATGGCGTATTCAATATCTTTATTCATAGGGTGGGTCTATAGTATTTAGCGTGGGTATTAAAATGCAAGCCTTTGGGCACCATTGCGCCAGGCGCGCTATGTAACTATGATGATAATAATCCGATTAACTGTAAATGATTAAGAAGTATTACTTACACGCACTGGAGGTCTAAATTACATAAACAAGATTCAGGCGCGCGGCAAGATACAAAAAAAGACCAATGCAGAGTTTTGATAAAGAGAGAAAAAAATTATACTCTATTTATTTTGTTTGGTTTAGGATAAACAAAAAAAAACTTCTTATAAAAAATGGACGCCTTGTAACACTTGGTTTAATAATTTTGGAGTGTTTAGAGGTCAACCTCATTTAGTGGACTCTATACAGGGCCACATAATATTTGATGCTCACTAAAATGCTATATCATGGTCATTTCCATGCTCTAGCTGTTTGGGGGGCGCCAAAAAATACCGCTGGGTCCTCCGAGCTGGGCTATCTCAAATTGTGGTTTTCTAAAAATTCTAAGGCTTGTCTAAAAGTTTATCCGTCATCCTACTAATCGTATACTGCAATGCGTCAAACACAGAGAGTCCATTAGCATTTTTGCGGTGATGATTATTACGATTATGAGATTACTAGGGCCACAGGACTAATAAAAGGAACATTTCTTGAAAAGCTTTAAATCAAAAAAATCATTTTGATTCAATGCAACTATTGGGGTTTTATCAGACCCGCTAGCAGCCGCGAGGCACGTTTCTATCATACTTGTTGAAAACGGCAAATATACTCTCGCATTCCAAGCCAGAAGGTCTCAGAGAAGGTGCCGTGAGGAGGGTGGGGAGAGCATATCATTGAAAACCTCTAGTTTTTAGCGCTAGCCTGGCCAATGCATTGTTAGCAGATTGTATACATGGGCGTAGCCAGGGGGTGGGGGTGGGGGTGGCCCAGGGCCCCCTTCTATGGCGCGTTTTAGTTCGATTATCAAAAAATTCGAAAAGTTTCAATAGGTTATTCAAATAGTGCGAAAAGTTTTCATTCGAATATCAAATAATGCGTTTTAATTCGTAAGTAATTTCATGCGTGACACGCAACATTAATTTTGACCCTGAGAACGCGCCATCCCCTAGCAGCCAAAAATACAGTAAATGTTTGAGACATTATCTAAAATACAGGAGAAATTCCTTTTGGCCCCTTCATTTGGCCCCCCTCCTGTTAAAAATCCTGGCTACAACGCTGCCATACCGTATTGGGGAATTTAATCGCTTTTTTTTCATTTTCACCTCTCAAATCAGTGTAGGTTAAGAAAGAACAGGTAAACTTGGTGTCTACTACGATATTGCTAGCCACCATCTTGAAGGAGAGGAGAGGTCATGACGCTAACGTTTTAAATAACCACAAGTTTCCTGTGGTCGTTTTCTTACGGGATAGGGGAGGGAGATGCTTTAAGCGCCAAAGAGAAATAAGCATAGTGCTAATGTTTTGTTTGTGATCGATGACCGAACCAGATTTCTTTTCCAGCACCACGACACTCTTTTATAAGAACCCTTTTTATAAGAACGTCCAGCCTGAAATATCACCAAATTTTAAGAACATTCCGAGGCTCAGATAGCAGATTTGTTACAGTCCTGATGCGTTATAAAATGCAGAATCAAATTATGCTCATAGTAACAACCTTATTATTGCTATTGATCATTAGTGTAATTCCCTTCCTAATAATTAATTGGGTATTATATATTTCTATACACTAAATTTTAAGAACATCGTTAAGAACATTTTCAGCCTTGAAAAGTCTAAAAAATAAAACGGCCCAGCCTCAACTAAGAATTAGACTCTTTTGTATACATACGAAGAAAACGTTGTCGTTTTGAGGGACTGGTACCAAGGAATCTTAGTTTCTTTTTTCAGATACTTTCTCCATTGACCAAGGACGGTTACAGTCACTGTTTATCTCTTCTGATTACAATTCATAAAGTTTACGAAGCAACCGCGGTACGGCAACCTTAAAACTGACAAGAATTGTGCAGTTTTTCCAAATAAGGAATATATTATTTTCCTTATATGGAAGTGACCGCGTTTGGAAAAAACGACAATTTTTGGCTAAATTCTTACAAAAAAAAAAGAGTGTGTCTAAACGAACAGCACAGTACAAGGGCCCCATAATACCAGGTCCCTGGTCTTTAGTCGGTTACGCCACGCACAGCTCGGGAAAATATTTTGGTCTTTTTGGTTCTCTCGGGATCCCCTATGTGTTTCGTAAGGGGCTGGCATGTGGGGTATATGATGATATGGCCTCGTTGTTTGAAACAAGAAAAAAATTGGGCTACCTGTGGTTAATATGTCTCCAATAATCCTTCACGAGCACATCCATGCCAATTCAAGATGGCGACCGCCGTGTGGTTAGGTAAGCCGGACAAAATTCACTATAAAACACGTAATTCAAGAGATAATTCAAATATACCTAGTCCTTTCCATTAAGTTCACAATGCATTATAATCTACGCCTGGTACGATCAAAGAAACTGCTCATCCATGTCTTATTTTGCGATATTTACGGGCCGAGTGTTGTGTTGTTGTTCTGGCCCTTCCGTTTAGCTTTCCAAATCGAAGTCTGGACTCATTCTTCTGTTGACAACGTTGTATGGTTTATTCTGATATCTGATGGTTTATTCTGATATCATAATAATTTTTATGGAAATAATAATCTTTTAACTGACCCGATTACATTTGGTTCACTAAGTTGTAGAAGACAAAATATCGATCTATATGCTTTGCAAATCTAACTCAGTGTCCAATTTTCCAGAAAAATAAAAGTGTTATTCCATTTTATGGGTATGTAATATGTCATTATATGTTCCCAGGTCGCAGTTGTTCCAGAGGATTGCTAGGTCCTCAGAGGGCTCTGACTAATTCTCTTGCTGCAAGAGCAGCAATACAGAGGTACTATGAAGTTTGCAATAATAAAATGCCTGAGTAATGTCTAGTTATGAAAATGTTTTTTTTTTAATATCTGAATGGCATACTCTGTTTAGAACATAATAAATGTATACCCTTTTTAAGACATTGCAGATTGCTGAAACCTTGTTTAAGCCTCATTGATGTCTTGAGATAAAAAGGCTGGATATTCTACTGTACAAATTATATGAAAGCAAAATAATAGCTAGAGAACCCTGTTAAGGACAAAAGTCTTGACATATATAACTGGTGTACACTAGGACAGAGAAGGTGAAAAGCACTACCCTATATAGTGGCGCATCCCCTGTATAGTAATTTCAGGCTGACTTCCCATAGAAGTATAGATAGCAGATTGCAGTTAACATATTTTCTATTAATATATTTAAAACAATAGTTCCCTTGTGCAGCGCAATTTATTTACACCCTCGTTAGACCTATAAGTGGATTTGTTCGCGAGAGCTTTCCGTACGGCAAATGCCTGCGAGATTATACCCACCCCTCCCTCCAAAAATGAATACTCCCCCAAAAAAATTCTCAAGCCTTGAGATTTTAGGAGGTTGACAGGGTGCAGCTTTGTGTCTGCTTAGGGTTTGCCACAATAGTAACAATGCAAATACTGCATTCAGGGCTGTAATAGGCATTGAAACCTTTGGGGGTGGGGGGTTGGCATGGTACAGTACCATAGAGAAAATATTGGCAGCACAGCCATGCCCCTACTTTCCATGTACCACACTCCCTGCTACAGCCTGGCATTTAAGTACGTTACTTTGGTGCAATTATTTCCTAGCTGTCTGGGAGAACGTCACCAGAGCACTGCTGCTGTTGCCAAGCCTCGTGGGAAGATAGATTCTGCTGCAGGTGATACATAGATACATCACTTAATTACTGACTTGCCAGATTGAACCTGGATTACAGAAAAGTTTTATAGCCAAGCACGATAATAACCATCTTAATGGGTATTTAAATACTTGTATTTTTGGAAGAGTTAAGGTGACCACAAAATTACTGTCCCCCTATTTCTAGCCAAACATGATACTGTCATCACCATGTGTTCAGATTCTACAGCATTTGTATAGTTCTCACTAAGCAAATATTTTCGTTTTCTAATACTTTTTAGACAATCAAAAATAACAAGAAAATTAATCTTTTAAAAATGTCTCATTGTAGAATTTGTTGTGACCAAAATCGATGATCTTGTAAACTGGGGAAGAAGGGTAAGTACCAAGCTGCTGTCAATTTAATTGTTTTCAATCAGTAGGCTTTGTATTTGTGGCCATTCCTTGTGTTTTTTTTAGTGAATAATGGATCTAAGGAGAGGTTTAAGGGGGTTCTAACCCTCTTTCACTCACCCACCTTCCTATGCATCCTTCACACCCACCACCCATCACACCCACCAGCCTTCTCACCCACCACCCATCACACCCACCAGCCTTCTCACCCACCCTTCATGCACACCACCCTTTACACCCACCAGCCTTCACACGAACCACCCTTCATGCACACCACCCTTTACACCCACCAACCTTCACACCCACCCTTCATGCCCACCACCCTTCACACCCACCACCCTTAATATCCACCACCCTTCACACTCACCTTTCTCACCCATCACCCTCCATGCCCACCCTTCACACCCACCCACCCTTTACACCCACCATATCCCCACCTATCTTCATCTCAAACTTGGGCACCTCCCAAGTGTACTTAGGGCATCTTAACTTACTCTTTTTCTCATTCAGGGCTCCCTTTGGCCCATGACGTTTGGTTTGGCTTGCTGTGCTGTTGAGATGATGCACTTTGCAGCCCCAAGGTGAGGTCCCTTCATGATGAGATATTACCATGTCAAAGAGTTTTGCCTCCATTCCTTCCTAGACTTGACTCTGTTGTTTCCTAGGGCTACTAAGGGATCAAAGGGATTAATAATGTTAACATATATAACAGTTGCAAAAAATATTAATAAAGAATACTTGAGTAGCAATATCTAATTAAAACAATTGTCTTTGACTCTGGAATTGTGCGGGAGTATAAAATGGAGGCCAATTTGGCCTATTTTACTAAGTTTTCAACTAAAATTTAAATATGTTTAGAGGATCAACCTCTTGCTTTGGCTTATTAGATTGGTGAAAAAAAATTGATTTTTCCAAACTTCTAATATCTTGTGCACCCAGCAAGAGCAGATGTTGAACATGCCTATGGTTTGCTCTCAGATATGACATGGACAGGTTTGGTGTTGTGTTCAGAGCAAGCCCTGTAAGTAGTGTATTGTCATGTTTTCTTGTCTTAGTTATGTATGAGTTATGTTGTCTGGGCCACAAAAAAGAAAAGAGAGTGGAGCTTTAATTGGTAACTATACTCAACAAAGGGAGCTTTTTATTATTCCTTGGACAACAAAAATGGGATGCAGTACATCAATCCATCCTTAAATGATTTTCCATATTGGACAGGCTGTTCTTAAGTAAAGTTAAGTTAAGTTCTGATAAATGTATGGCTACAGTGGCTAAGCAAGCTCATGAAAAACAAAAGAATCCACAATTATTGCTGGCAGTTTAGTACAGAACATAGGGTAACATATGACTGAGATATACATAGCAGGCCCATAAGCTGGGACTAGGAAGCTGGGAAGGGGGGGGGGGGTGCGTTTTTATTATATCCAATTAAAGTCCAACTATGAACTGTAGGAAATAGAAGTCACTATTCCATTAAGCCGTACTGGGTCTTCTCAAGTTGCACTTGTCTTGGCTTTAGTTGTCAAGAATTTTTTTTTAATTTCCTTTGATACACACCTAAAAAATCAGCAAAATAGGTGGCTTCTGCACCCCTCTAGCCTTCTAGCCTGGGTAGAGTAGCAGTGTATCACATTTATTTGTTGGAATTAAAACCATGGAAACAATATACTATACAGGGCTTAGTTCTTTACTTTCTTTATTCCAGCGACAAGCTGATGTGATGATAGTTGCTGGCACTCTCACAAACAAAATGGCTCCTGCTCTCAGAAAGGTATCTACACTACTAGAAGGAACACTTCAAATACATTTTCGTTTGTGACAGGTTGAATTTTTATTTTTGACATATCGTTGGCTTTGAGGAAATTCTTGTGCTCCAAACATCATCAAGACTACTCTGTATTTACAGAGGCATAAAACGTACCTTTTCATCTATGTGCTGATTTATTTCTCTGATTTCAACCTGCACTGACCACCTACAGTATTTATTCTACAGCACGTCTGTACTGTGGTTTTCATACAATTATTCCACACTGTTTAATTGCAGGTCTACGATCAAATGCCTGAGCCTAGATGGGTCATATCCATGGGCAGGTAAGATTTGGCCAAGACAAACCCTGTGTTAGAGACAATACTCATATCCATGGGCAGGTAAGATTTGGCCAAGACAAACCCTGTGTTAGAGACAATACTCATATCCATGGGCAGGTAAGATTTGGCCAAGACAAACCCTGTGTTAAAGACAATACTCATATCCATGGGCAGGTAAGATTTGGCCAAGACAAACCCTGTGTTAGAGACAATACTCATATCCATGGGCAGGTAAGGTTTGGCCATGACAAACCCTGTGTTAGAGACAATACTCATATCTATGGGCAGGTAAGGTTTGGCCAAGACAAACCCTGTGTTAGAGACAATACTCATATCCATGGGCAGGTAAGGTTTGGCCAAGACAAACCCTGTGTTAGAGACAATACTCACTATTGCCAACACAAAATATCCCTTAGAACTTTTTTCAAGATAACACATGGTTTGTAGTTATTAGGGCTCAATAATACTGTATAATTGAAAGAAAAGAAATGCAAGTTAAGGAAAAAAGAAAAGAAAAAAAGGAAAGAAAAGAATGACAACTACATACAGTACTAAACAGTGTTTACTGTATATTTCCAACTTGTATACTGTATGATTCAAGTATTTATATGTAAGTACTGTGTTTTCAACCTCTGATTTTGTTTTTATTTTGGACATAAATAGAGCTGTTATAATATTCTTGTTACCGTACTCTGAAACTGATATGCACCTGTAACAAACAGATCCCATTTTTGCGTGTGTCTGTCCTCTCATAGATGCGCAGATGATGTCACAGCATGTCAGGAACAAAAAAGTACGCAACGAGATGCCATCGAGTTGTGTGACTGTTCTTGACATACTGTGGTGTCTTCTGTGCATTTATTAGAGGACAGACATACAAAAAAATGAGATCTATTTGTCTGACTATCGTATCTACTGTAGTTTTGGGGAGAGCGTGCGCATGTTGGCGCCAAGCGGCATGTGTTCCCTATTAACACAGGGACCCTTGACCAATCAGAGCATGTGATTTATAAGTGTTATTGTATAAACATATGTTTCCCACTTGCAGCTGTGCCAATGGTGGCGGCTACTACCACTATTCCTACTCCGTGGTACGAGGGTGTGACAGGGTGATACCTGTTGATATCTACGTACCCGGGTGCCCGCCCACCGCCGAAGCACTGTTATATGGAGTGCTGCAGCTACAGAAGAAAGTCCGTCTCAAGCATCATCCCATCACCATGTGGTATCGCAAGTGAAAACAGTAAGTCCTGGTATTTCACTCTCCTTTTCCACTGCTAGATTTTGGTGACACAAAAAAGACACTGACCTTATGACATGGTCCCTAGATTCTCTCTGGTGACTGTGGTAACATACAGTACTCAGTTACAGTAATTACAGACAAACACACATAAGACAATGCTGGCCTTGTGGTACCATTCACAGTGACAGTACTTACAGAATAACACACATAGAACCACTGAGGACACTGGCCCTGTGGTAACATTCTCAGTGGCAGTACTAACAGACTAACACACATAGAACCACTGAGGACGCTGACCCTGTGGTACCATTCACAGTGAAAGTACTTACAGACCAACACACATAGAACCATCGAGGATGCTGACCCTGTGGTACCATTCTCAGTGACAGTAATAACAGACTAACACACATAGAACCACAGAGGACACTGGCCATGTGAGAGCATTCACAGTGAAAGTACTTACAGACTAACACACATAGAACCACTGAGGACACTGGCCCTGTGGTAACATTCTCAGTGACAGTACTTACAGACTAACACACATAGAACCACAGATGACGCTGGCCATGTGGTACCATTCACAGTGACAGTACTAACAGACTAACACACATAGAACCATTGAGGACGCTGGCCCTGTGGTACCATTCTCAGTGACATGACTTACAGACTAACACATAGAACCCCTGAGGACAATGACCCTGTGGTACCATTCCCAGTGACAGTACTTACAGACTAACACCGCATTCACACCAGCACTTAAACCAGTTTAAAGAGGTTTAATTAAACTAGTTTAAATATCTCCCAAGAGTGGACAGAACCAAGAACAAAGCTGAATAGACTGCTGTACATGTTACTAAGTGATCATTTAGCTAGTGAGAATCCAACACAATGAGAAACTTGGCAAGTTATAAGGCAAAGAATAACCTTGTTTAACTAAACATGGTTTCGGTGTGAATACATCATAACACACATACATAGATCCTCAGTAACAGACTGGGCGACCGCCAGTGCTGAAAAACGCAAGACTAGTTCCAGTACCGCCAGTGCTGAAAAACGCAAGACTAGTTCCAGTACCGCGCGGTTAAACCAGCCTTTTTGTTTTAAAATTGCGGCTTTTTACCGGCGAACTGTCACATTTTGGCGAATGCTAAGAAAACTAGACCAAACATAAGGCTATATCTTTTGTACAGTATGGTTTTAATGCTGTACAGTAAGTCAAAACAGCAACTGAAGTCAGCCTTTCGTACCTTTACTCGAACGATTCAACACTACGATTGTGCTTGTTTTCGCCAGAGCACTCGCATGCGCATACGTTATTCAGCACTGTCTGGGCGACTTCATTAAACCAAAATGCAATGGAACACTAGATTTGAGTGTTTTCCTGCTATACTTTAATGTAAGATTAACCCGGTGTGTTTTTGTCTTTCAGATATCTACTGACTTGCATCGGATTGCGATCGACTTGTTTTGTAAAATCTGATGTGGCTTATTATTTTATTATATTACTAGGATCTTTACTTTGAAAGAGCTGTGTGATTGGTTTCTTTGTAAATGTATCCTGTCGTGTCTTGAAATGTCTACTCATTCTTGCAATAAATTGTTTTATCTGATAAACTAAAGCCGCTTCTGGTTTGTTAAGGTCAACTCCTACCCCATCTAAACGGTATCTAACCGTTTGCGGTCTTTCCAAGGCTTTTATGTTGTTTCTACATCCTAGTCGCTAACAAATGTAGTCGATTCGCAAAGAATTATGGCGATCATGAATTAGCTAAATTCCTAACACTGTCCTTTCCAAGAAGCATTGTGCACAAGCAAAAAAAAGAAAGAAAAACCTTCGTCACCCCTAGAACCCCTTGCGCGCTAAATCAAATTTTTGAAGCGTCTTTTTATGAAAAAGCGCTAATGTTCGACTTACGAAAGCCAAAAAGCGGCTTAGCCGTTGGAAATTATTAACGACAGTTTGCGGAACGTTAAAAATTGCAGTAAATGTTCAACATGGTATTTTTGTTTCCTATATGATTTAATTGTCAAGGCTACGCATCTGTTAGCTATGGCCCTTTGCATTTAGCTATACCCCCTCAGGTTATTCCAGCGAGTGACTTAAAATTTAATCAACAGCCAATATTATGAAAATAGAAAGGAAAACAAGGGTTTGCATTTAGCAATAGCCCTTTATGCTATTCAGGAGTGTCCGCTAAAATTATAATCCAATGTTATAAAAATAGGAGGGTTTACATTTTATGTTATTAGCGATAGCGAAAATAAACAAGATCGGCACACTAACCAATTTAGTTTTTTAGATAATAATCTTCAGAAAGCTTTTCTTTTTCTTCATTCCGAAAAAAGGTCAAGTATTTATATTAGAGTTTATTTATAAAAAATAAGTAAAATATATTTTTTCTGGTAAGGAGACCCTGCTGTTGTTTTCACAAGACTTATGAACATTTTAAAAAGCTGAGCAAACAAAAGGATGACAATTTGCAGTTTGAGCGCAGCTCGTCCTCATCAAGATAGATCTTTTTTTTTAAGCGTACAAATTTGAGGACTTTTAATAAAATTCGATATGTTGTAAAAGGAGTATATCAAATGCGCGTCCGTTGTCTTTATGTTTTTGGTTCATTGTACAATCGGAGGTGGACGCCCATTCAGTATAACGTTAATTGCTCTGTATTTGTTAGTAAAGAAGAAAGTAGAGGAAGCGAAAGCGGATTTTGCTGAAACCAATACAATAACATCCCTATGAAAATAAACATCACTCCCGTTTTCATATATCGTGATAAAAGTGTTTGTTCTGTCTTCAAATACCGAAAAAAGTATCATCTAACACGTATAGCGATTCTCACACAGTTGAAAAATAGCATGTTGAACATGGATACTTTGTTTTATTTTGGTATCAAATTACTTGTTTTTAACCAAAAAAATAATAGCTCCCCGCTTTTCAATTCCAATTTGTGTAGAGTGATACTTAAGAGTTTAACTTTACGCCGCATCTACAAAGAATGAAGCGTTTTTTCTTCTTAATTATCCAGTCCAACTGGGAAGTAATCTTGAGCTTTTCTAATAGACGCTAAAATGCTCCTCCCGAGAAGGGCTCATTTCCCACAAAACCATAATAGCCCGGGCTAAGTGAAATTGCCCAAAACATATCACGATACATCTTGGCAACGAGCCTCAATGGGAATAAAACTTTCGAAACAACGATAAATCGGGGCATAGCTATAAAAAGATTTAGAATATAAAAAACTTAATGATGTCTAGATCTTTTTTTATTGACATTGGTGTCATAAGCTTTACCTTTTACGAAGAGCTTTAGATATACAAGATTGGTTAAGAAGCCATATGAGCGAAACCACTAAAACATGATATATGTTAAGATTAGGATAAAATTCAGAATAGCCAATAGAGAAAAAGTAAAAATGTCTCTGACTTTAGTGATGGTTGAGCGCGATTGTATTACGTGGATATCTTTAGGAATCAAATAAAAGCTTAACTTTTTTGGCATCCAGATAACAAATCTATCAGTGTTTCATAAGAATGCTGCTTTTATAAGAATCTTTGTGGTTTTATAAGCATTGTATAATGAACGTTTCTTGAAATCTGCTAACACGACTTGGGCTCCATCCATCTAGTACTGAGAAAACTGGCTCCTCCCATCATCACAGTTTAATTTTTTTTTTTTTTTTTTGCATTTTAACTTTTACGTAAACTATTCAATTAAGATTTTTTACAAGGCATTATCTAATTTAGAATTCAAGAACATGACGGAGAATTATAGCTAGACTCCTTCTTTTCATCGTTATAGCAGGAGGTGACTATTTACAATATCCCTCTTTTGCGTTTTTCAAGGATGTGTACAATGTATATGTTAGCTAAATATGTCTGCTACATCCGCTTTACGTTCAAAAGGCTACCGTCGAAAATGTAGACATTTTTTACCCTTTAAATGATAACAGTCACCCATTTTGGTGTCTCCAAGCTGATCTCAACGGAGTGTGATATCAAAGAGTTTGAATGATATCGTTTTAGTGATACTTGTTTCTCGGTTGGGTCTCCTCGCTTAAGTCTTGTGCACTACGATGTTTATGTGTTATTAGGCGTTTGATAAAACCCTGAGCAAGACTGTATAAACAGGTAATAAATAAGCCGCGTTTACACTTTACATCAGTGTGTAATTTTGTCACTGTAAAAAGTACGCATACTTATACAACAGTCAGTTTACTTTTTTTGTTAGCGGGAATTTTAGCCTTAGTGTTATCTGCGCACCGAGATCTAAGCCTGCTGACACTACTCTCGGAGGTTAATCTTGACGAAGTAAGCAACGCATCCTTGCGCTTTCGGCGTGTGAACATACCTCTTAGCCCATCACGAAAGTTTCTCATCAACAAGAAATAAATACACGGGTTGATGGCGGCGTTTGCAAACGACATGAATTGCACAGCCATCAGGAGGGAGCCAAACCCGCAGAACTGCGGGCGAAACTCCCACACGAATACGAGAAGGAAGAAGAGGATGTTAAGGGGGCCCCAGCAGACTCCGAACGCAAGGACGATGACAAGGGCCATGAGGGTGAGCCGGCGCGACGACTGGTGTTCCGCTCGGCGCCCTGCCTCAGAGCGGTGCCGGTTGAGCCCCCCCTGCGCGCGAATCTTGACCAGGATGACGGTGTACAGAGTGGTAAGAATGATGAAGGGTAGAAGGATGAACAGAATGGATGAAGTGCTGCTGTACGCCTTTTGTGCGGAGAAGTGATCGAGGGGAGACCAATCGAGCTGGCATAAGTTGTTGTTGTCGAGAGTCATGGTATAGAGTAGAGGGGAGGCGTTGAAGAAGGCGATTACCCACGTGGCGGCGATGAGTAAGTAGCGACGACGAGAAGTGATGAGCGTGCCAGCATGTAGGGGGAATACCACGGCGCAGAATCTATCCACAGTCATAGCAATTAGACTCAGTATAGACACGACAGGAGAGGCATCTGAGAAAAAGTACACGAGTTTGCACGTGGCTTCCCCGAGCACGCCTTGAAGCAGCCAGAAGCTAGTGCGTGTCTCTTCGATCAAAATTCGAGGTAGCACAAACACGGGCACGATGAGATCGGAAACACTTATATTCACGATGAAGTAGTTGATCGTTCGTCTCATTTGACGAGTTCGCAGAACCACAACAATTACAAGGATGTTTCCGAGGGCAGAGAAGACGAGGATGAGTGAGTAAGATGTCACCTTGACCGCCTGAATCACGTCACTATGTTGAGGTAAGCTACACTCCGCACCAAAATCAGTCGCATTCGATGTGAAATTCATGCCTAGTCTCTCAATCATCAAAGACAGGGTAAACTGTCGGTGGGAATTTCACAGTGTTCTACTCACGACTGAGGCTATTAAAGGCTCTCCAGAAAATGCTTCAAGTCAATTTGAGGTCTTCTCGACTTTTAACTGCCTCTTTCCAACCACTTCAACTTTTGTCTTAGTAACTATTCCCTAACGAGTTACTATCAAAAGCATAAAAACCCAGGTTCTTTAATTACCCCGTAAAAGGTTTCTTCGTTTTCCAAAAATTAACATTTAACCGCAACAGCGGTTTAAATTTCCGCAGGTTACAATAAAATCGTTTTCTTACATTGTTTTCTGCGCTTTGCCTCCGCCGGCATCTGGCTTTCATCTGCAGATCCTGCGATGCTTTGTCTAACAAGACTTGTATGCTTTTCTTTTTTATCATTACAATTCCAAATTTCTCCATCCCCATTTGCAGATCGCTGGATGTCACTAACTCATCAATGTGCTCCTGCTGAATTTTGATTGGTCGGTTGGGGAATACCGTTGACATTTAGCTTGACAATCACTCAGGATGTCGCAAAATGTGCGGTAGTGGAGGAAAACTGTAATTGCTTTGATGGAAGCCAGAAAATGCTTTCAATTAAACGCATCAATATATTCCTTCATTGAGGTTACTGTTTACCAAAGCATAATTTTGTCATTAACAAATACCCCTGGGTATGATAAGTCCTACCGCCCGCTAGTATTAAACGATCTGCCTATCAACAGTTTAATCTAATCGACGCGTTCATCGAGTTCGTACCTCGACTTGTTCGAAATGAAGGCAAATGCAAACAGATTTTATATTCTTGCCCTGCGGTTTATTTGCGGTTCGTTGCTAATCAGTCCATATCAAAAGACGATGGAAATACTCCTAATTGGCACAAGAATCAAGTCGGTCTGGTAGACCAGGCTCACAGCGAGTGGAGAAGGTTCATTTTTGCGTTTTTTTAGTCCCAGGGTTCATTACTGCATCAGGCCCGTATACCCAGGATTTTTCTTGGGGGGAGGGGTGCGATATACGAAAAAGTGGATTTTTCTGATAAAAAATCTGACCACCCCCAAAAGAATAAAGAGTGATTTTTTATTCATTTCCTTTGCCTTACGCCGTCTTCGTCGGATTTGTCCGACCTATGGTTTGATGACATACAACCTTATGCTTTATAAGTTTAGTCTAGAAATAGCACGTCTATTGAGAACCGAAGTGGACTTTCGGTCGTTGTGGGGGGGGGGGGGGGGGTGCGCTCTAACCCCCTGCACCCCCCCCCCCCCCTTGGTGTACGGGCCTGTTACGGTCACTCTCTTACTCTGACATCCAGGTTTGACTTGGCCCAATAAAGTAGAGATTTGACTTGAACCAATAGGGTAGAGGTTTGCTTGGCCCAATAAAGTAGAGGTTTGCTTGGCCCAATAAAGTAGAGGTTTGACTTGCCCCAACAAGGTGGAGGTTCGACTTTGCCCAATAGGGTAGAGGATCGACTTGGCCCAATAGGGTAGAGGATCGACTTGGTCCTATAGGGTAGAGGATCGACTTGGCCCAATAGGGTAGAGGATCGACTTGGCCCAATAGGGTAGAGGATCGACTTGGCCCAATAGGGTAGAGGATCAACTTGGCCCAATAGGGTAGAGATTCGGCTTGCTCCAATAGGGTAGAGGTTTGACTTGGCCCAAGAGGGTAGAGGTTTGACATGGCCCAATAAAGTACAGGATTGACTTGGCCCAATAAAGTAGAGGTTTGACTTGGCCCAATAGGGTAGAGGTTTGACTTGGCCCAATAGGGTAGAGGTTTGACTTGGCCCAATAAAGTAGAGGTTTGACTTGGCCCAATAGGGTAGAGGTTTGACTTGGCGCAATAGGGTAGAGGTTTGACTTGGCCCAATAGGGTAGAGGTTTGAATTGGTACAATAGGGTGGATGTTTAAGTTGTTCCAATAGGGAATAGGTTTGCCCTGGCCCAAAAGGTCAGAGGTTTGCAAGGCATAATAGGGTAGAGGTTTGACTTGGCCCAATAGGGTAGAGGTTTGCCTTGGCCTAACAGGTTAGAGGTTCGACTTGGCCAAATATGGTAAAGATTGGCTTGCCAATAGGGTGTTGATTTGGCCCAACAGGGTAGAGGTCCGACATGGTCCAATAGGGTAGAGGTTAGACTTAGTCCAATAGGGTAGAGTTTGACTTGGCCAATAGGGTAGAGTTTTGACTTGGCCCAATATAGTAGAGGTCAGATTTGGCCCAATAGGGTAGAGGTTCGACTTTCTCCAATTTGGTAGAGGTTTGACTTGGCCAAAGATGGTAGAGGTTTTAATTGGCCCAATAGGATAGAGGTTTGACTTTGTCCAATTGGGTAGAGGTTTGCCTTGGCAAAATAGAGTTGAGGTTTGACTTGGCCCAATAGGGTAGAGGCCATTCACCATCCACTAAAATTAGCGAGGGCTATAACAGCATTGAGATCACGTGACAGGTTGACCTTTTATACTAAAAAATTTCACTATTAACGGAAACTTATGGATGACCGATTCGGCGTTCGAGTGACACAGAGACGTCCCTTCAACACCCGAATTGAAAACTACAGCCATTTAAAGATAGCGATTTTGATAAATAGTGAGGAGGGGAAGGGAGGTGTGGCTTGGAGCGAACGATACAAACAAGCTTTACAGTATAAACTATATATTATATAAATTATATATTATATTTTATTATATCATTATCTTACTACAATTTCTAATAGTAATCTAAGAGGCTACTAGTTATTTAAAAGTCTGTCGTGTAAGGCTAATACAAGGATAACTATAATTAATAATTCATAATAATTTCTCTACACGTCCGCACACGTCGATTTTTTTAAGATGCTGTTTGTTCATCTCATCCGCTGACCAAGTTTCCCTCAGGCGGGGCACAACTACTGGCGTGTTCGGAGATCTTGGCATGACTAAAGCTTTTCTTCTACTTTGATTTCGCTCCGTTACATCTTAATGAGAATTAGTGCAGATCCTCGACAATTTGCTCAAAAACGCTGCTGGCATTGTAGCCTTTCTTTAAAATCAAATACACTCGAGCCAATATTCCCAGCTTGTAAGTACAAGTTCGTGACAGATATATCCTTTAAATTCTCACTTTCAAACGGCAATTTGACTGGCAAAAAAATATATCAATATATAAGAACCTTCCCAAAGAAATGTTAAAACATCAGACACCACTCCCCCGGACATGGGAAAAATACTAGGACCCTCCCACAAAAAATCAGAGCCCTTCCCCCGCTAGATAATCACACGTCCTCAATGGTTAAAAAAAATAAAATTCAATGCTGTAGCTGTACATTTACGTCTATTTTCAAATCAAATTTCCACTTTTTTAATCCAAGCATTTCACATGATAAAAAGTATTTGGGTTTACAACCTTGTATGAAACTTCAAGTGGAATGGATTTACTTGGTATTCGCCATTAGTTAACGCGATGCAACGGTACTGCATTTTTACACGCGCTGGTATCTGGGAGGGTTCCCTACGCTTGATTAGTTGAGGGGCGCGCCACGGGAGTATACGGGTAGTATGAAGGTGGTGAAAGAGCAATTGCTTATTCAAATGTGAAAGAGAAGTGCAATTTATGCTGCCGCGGCCTCTTTCCGGCATTTTGGCGTAAAGTCTCACATTTAGTATCACTGTTATCAAATAACTGTATAAATAAAAGTTACTATAGTCTAGACAGACAAGTGTTAGACAAATATTACCAGAATACCAACAGCGGTAATCCTTGAACCATTAACAGCTGAAAATACTCCACCCGCTTACGTATATGATATTTTCGCCATCAATGTTTTAATACAACAGGTATGTTATTGAAAAATGATAAAAAGTGATTAGTTGGAAGTCAATATAGCTGGAAGTCAATAAAGACATTACAATGAAAAATATTTGCTATTTTGTACAGACTTCAGTTCAGAACACCTGCCGGAATGGCAAACTTTGAAGGATTTGTTTGGGTTTTAAAGTTTCTTTACGCTCAATTGAAGTAAAAGATATTCAAACACGTCAGTTCTTACCTTCTGCCAAGAGGTTTCTGGGAGAAAAGCCGATTTGTAAGATTTTAATCTTACAAAATTAAAATTTCAATGAAAGGTCAAGTACTTGGACACGAGTCTGGTTTCAGATGACAACTGATCAGCGGTCTACCAGATGAGAATGCATGA
This sequence comes from Nematostella vectensis, assembly GCF_932526225.1. Taxonomy (NCBI): domain Eukaryota; kingdom Metazoa; phylum Cnidaria; class Anthozoa; order Actiniaria; family Edwardsiidae; genus Nematostella; species Nematostella vectensis. Next base: position 7,002,188 of record NC_064038.1, read on the forward strand.
ATTTGCAAAGGAAACCCGATATAAAGAATAGTTCAACTAGTCGGCTTGCAGTTTTTATTCTAGATTATTTCTTATTTTATGTTCTTCATTCTATAAAAAAACATATTAATGATGCCAAAATTATTTTAAAAAGATACCGTAGGAAACACCAATCGAAGAATAAAACACAAATACCACAAGCAAACATGCTTCGTTGACATAAGGGCATAAGCTAAAAGAATTGTCACACTCCCTCAAAGCTGCATCCTGTTACAGTAACACCTCCGTTAGCCACAAAAGGCTTTAGGGCAACACAAAGAGATCACATGAGGCTGCTTCTTATAAAATCAGGCAAGCATAAAATTGTAATTCAGATGATGCTTGATATTTTTCTTGATCATGACTACCTGTGATTACGCTGTTTGCGTGGGTGGTCCTTGTGGCCCTAGTGTCGATTGCTCGAGCAATTCAAAGTGCGTTCTTAAACTTTAAACTGAGTTTGAACTTCTTCTTGCTAGAGCTGGTAAGTGAATCATGATTTAACGACCGGAGTATTTGTTAAGCGCGCGCGTAGGTGACTCTTGAAACGCAAATGTAATCACAGGTAGCCCAGGCAATGGTTGCTTGTCCGTAGCTCGGAATTCGGCTGTTCTGAGAGGGGACGAGTAAGGCGACGACGAGTGAAATGAGTTCTCTAATAGAAATCTGACTACCCCCGAAAGAACAAAGAGGGATTTTTTTATGCCTTTGCAGTATCTTCAGGGACTTTTATTGTCGGATTTGGCTACGTACCAGGGTTATCTAGCTTATGCTTTATAGTTTTGTCTACAAATAGCACGTCAATTGGGAACCGAAAGTGGACCCTCGGCCGCTGTGGGCGCACACCCTGCATCCCCCTTCCCCCCCCCCCCCCCCCCCCCCCCCCCCCCCCCCCCCCCCCGGGCATATTTTGGGGAGTCCCTATTTCAACTCAACTTCCCGTTTCGTAGACTCGACTTATTTACCGCGCACCTCTGCTTTCCTTATATTAGTTTATGTGTGTTCCGATGTTTGTGTGTGTGTGTGTGTGTGTGTGTGTATGTGGGGGGGTGGGGGGGGGGGATATGCGACGGAGATTGATTTTTCATTACGGACTTTGCGCAAAAATACAGACTAGCTCACAGGCTAAAACATCCCTCGCATTAAAACAATGTCGATCAGCATTATATCTTTCGTTTAGCGAAACTATTATTTTACCCCTCAAACACGGGGAGTAGATCGTCGTCTGTATCGGAATCATAGACATGTTCATTCAATCTGTCGCAAGCTCCAACTGATTTTGTAACCCTTTTCCAGGCAGTCTTGTTGGCATTGCACAGTTGTTGTTCTTGTTATATCAAGCAAAGTAGCCAATAACGAGTTAATGTTCTCACGGCAATCTACGATTGTGCTTGTGCAGAAGGGAAGTAGCCCATAGAGGGTTATTGTTCTAACGGCAATCAACAGTTTACATTGAGTTAACTGACAGCTCATCAGTGGTTGGACAGAGTGATATTTGTTTTCTCTTGCTACAAAGTAGCGAAGCAGCCCATTTAAAGTCACTATTCTCACGGTAGTCGCCGATTTTCCAGCTACCGATTTTTCAAACTACTTCAGTCACCTGGAGCAAGTCAGTAATGAAAAAGAAACTCCGTCCCACCGGCGACCAGCAACAACGGCACATTTACCCTAGGGACTCCCACGCAAAAGGTAAAACCTTTAAAAGAAAAAGTCGACAACAACGCAGATTTATGTTTTTTAGAACGATATTTCGGCTGGCCAATACCTGCCTTCTTAGGCTTCAGGTTATAAATGAGTTACAATGGCATGTTACAGCTAGTATATGTACAAAGTTCATTGATGATTAACTAACAAAAGGTAAAAATAGTAATTGAGTAAGGGGTGACTTATGGAAGATGGTAAATAGGGTGGTGTGGATTACAAAGTAGCTAAACGGTTTCTTCACATATGTTTGTGTATTAAAAAAAAATAAAATAAAAATAACCCGGTCCGCCGAGGTCTGGTCCGCGTAGGTCCTGTCTTCATTTTACAAAGACCCGATCCCATTATTGATAAAAATTTCTGCAGTAATCAAGCAGTGCTCATGCGCACACAACTAATATGCAGATAAACGTAACGTATACAATTTTTACTCTTACGCCTAAGTTCTTTACCAAATCATCAGATGTTTTTGAAAATAGACAAACAAGACATGACATCGCCTTTTTTAAAATATGATTTTCTAATAAAGAAAGACTAGGACTCAAAACGGTATGTTCTTATCGGGATTAGGATACCTGTGGAAAGTCACGCATTTTCATCTGGCAGACCGCTGATCAGTTGTTGTCATCTGAAACCAGACTCGTGTTGTAGTACTTGACCTTTGCATTGAAATTAATCTTACAAATCGGCTTTTTCCCTAGAAACCTCTTGGCAGAAGGTAAGAACTGACGTGCTTGAATACCTTTTACTTCAATTGAGCGTAAAGAAACTTTAAAACCCAAACAAATCCTTCAAAGTTTGCCATTCCGGCAGGCGTTCTGAACTGAATTCTGTACAAAATAGCAAATATTTTTCATTGTAATGTCTTTATTGACTTCCAGTAACTTCCAAGGATGAACCAAGACAATTATACAGCATCTGAGATTAGTATACAGCAAGGGTAGAGTTTATTTTCTGTGATTTTTCTCCTGTACAAACAGGTATGTGTATCTAATAAAGACGGCTGTCAAGAAAATCGCGTGTTATTTGAGCTCGACATGGGGTTGCGTTCGGCTTCATTATAATTCGGGAATTTGATTCCCCCAATTTTTTATTTGCTGAATCGAAAGAAATAACACCAATGTTTGCTCAAAGTGCAAAATTTCTGCGAAAATCCATGTACCATCGGTTTTATAAGCCCCTAATTTAAGCTATTATTCAAGTCGATATTTTTTATGGACATGTTTAGACAGCAATAAAATATACTTTTTTTTGCCGGAAAAAGTAAAGAAACCACTCGATTTATACCTTATCAACTCCTTTTTAAGGATCTGTATCGCTATTTTTAATTCCGCGTATATTTAAAGAATATTTTGCGATTTTTTACGAAAGGTGAAAAATGCCCCCAAATCGGCGATTTTATAGGCAAAATCGTAAATTCGGAATTTCTCGAAAAATATTTATTGTATGTAACTAAAACTTTTTAAACATGATAAGAGAACCAGGGGCTAACTTTAAACCAATTTTGAGCGATTTTGAAATTTCTTATTTGGAACTCCTCAGTTGAATCTAATGGACTGGTGCACTAATAATTCATAATAATTTCTCTACACGTCCGCACACGTCGATTTTTTTTAAGATGCTGTTTGTTCATCCCATCCGCAGACCAAGTTTCCCTCAGGCGGGGCACAACTACTGGCGTGTTCGGAGATCTTGGCATGACTAAAGCTTTTCTTCTACTTTGATTTCGCTCCGTTACATCTTAATGAGAATTAGTGCAGATCCTCGACAATTTGCTCAAAAACGCTGCTGGCATTGTAGCCTTTTTTTAAAATCAAATACACTCGAGCCAATATTCCCAGCTTGTAAGTACAAGTTCGTGACAGATATATCCTTTAAATTCTCACTTTCAAACGGCAATTTGACTGGCAAAAAATATATAAATATATAAGAACCTCCCCCAAGAGATGTGAAAACATCAGACACCACTCCCCCGGACATGGGAAAAATACTAGGACCCTCCCACAAAAAATCAGAGCCCTTCCCCCGCTAGATAATCACACGTCCTCAATGGTAATAAAAAAATAAAATTCAATGCTGTAGCTGTACATTTACGTCTATTTTCAAATCAAATTTCCACTTTTTTAATCCAAGCATTTCACATGATAAAAAGTATTTGGGTTTACAACCTTGTATGAAACTTCAAGTGGAATGGATTTACTTGGTATTCGCCATTAGTTAACGCGATGCAACGGTACTGCATTTTTACACGCGCTGGTATCTGGGAGGGTTCCCTACGCTTGATTAGTTGAGGGGCGCGCCACGGGAGTATACGGGTAGTATGAAGGTGGTGAAAGAGCAATTGCTTATTCAAATGTGAAAGAGAAGTGCAATTTATGCTGCCGCGGCCTCTTTCCGGCATTTTGGCGTAAAGTCTCACATTTAGTATCACTGTTATCAAATAACTGTATAAATAAAAGTTACTATAGTCTAGACAGACAAGTGTTAGACAAATATTACCAGAATACCAACAGCGGTAATCCTTGAACCATTAACAGCTGAAAATACTCCACCTGCTTACGTATATATTTTTGCCATCAATGTTTTAATACAACAGGTATGTTATTGAAAAATGATAAAAAGTGATTAGTTATCTTTTAAACGGCAATTTGACTGGCAAAAAAAATATATCAATATATAAGAACCTCCCCAAAGAGATGTTAAAACATCAGACACCACCCCCCTGGACATAGGAAAAATACTAGGACCCTCCCACAAAAAATCAGAGCCCTTCCCCCGCTAGATAATCACACGTCCTCAATGGTAATAAAAAATAAAATTCAATGCTGTAGCTGTACATTTACGTCTATTTTCAAATCAAATTTCCACTTTTTTAATCCAAGCATTTCACATGATAAAAAGTATTTGGGTTTACAACCTTGTATGAAACTTCAAGTGGAATGGATTTACTTGGTATTCGCCATTAGACGCTCTGGTATCTGGAAGGGTTCCCTACGCTTGATTAGTTGAGGGGCGCGCCACGGGAGTATACGGGTAGTATGAAGGTGGTGAAAGAGCAATTGCTTATTCAAATGTGAAAGAGAAGTGCAATTTATGCTGCCGCGGCCTTTTTCCGGCATTTTGGCGTAAAGTCTCACATTTAGTATCACTGTTATCAAATAACTGTATAAATAAAAGTTACTATAGTCTAGACAGACAAGTGTTAGACAAATATTACAAGAATACCAACAGCGGTAATCCTTGAACCATTAACAGCTGAAAATACTCCACCTGCTTACGTATATGATATTTTTGCCATCAATGTTTTAATACAACAGGTATGTTATTGAAAAATAAAAAAAAGTGATTAGTTATCTTGAAGTGACTGCACTTTTGTCAGTTAGCTGACAGAGGTAAGGGTAGATCATATTTGAATAACATTCCTTGAAAAATAATGACTATAATTCCATCTTTAACAGGAAAAATGCGAGTCCTCCTTGTGGTTTATGTTGCCCTTTTCGTGACAAGTAAGTAAATATTTGTGCGTGAACTGTTTTGTTTTGTTAATAATTATCGCGATCCAGAATGTGAAAAGAAATTAAAATTTACATTCATTTATTGCAACAAATGGTTGGTGTAGTTTTTAAACTTTGACGCGCACTTCTTTTTTACTTTTTTACTTTTCTCTTGTTCATCAGCTTCATAGTAAAACAGTTTTCAACTAATCTCCTGGCCATGTAAAGCCTTTATCAAATTTCGATTATTCGAAATAAAGCGCTTGGATTCTTTTTATGTTTCTTTATTTCTTTTGTTTTTGAATGGATATAACATGAATTTAGCGAGTAAAATTGATTATTTCGGACTGCCGGACCGTTAGTCAGTTTTTTTTTTCAGGACCCATCCAGCTTCCGGACTCTAACGCTTCAGTCACCTTGATTTTTTTAATCTGTGCTGTTTCCAGAAAACGCCAGCTCTAACCTCGCCCGTAAAGATCTCGGACTGAAGCCACTTTTGAGGAATACCGCTGGCGCTAGGCGTGGCGCGGTAATGGCACAGGTCGGGGCTGCAGGGGCAGAAAAAGCCAAGGAAGTACTTTCAGAGGCTATCGACAATCAACTGAAAATCGTTGATGAGCAGCAAAAAAGGGCTGAGAATTTCCTGAAACAAAAGGTATAGCCTCCTGAGCTTTTGGGCTCCCTGTGCACTTCCTGAAATAAAAGGTATTGCCTCCTATGCTTTTGGGCTTCCAGTGCCGTTTTTGAAATAAACAAAAGGTATAGCCTCCTACGCTTTTGGGCTCCCTGTGCACTTCCTGAAATAAAAGGTATAGCCTCCTATGCTTTTGGGCTTCCTGTGCCGTTTTTGAAATAAACAAAAGGTATAGCCTCTTATGCTTTTGGGCTCCCTGTGCACTTCCTGAAATAAAAAGTATAGCCTCCTATGCTTTTGGGCTTCCTGTGCCGTTTTCGAAATAAACGAAAGGTATAGCCTCCTACGCTTTTGGGCTCCCTGTGCACTTCCTGAAATAAAAGGTATAGCCTCCTATGCTTTTGGGCTTCCTGTGCCGTTTTTGAAATAAACAAAAGGTATAGCCTCTTATGCTTTTGGGCTCCCTGTGCACTTCCTGAAATAAAAAGTATAGCCTCCTATGCTTTTGGGCTACCTGTGCCGTTTTTTAAATAAACAAAAGGTATAGCCTCCTACGTTTTTGGGCTCCCTGTGCACTTCCTGAAATAAAAGGTATAGCCTCCTATGCTTTTGGGCTTCCTGTGCCGTTTTTGAAATAAACAAAAGGTATAGCCTCTTATGCTTTTGGGCTCCCTGTGCACTTCCTTATACATAAGGTATAGCCTCTTACGCTTTTGGGCTCCCTGTGCACTTCCTGATACATAAGGTATAGCCTCCTATACCCGACACTAAAAGGACGGATGAGTAGGAGGCCATTTGCAAATTTCGAGACATTTACCATAAACCTTTGATATGTAATCTGTTGTCATCCATAGTCTCCCGTGCTTGTAAATGAACGGAAATGAACGTAGACAACATAGAACATAGACAACAGAGAACATCAAATACCGACAACAAAACTCAATACAGATTGACTTGCCCTTTCTCGACAAATATAGAATAATTGAACTCACCAGGCTGACAATTTACAGGGCTACTTGAATGCATTGAAAACTGTCGGGCATTTAGTCTATCGGGAACCTTTCCCGACTGTCGGTTTCGGGTATATAGCCACAATAGCAAGCTATTGTTTTAACTACAACGCTCATTTGATTAAAAGAAACAAACGGTGCTGTAAGCACACAAAAATACCAAACATTTATAAGACAGCTAGATTTGCGATCTATCGTAATTTTGGCTTTTAGAAAAAAAGCAGATGCGTCTTCGCGAATAATTCTCAAACTGTCAAGTAACAGTTTTCGCAGAAGCCTTTTTTTCGCGTAATGAATAAATGAAGAATATAGTTTTATTTGTAAAAATTAAAAATGACTAAAACTTTTACCATAGATATCATTGGACATTAAACCCGGTATGGGCTGGAAGAACGATGACATGTTCGCCCCACCCGGAGTGCATTATGGGATTGGCCTTTCGAGTGATGATGACGATAAGAGTGGAGACTCAGAAAAAGTGGACCAGCCCCCATACACTTACGCTAACGGCTTTGTTGGACCCGCTCTCATGAATGGGTGCTTCGGAAGCGGTTATAAACCTGGAGATCCGTGTTACACTGCCAAAGAAACTACGAAACAATGTCGGGTAAGTATGAAAGATGACTTACAGAGGTTTTAAACGATATATTTAACAAGAAATATTTGCTCACGATATATGTCTTCGTCCCTTTTCCTGAGAAGCCCCCCCCCCCCCCCCCCCCCCCCATAGCTTGAATGATGATTCTGGTAATATGAATTATCCAGAGACCATTTTATTTTTCTGAGCCTATGGGAGAGTCTTTGTGTTTTGAGGTTTTAAAGTCCATATAACCTTTCAGAGTTGATAGACTCTGTCAATTCTTTATATTTGCATCTTCCAAATGGTATGTGGTTCGTATGGACCCTATAAAACACGCGTTCGCGCGAATAACTCAAATCTGTAATATTGAGGTATTTTGGTCAACCTTCGGAAAAAAGGCCGTGAACTGAAAGGCCCGGGTCTAGTCATTTGTGACGTAGATCGAGATGTCAACCACCAAATTACACGAGTAAACATATGCGCACGCTAAACCGGTTCCCATCTTCATGTCTTCTTAGTTATTGCTGATGAACGTTGTGTGGTTACAACTTCTAGCGTCATCTTTATATCTCAACCTGGTAGTCAAATGATTACTTAACTTCAGAAAACAAATCTGCTAAATTTAGCAGATATTTTTTAGTCTTTGAATTGTTTTTGAATTGTACTCGCGCGCTGCGTTCGCAATCTCGCGCTGTTTTTGAAACCTACAACAAAACGATATTTTCTTTTCTCGCATACAATTCTCGACTTTAAATTATTCTTCGCATTATTGTTGGTAGCATTGCAATAGAAAACAATTCGCCAATATTCTGTGGTATTGCCGTCTCTGAATTTTAAAGGATTTAAGGAAAATACGTTGTTTCAGATTTTCCCGCCAAAACTTGGAATTATTCACTCGATTCAATCTCCTTTTGCGCGGCCAGGAAAATTTTCAAAGATTCAATTCCCTTTTCAGAATTTGAAAGTTTATCTATGCTTTGTTTTGGCAAGATTGATATAAGTGAAAGGTTTTAAGAACTTCAACAAGAAACAAAAAGCCCTCCCGCGTTTAATTAAAGTCAAATGCCATATAATACCTGTCCCGATTTGGAGTGCTGTGAAGAGATACTGCAGATTGTGGGATCTAGAGAAAGTTTCCTGCAATATTATCAGGAACACTACGCAATTATCACGGACTGGCATTTAAAACAATTATATCTATGGTATTTAAGTACCAATATGTTGCACATAGGATATGATTGACGGGGCTGCGTTTATCGGTGTTGGGTTTGACGGCAAAGGGGAGTTCAGCCCTGAGTCCAGGAAGATGAGCATCATACAGAGGAGTTGTGGAGGACATTCCTAGTAAGTAACACCAGGAGCGGATCTAGGGAGAGGGTTTAGGGGTTTGCCCCACCCCCCCACCCCCTCTTGGGCTGCCAGAAAGCCATATGTAGCAAAAAAAAAAACCCTTCCCCCCCCCCCCCCCCTTGGACCCAGGTTGGTTGTGGTGGGAAGGTGTTCAAGTCAAAAAAGATAAGTATTATATAAAGGAGCTGTAAAGACATTCCTAGTGAGTTACAACATGAGCGGATCTAGCTTTTGGCTCAAACGGGGATGGCCATAATGTAAATAAGAGGGGAGTATCGTAGACTTTTGCACCTGACAGATAACACAAATTTCTTTTTTCAAAGGGGGGGGGGCGTCTTTTTTATCTATCAACATACATGTCACAGAAAGGTTGTCTGTTTGCTTTAAAAATACATCTTTCCCAATAATTGCGATCGGGCTTCTTTCAATCATAATCTGTCCGTTCGTTCGTTCATTGATTTTCCCCTTTCCAGCTACGATGACGACCAGGTGCCAGATACGATGAACGTCCACGGTATCTACGACACGTCCGCCCATATGTACACGTTCTCATCACGATCCGAGTATCAGAGTTACCTGCAGAAGGAAGCTGGAGTGTCGGGGTCTTTCTTTGGATTTTACGCAGGAGTCAAGAAAGCCTGGGGCAGTTCGACGAGCTCCAATACACAGCAATATCTGTCCGTGTTTGACATCGATGTTACAAGGTATTCATCATTAACATCGCCATTACTATCATAATCAACAACATTATCGTCATCATGATTAATATCATCACGATGATGAACACCGTAAGGGAGGTGGGGAGGGGCACGTAGCAGGGGGGAGTTTGTGTATCGTGCTTACCCAACCCCCCCCCCCCGTCCTCCTCCCCGCCGTATATTTCTCGGCCAGCTATAGTCTGATGACAAGTTCTAAATCGTCTGTGCTGGCAATTAAAAACTCGCCTCCGACACAGGAATATGCTCGTTTGCTCGAGATTGTATCCGTTGAAATGAGATCCTAGGCTTGTTGCTACTTGCTCTGTTTGGCACACAGAAAAATCAGACAACAAGAAAACATAACTTCCTCAATATTTTTCAAAGAATGCCTTGATCGTTTTTGTCTGCCTTGATCATTTTTGTCTGCCTTTATTCTCTTTCAGATATGAGATTTTCAAAGACGAAGTCAAGCCCGCAGACCTCAGCCAGGCCTTTCTACACGAATTTTTGCATCTGCCCGAATCCTATTTCCATCCTGGTGCAGCTAGGGCATTTCGTGAGTATTACTACGTATTAACAAAAGTCTATAAGTGAGTTGAAATATAAGACTTCAAGCTGTCGCCACTTGAAACGCCACAACCGCGACTGCTTGGGTTCAAAAGGCCACTACAGCTAGAAGCAAAATTAATTGAAAACTACCGTCATGCAGCGCGAACTTCATTTGGTGCAGTGCGCGCACTGCATTCTGGTAGTTTAAGTATGTTTCTATAGTAATGCGCGCGCAAGCTTAAAGCTGAAATGGACTAATGAAACATGGGACTGCATGTAATTCTGCAGTAAATGTATAATACGATATCTTAAATACAGGAAAAAATGCCTTGAAACGGCCTTTTACGCCCCCTCCTGTTAATAATCCTGGCTACGCCGATGTACAAACCTTTATAATGCACATCTTGAGAATCATGAGAAAATTTGACGGTCTGATAAACCCAAGTTTAGTTAAAACTGCATTGGCAAATTTTTACCAAATAACTTCTAGAGCCGTAGATTTTAAACCGCTCCCTTTAAAAACAATAAAGTGCAATTGAGTCTGCTACTTTAAAGGGACAGCGTCGTGGTACTGCGCATGTCTGGAATCAGGATTTTAATTGTCTACAAACAGTTGAACTTTAAGATATCCATGCCTTGTTAAAATAAGATACAATATTGTATTGAAAACTTTGTTTATTGACAGTTTGTGGTCACTTCCTTTGAATTCAAGTCTCACACATATACCAAAGTCTCATAGGTCAATATTAAAATTTGACTGAAATTCATTGTGTCCTGGCCGGAGAGCTATTGCAAAGCTCTTTCCATGACACTGCTACTTTAAGTTTGTTGCTTACACATTGCAGAGGACTTCATTCTTCGCTGGGGGACTCACTATGTCAAGTCTGCAAAGTTCGGTGGGCAGCTCGAGTTCAGGAAGACTCTCCAAGGCACCTCAATAGCATCAAAGCAGGCTGCGTCGGTTGTAATGGAAGCGGAGTACAAAGGCCTGTTTATGAGCGCTGGTGCTAAGTACTCATCTAAAGAAGGGGAGGACAAAAAGTCAGAGCATAAATACTCCGCATCGTCCATTGCTGTCAAGGGTGGAAGTCAAGAAATCGCCGCGATTCTGTCAGATGAGGGCACGCCAGCGTTCAAGAATGAGCTGAAGGTGAATTAAAGATCTGACTCAGTTACCCTACTTTCGCTTACCTCACCCCAACCTTCAATCTAACATTTAACATAACCTAACCTTACCATCATCATTAGCCTGACCTCACCCTGACCTTATTTCTCACCTCACCCTTTTCTTTATCCTACCCTACAAACTATACTTTACCTCCACCTTAAGCCTCACGTGAAACCTCAACTTTACCCATAACTTATCCTTACTTTTACCCTGACCTTCAACCTAACATTCAACACAACCTACCCTCACCATCTTTATTACCCTCACTTCATCCCGACCGTTACTCTCCTACCCTTACCCTTACACTTATCCTCACCTACAAACTCTGCTTTACCTCCACCTCAAGCCTCAACTTCAAACCTCAACTTAACCCTCACCTGCAACCTCATCTTTACCCTTATCCCATTACCTTTACCCTCATCTCACCCTCAAATTAAAGTTTACCATCACTACAAACTCTGCTTTACCACCACCTCAACCCACACCCTTAAACCTCAACTTAATCCTCAACTGCAACCTCATCTTCACCCTTATCCCATTACCTTTACCCTCATCTCACCCTCACATTAAAGTTTATCATCACCTACAAACTCTGGTTTACCTTTAATCATCACCTTAACCCTCACTTTTACTGTCACCTTCAACCTCACCTTTACTCTCACCTAATTTTTTACTCTCGCCTTACCCTTAACATCATCCTACCTTATTTTCTCCATTTTTAGGCATGGTTAGCCAGTATCCCCAAATATCCCAAAGCTTACAAGTTCCGTTTAGGGAGCATCACAGAGCTTGTTAATTTCCGCGCTGGCGAGTTGTTCCCCGAGGAGTACACAGAAGGATGCGATAAGGCCTTTTTGAGTATGGAGGGTGAGAAGGTCTTTTACGAAAAAGACGGTAAGAACGGAAAAGAGAAGATTTACTGTGACTTCAAGAGTCGCAAAGAGCTGGAAGAAAAGCTTAGAAGAAAAAGAAAAAGTCTGGAGCGAGCAATTGATGTCTATATGGATGAGGTCTCTACGTTTTTCCTTGATTTATCTTTTCCCTTTTTCTATTAAATTCCTGAAAAAAGTCTAATTTGCTGTCTATTTTTGTTATTTCATTCCATAGGGCCCTAGTTTAACTTCCGATATCACTGTCGGTCCCGGTCCCCCGGCATGCGAGCTCGGTCTTGGTGGTCCTACTGAAGTGAAAACGCATCCCACATGGACACAACTTACTGACGGAACAACCATCGCGGAGCTCGAGTTTGACATGCGCGAGCCTCTTTACGGGAACCACGCGCCTATTGCAAAGGACGCGAAAAGGCTGATTAAATTCAGGTACTGTTGGGTATTATTGTCATGATAAGTCAGAATCAGATCTAGCAATGATGTACAATGTTAGCTCTTGTTTGTGGGAATGACCATACGTAGTCCATGCAAGAAAATAGAAATTTATCCTCCTCTTTAATTTCCAGGAATAATAAATGGTATACGAGTGATGAAACTGGAAGATTTGTTTTGTACAACGCCTATCCTAGCCCCACTTCAAATACAGAAGACAAGAACGTAATAAACGTACTTGGTATGGAGCTTGTTTACAATCAGAACACTGGTCTACTCAAGAAGGAAGACAAAGACAGCCCAATAGCAATGTTGCGATGGCCAAGAAAGGGAAAACAGAGTGATGAGACTGCAGGTGATGTTGCTGATGACACGAAAAAGAAGAAAGACGCCGTGACTAGGAAAGAGGACCCACTGTGGCCCTGCAACGTACAATGGCTGAACGAGAACATGATCAAAAGGACGCCCCAAGGGTCGTGTATACATTTCGCAGCATCGAGTGAAGGACCGATCTACGTCGTGTTCTCATTGAACCCGAGCAACAAGAACACGTGGTACCACGTGAGAATTGGCCCCAAAGATGTGATCATCTTCAAGGTAAGGAGCTCTTAGGGAGAACAGCGTTTTTTGCTTGTGCTGTTCCAACTGCAAATATTTGCCAATGAACATGAAACATTCGACTTGATTCATGCATGCAGGGTAACGTGAAATAACGGTGTTTTCCCCCAATAACAGATTGGAATAAAGGTTTTTTCTTTATATAAGAAGTTGCACAGGCCATACCGAAGACGCCATCTTGTTATGTTCTGGCCGCGCGCGAGCTGGAAAGGAGGAGAGGCCAAAAAAAAATCAAAACGATCCATTTCTTTTTAACAAAGCAACCAATCAAAATTCGCAGATACGGTATTGCTGTCAATTATCTGCTGATAGATATTCTGTGTTTTAGAGGGCATCACATGATACCGTCATGGTACTGCAATTTGCAATGCAAACACCTCTTGCTTAAGCGATTTTCTGGGCGCCCTGCATACAGTAAAGTGATCGTATTCCACATCTATATGTGCGACTTTTGTTAGCATGGAATTTGAACGGTTTTGTTATTATCACTGTTTTTGACTATTTTACATTATTTTTTGTAGTTTTTAAATTGTAGGGCGTGTATTTATCTAGAAGTAGTCTCCAAAGTATGGTGGAATACTACTTTCCTTAATAGATAATCACACTCTTTGATACTACAGTATCATGCCACAGTATCTAGAACTTGCAGAGTTTATTTATTGTTTTCTTTATTCTTTTACAGAAAGGTGTTGCAAAAACTGGAACAACCCACAAGAACGCCCTTGGGCTTGGGGACGCGGCTCTGTTCCAGTCGTACTTCGTGTGTCTGAAGGAGGGCGAGGGTAGCACGGTTATCGAGTACGGGAAATCCTACGGCAGCACAGACAGAGGGGACGTGTATTTATCACTGGTGGACACGAAAAATCCCGTCGAGGTTGCATTCTATGCTTTTGGGAATGGGGAAAGGATGCTACACGTAAGAACCCGAGAAAAAACTGACTAGTAAGGCAGAAATTAAAGAAAGTAAATCTATAGCGCAAAATACAATCGCAAGACATGATCAAATGCGCTTCACATGTGACTGACTTTAGTCGTCAGTGGGTAGATACGGACTGCGTCAAGCAGAGTAATCTTTGTCACTGAAGATTGTAGCACCGACCACGTCCCCAGTGTTTCTTTTACGTTTCCCAATACAGGTATTTAACAGAGAGACGGGGACCTCAGATGTATCGTCCCTTTCAGAAAAGACGGATGTATTTACAATGCCCAATGTATAGAGAAAGGTTCTTACACCTCTTAAAAAATCATAACCTGACTTGGTTTCGAACGTTGGACCCCTTGCATGAAAGACAAAGCCCATACCACTGAGCTACCTCGCCACTCTCGCAGACAGACAGACAGACAGACAAACAGACAGACAGACAGACGGACGGACGGACGGACGGACGGACGGACGGACCGACACGAAATTTGTACCGTCTAACCTTAGTGTCTTTTCACATGTAGGTTAGCAACGTCAATGTGGTTGAGAAGCGCGCCTTGCTGCAGGCAAAATGTAAAGGGATTACGCACAAAGACCCCGAAGGGAAGAGTCCTTTTTGCATTTCCAAATCTTGCCACTTGCTATGTGACCCCATCATGGGTAAGAGCAGGTCATGTCTTGTGAGATACAACCATTTGACTGCATACAGCAGGGGAATTGACTGGTACGCGTTATTTCTAGACGAGGAATGGCTGGATTTCGCGGCTGGCGCGCAACAACGAATGAAGCTGGATATTACAATAAATCGAAACAAAGAAACAAAGAAAAGAGTTTCTTTGTTTCGATTTATTGTAATATCCAGCTTCATTCGTTGTTGCGCGCCAGCCGCGAAATCCAGCCATTCCTCGTCTAGAAATAACGCGTACCAGTCAATTCCCCTGCTGTATGCAGTCAAATGGTTTATGACGCGACAGTGAAAACACGAAAGCCATCGATTGCTTTAGACGGCTGATTGATTACGCGCTATTCCAAAACGAGACGAGGATTGTAGATTCGCCGTAGCACAGCAACAATGCTGCTTTAAAGTTTATCTCCTTGAACGTTTATCTCCTTGCTATCATCCTCTCATATACTGAAGATCAGTTATAACAAGCTGGAACTGTTTTTCATGCTGGCCAACCGGTTGTCCCATTTCATTGAAGCTTTTATAAATTTTTCTAAACTACCATTATCACAGCGAAATATTAAGTGTGAAAAAAGCATCGATTTCCATCGATATCCTATTTTGATATTCTCGATTGAATATTGTAAATAGAGTATAAAACATCTTAGATCGTTATTTTGTAATTTCATAAATGATTTGTCTTCCTATATTTAGTGTAAACAATACAAAAGATGTGGCTGAGTAGAGCTCTTTAAAAGGTGTGTTGCTTTTCTTTACAGGTTGCACGGAATCAAATAAGCCGTCAAAATGTGGGCGATGCCGCCATGCAAAAAAGGGAGATACATGTGTTTCTACCTGTGACGCTGGTCAAGCACCTTCGGGGACGGAGAGGGAGTGTGTCGGTAAAATTTCTTATGTACTGAAGGGCGGACTGAATCCAACAATTCTACCTCACACCACACGTGTATATATACACCCCAACTCCAAAACCTCCTTGTTGACCCATTAGAACATTGCTCACCGTGATAATCCAGCTAGAACGTTATTTTGTTGCAAAAAAATATTTTCCACATTTACTATTTACATTAAACTTGAAGATTTGATTTGAAAACAACTGCCACATTACTCAATTTAAAATGAAAATTATACAACAAACACTCTGTCTTTTAAAAAGTAATGTTAATCAGTATGCGATAAACCACCCCCACCCCCCATTCACCTCCGATAATTATTTAACAGGCCATAGTCAGTAGAAATTATTCGTTAAAAAAACGTATTGTTATTTTACGTACGTTTGCGTATTTTCTTGTAGTACTTTACGACCTCGTGTTTCCAACCAGAGGCACTACAGATTATGTCAGCGTTAGCATCAAACAAGGAGTGTTTGAAGACGTCACTGTGTCCTACTGGATTAAAAAGAATTGTCCTCGCAGTGAGAGTGTTATCAGCTATGCTGTATCACAGACATCTGGGTCGTTAGCAACAAACGAAATGATCCTTGGCTCTTTCAAGGGTGATGATGATCACGTATTTTCAGTGAAAGGGGATGCATACAAAGATTTTACTGCGAGGCAAGTAACAAGTATTATAATAATAACATTTACACAAATCCATTCCTATATACACCCAGGAAGCCCATGAAATATAGGGCCAACTCCAAAATATCAGAAATGCAAACTAATATCACCAATAAGATAGAATTGACTCTGTTGATAAAATACCAACCTTGATTTTTGACCGATATATTTAAACAAATGCTTACACCTATTTTCAAATGTATGCGGAATCCTGGGTTTCTAATGTTCTATCATTCGACAAGCCTAGTACTTCGTGGGTGTCATAAGCATTCTCATGTTAGAGACGATCTCCCAATCGAGTTCCTAAAGTCAAACTACATGAAGTATATTACTTAACTCTTTTCTCGACTTATCCAGCTAGCCGCTGAAACATGAAAGCGTTTAGCGACGATCTGCGCTGGGGAGTAATTTTCCATCGATATTTAACAGACTTATCTGTTGAAGACACATTACAGGGCACTCTGTGTTGGGAAATCATTCGCATACGTTCCATAAAACGCCATCTGAACACAGGGACGTCAAGAGCCAGGGGTTGCGATGGGTACCTCGAAATTTCGAAAGTCGCGCAAAAATTTCGCAAAGTCTCGAAGTCTCGTTTTTTTTTTTTTTCAAATTTAAGTGGTCTCAGAGCCTCGTTTTTTTCTACCAGGGTCTAAGAGATTTTTAAGGGTTTTTAAGCTCGATCTTGGAGTCTCTGATTTTGTTAAACGCGGGCTGTATTATGTTGTTACCATTCTACGGGTTTCCCCTTCATTTTCAAGTCTCGATTCTTGAGCCTCCGCTCTAAACAGAAACTTAAAGCTGCATTGTCACCAGTTTACTTCCGGTCGATCACGTAACAATCTCCGATGATTTTTAACGGAAAACGCGAAAAATATTTCAAAATATTGAAAGCAGTGCGTCTATTGCAAGTTTCTTCGGGGATGTGATTGATAATTTAGAGCGGATGGCATGTTAAATATCTCGGATTCTAATAGATTCTTTTGTCTTTTAACGGTCGAGGTTTCCGTCGGACCTCCGGAAGTGAACTGGTGATAATGCGGCTTTAAGCTACTGTAGCAAGATTGTATTGTTACTATACTGATTCTTTTTTCAACTGATGTTTATGACATACCTCGAGCAAGTTACCCCAAAACAAGCTCGGGCTCGGTTTTTAAGAGACCGGAAAAGCTCGGGCTCGGATTACGAAATTTGACGGAAAGTCTCGGGCTCAGATATTCTAAAACGCGGGTCTCGGTGCCTCGGCAAGCCCTCGGATTTACCCATGATACCCCTAGAGCCGTGCACGGAGACACAAGAATCCTAGGCGGTCTAATAGAAAGGCGTAATCATCGAGATATAACTCAGGTTTGGTTTCTAACATATATCAATATACAGTTATCAGCATCGGTTGGCAACAACAGACAAGTGCTCTGCAAGTGTCTTCAACAGATGAGGCTTGTAAATATTGATGGAAAATTACTCTCCAGCGCATATCTTCGCAAAAATGTTTTAAACGTATGGTTCATGTCAAGAGAAGAGTATAGCAATATACTTCATGCAGTGTGATGTTAGGAACTCGATTGAGAGATCGTCTCAAATTTGAGAACGGTTATGACATCCACGAAGTGCTAGCCTTGTCGAATGATTATCTGATTATGTCGAATGGCAGAATCGGAAACCCAGGATTCCACATACATTTGAAAATAGGTGTAAATTCAGAACCATTCTCACAAAATTGCTCAATTGAAGATTTGTCAATGAACGCTTCCTCGAGGAGTCGGCACTATCGAAACTTCGAATTCAGCTATATGACTTATGCCAACCTCCAAAAATCTCAAGGCTTGAGAATTTTTTGGGGGAGGGGTGGGGTATATTCATTTTTTGGGGGAGGAGCGGTGGGTTTAACCTTGCAGGCGTTTGCCGTATAGAAAGCTCCACGAACAAATCCACTTATAGATCTCACGAGGGTGTTAGATAAATTGTGCTACGCAAGGGAATTATTGTTTCGAATATCTTAATAGAAAATAGGCAAAATGCCGATTTTTTATTGAATAATTTTTCGGAAGCGAGAAAAATCGCTAAAAAGCTGGAGGTTTGGTGCTCAACGCGGGAGAGCGGGAGAAGGGGTCCAAAATCTTGAGACTCCCGCCTAATGCGCGAGAGTTGACAGGTATGCTTATGTTTTTGTTTTACATTACAGGGCAAAGATGCAGAATGCCCTCTCAGTTGGTAAATGGCACCATTTCACATTCACCTGGCAGGGTAAAACGGGCGAATGGAAAATTTATGTTGACTATAAAGACATCATGAAAGACATCAATACAAGAACATTCAAGTCTGGCCAGAAGCTAAACGGCGGAGGTGAATTTGTGATAGCACAGGAGCAAGATTCAATCGGAGGGGGCTTCGATGCTAGTCAGGCATTCGTTGGTAGCATCACTGCCGTAAACATGTGGGATCGAATCCTTACTATTGCCGAGATCACCGAACACGCGAGTAGTTGTGCTCCGCCTGAGGGAAATTTGGTCAGCTGGAATAAAGTTCTGGAGAGAGTTGTTGAGATGAAAAAGTCGTCTCTAAAGAAGACGTCAACGTGTAAGGCCGTGTAAAGAAGACACAGAATTATTATGAACTATCAGTTTTAGTTATCCTTGTATAAGCTTAACACAAGGGACTCTTAAATTACCACTAGAGTTTCCATTAGAGATATAAAATAATGATAACATAATAAAATGTAATAACAAAATGTCTCTAATCTATACTGTAAAGCGGTTTGTTTCATTCGCTCCAAGTCAGACACCTCCATCCCCACTATACATCAAATTCGCTATCTTTTATAGACTGTAGTTTTCAATTCGTGAATTGGAGGGACATCTCTGTGTCACTTGAACGTGTTGGACGATGATTTGTAGATTCCAGTTAAGCGGTACTTCTTCCCAAGTATAAGAGGCCAACCGGTCACGTGGTCTCGATACTGTTATAGCCCTCGCTAAATATATATCCAAGAGATTCAAGTTAATGATCCATGTGGGCTGCAACACAAGCCCTGGATGGAAATGTTTTTACTTTGATAAAAAAAAACACTTGACCCTATTGGGCCAAGTCTAACCTCTACGCTATTGGACAAGTCAAACCTCTACCCTTTTGGGCCAAGTCAGACCTCTACCCTATTGGACCAAGTCAAACTTCCACCCTATTGGGCCAAGTCAAACTTCCACCCTATTGGGCCAAGTCAAACTTCCACCCTATTGGGCCAAGTCAAACTTTCACCCTATTGGGCCAAGTCGAACCTCTACCCTATTGGGCCAAGTCAAACCTCTACCCTATTGGGGCAAGTAAAACCTCTACCCTATTGGGCCAAGTCGAACCTCTACTTTATTGGTCCAAGTCAAACCTCCACCCTATTGGACCAAGTCAAACTTCCACCCTATTGGGCCAAGTCAATCCTCTACCCTATTGGGCCAAG
The DNA here is from genome assembly GCF_932526225.1 of Nematostella vectensis. Lineage (NCBI taxonomy): Eukaryota > Metazoa > Cnidaria > Anthozoa > Actiniaria > Edwardsiidae > Nematostella > Nematostella vectensis. The sequence continues at coordinate 7,021,941 of NC_064038.1, forward strand.
TCAAACTTCCACCCTATTGGGCCAAGTCAAACTTCCACCCTATTGGGCCAAGTCAAACCTCTACCCTATTGGGCCAAGTCAAACTTCCACCCTATTGGGCCAAGTCAATCCTCTACCCTATTGGGCCAAGTCAAACTTCCATCCTATTGGGCCAAGTCAAACTTCCACCCTATTGGGCCAAGTCAAACCTCTACCCTATTGGGCCAAGTCAAACTTCCACCCTATTGGGCCAAGTCAAACCTCTACCCTATTGGGCCAAGTCAAACTTCCACCCTATTGGGCCAAGTCAATCCTCTACCCTATTGGGCCAAGTCAAACTTCCACCCTATTGGGGCAAGTAAAACCTCTACCCTATTGGGCCAAGTCAAACTTCCACCCTATTGGGCTAAGTCAAACCTCTACCCTATTGGGCCAAGTCAAACTTCCACCCTATTGGGCCAAGTCAATCCTCTACCCTATTGGGCCAAGTCAAACTTCCACCCTATTGGGCCAAGTCAAACTTCCACCCTATTGGGCCAAGTCAAACCTCTACCCTATTGGGCCAAGTCAAACTTCCACCCTATTGGGCCAAGTCAATCCTCTACCCTATTGGGCCAAGTCAAACTTCCACCCTATTGGGCCAAGTCAAACCTGTACCCTATTTACAGGCACAATATTAAAATTTTGGGGATTGTACTATTGTTCTATTTTTTTGTTCTCAATCTCTTAGGGGAGGGTCCTATATTTCTTTCAACAAATATTTCGTGATCAGCCTGTGACCGAGTGAACAACCTGTGATGTGACCGCTATGAAGCCGTAAAGTATAATATGACCTAAGGTTTATCAGAAAAGTCTCCCATATGGGTTGAGCGTGCGTATTGCATTTGTGTCGATCTACTGTTCAATTCGAGTTTTTAGTTTAAAAACAAATAAAGTAAAATGCTAGCAGATTTTCTTTTTCTTTGTTTGAGACCATCACCTGCTGATCCGTGTCTCTGAGTTTTCGCTTTCGTTTGTATTTGTGCTAAAAGCGCGAGAAACACAATAACCTTTTTTTTTTACAGTTTCCGCAATAACATTCAAATTGAGAGCTGTTGTGTAAAACGTAACTGGTAGAGCTAAGGGGAGTACATGCGGACTGTCGACGTTTGCGACCTGTTGATCTAGAAGAGGGTTGGAGAATGATAAGAGGGGTCTTGGGTAGAGAATTACATTCCAAAGATGCCATTTGATCAGCTGCTATTTCCCTATCATCGACAGAAAGCTAAATTTGACGTTCAAAAAATCATTTCTCACTGTTTTTTTTTAATCTATTCGAAGATAGTCCCATCCATCGCCCATCATGTACCGGTGCCAGTGCTTTCTTACTTCCAGGAATCTGGCAGGAAATCGCGCTGAAGCTGAGGTAGTCGTCAAAATTAACATTTTAGTATCGACACAGAATGCTAGACAAACATATTAACTCGTAAAAATGAGCTTCTAGGGAAGGAAAAACTCTACAGACGGATACATTTACATCCTAACTAATTTTATGTTATGAAATAGAGCATGAAGATACTTATAAATAATTATTTGCGTGAATTTGTGTGCTCTTAGAAATCCTTCACTGACGCGGGTGGGAAGCCTGTGGTACTAACACACGCTTATTTTGCCCGCATATTTTGCCCGCTTATTTTGTGAGAACTCTTTACATTCAAAACACACATTGTATAACAGTATGTGATTATTTTAGTCGTCGTTGTTGTTGTTGTTTTTTCGTCCGGAAAGAAATAGGACATGCTCTGAAAGGCTTTCTCGAACGAGGCATTCAAAATAGTATCCAAACTGTTTTTAGTCCAGTAGCAAATGCGCACACGCTAGTATAGCTATTATTTGTTTTTCTAGATAATTAACATAATTAGGTACATTATGTACACATCGCTCAGAAAAGTTTGTTTGTAGGTGTGCGTTGTGTGTGTGTGTGTGGGGGGGGGGGGGGGAAGCGGTTAGGCTTAGGAAAGGTGGATCGTAGGAGAAACTATAAATCGTTCTACACCTAACACTTTTATAAAACTAAGTATTACTGAATTAACACTGAATTTATACCCATAAAAAGGTTAGTAACTGAGACTCTAAAATTAGGGAGTTCACACTTAGATGGCCACTCTTACAGCTCGCGCCGGTACTATTGAACCGTGGAGGCTTCACTCGCCCCGTTTCATCCCTGCTATAGCCATTTTTATAATATTTATTTTAACCTGCGGAAGGCAGGTATTGGATTGCCTATTTAAAAAAATAACTTTGTCCCTGAGTTAGGGAGGAGGACTCCGATAAAAACAGACCGGATGATCGTCCAGAAAATCAATTATGACACTAGGGGATAGCACTTAGCAATTGGGTGTGGTCAACAGAAATTCTTACCCCTAAGAAATAGCAAATTGGGTGTTGTCAAAGTAAATTTTAAACCTAAGGAATACTCTGTTTTGGTTCTCCATTCTAATCCTCACACACCCCTAGCAGAATTGGAAAAATCCTTCAACGCTAAGGGATAACAGTTGATCGTAATGGTTTTTACCCTAAATAAGGGGGGGGGGGGGAGAGTCCCCCCTCCCACGTGACTTGTCAGTGGGAACCGCAAGCGGCGATTGACAAATGGCAGATCTACGACCATGGAAAATATAAATAAAACATACAACTATCCATTAGATTTATTTAATATATGGTTCTGATTTCCCTTGAGTTTAATTGCCACCATTTTTTACATATAATATTCACCGTTTGCGCTGACAAACCTTTTATGACGGAGTATATAAAAACAACCTTCTTCGTTGTGTCGAATTTTTTTTAAAGTTCTCTCGAATAGCACGGGTTATAAGACTCGACTTTAATGCTGATTGCGTACAACGTTCTTCCATTATCCATTTAGGTGGTGGTTTTCCTGTGTTCACTGAAATCTGATACTGTTTGTCGTGCGTGACCTACTGACAAAGCGAGCATCCACACTACATGGCAGCGTTGTGAAAAGGAACCCTTAAAACCTCCTAGTGTTTGTAATAGCCTCGTTAACTTACCGCGAGATGGTTCGAAGACTTTGTTACATGTGTGCCTTGGCTGTTGTTATATTGACTGGTCTCATGTTATGGCACGAAACAGGGACTGTGCGAAAAATCAACTACACACAAAAATCGAAATCCCCCAAATCCAAAGGTAAGGCCATTACGGCATCTGCCATTTTCAGTCAAAAAACAATTCTAGCGTACTGTATGTTTGGTAAAAGGAATAGCGTTTTTATCTGAGAGGACAAAGTGTTTTTTTGTATGTCCATTAGATGCTTGACCGCAAGAACAAGTAATCATACTCCTGACAGAAAATTCGTTTGTGCGAGAAATTAGCTCTAATTAGCGAGCACAAACATTTGTTCTGTACTCAAACAAATCTTATACCAGTACTTCTTATGGCAAGCGTTCCTGTTGATTATAAATACCAAAGAGAGGTTATTTGCAAGCCCAATAAAGCAACCCGAATTCGTCTTTCAGTTCACTTCCAAAAATATTGCGATTTTTATGGAAGATGAAACAGATTCAACGCACTTGCTCAAGGTTTCGTTTACCATTCTGTAGTCAGGTTAGTTGGATCTAGAAGCATTTAGCTTTAGCCGACGTTATTGTATAGCACGAGAAAAATTACTTCGTAATTTGCTGTATTCGCGTGCTTTCACGTCCAAAGGTCGGCCATATTGCTGGATTGCGGTAACTCTACACCGTGTCACCATTTCCTGTTCTTTGCTGAAGCTGCTAACGCTAAAATTTCAGATATAGATACGCATTTTGTATAAAAAAGGGGTTTCTTTGATCGCCACTATTATAAAGAAGTTCAGGATCGTACCCAGGATTGGCTGAGGGGAGGGTGGGTGGTGGTGTTGGGGGGGGGGGGGGGGGGGGGGGGTTGGGGTTGGTGTGCAGTTATGGGCATCATATGGAAAAAGCATAGTATTCGAAAATTCCTTAATAAGAAATAACCCACTTTTTGGCCGCGCACGCTACGCAACCCCATGTGTACGCGCCTGAAGTTATTTACTTAGTCTTGAATGTTAGAGTTTGGATTAGATGTCTCTAGATTTGTGTGTGTGTTGTGTGTTCGTTGTTGGGGGTACAAAGGGCTGGCTAAATATATAACCTACAGTAAATAGGTATAATATAATTGGGGAAATTGAGAGCAACAAATGATTTACCAATATAAGACACAGGCCTCAGATATGTACTCACCCCTACTATTTAATAAATTACTTTGTCCTGCACTAAGCAACAACACGCCGTAGACCAAGGAACCTTATTGTATATCTACGCGAACTCTCATTGGTTGATAAGCCGGTCGCACCCTCCCCAGCGGCCCTCTCAGAAAGAATGCAGGGCCATAGAAGGGGGTGGGGCACTGGGGGTACGTGCTCCCCCTCAACCCCCCCCCCCCCCCCCCCCAATATTGTTAAAAAAATTATAAGGAAATGACCATTAGGGGCGTGGCTGTGTCCCTCGATATCTTTCTTCATGTTTCTATATTGTGGCCCCCCAGTATTTGGAGGCCTGCTACGGCACTGGAATTTATTACGTTGTAAAAGCTCTCCAAAACACAGTATAATGAATATCTTTTTGAGCTCGTTTGCTTGGGCTGTAGCTGTACAAGAAGTTATTCCATCGTTTAATGCAAGACTCACTTTTTGTCCATAAAACGTTGGGAAAATTCTCGGAACCATAAGTTCACTTCCGGTTTGTGCACTCGGTTATAAGAGGAGTTGATTGGGAAAGCTAGCGAGTTAAGCCGTGCATCGCTCCTCGTGTAAAGAAGACTATCGGTAAAAGTGGGCCCAGGGTGATGCCTTAGGTACTCTAGCGAGTTAAGCCGTGCATCGCTCCTCGTGTAAAGAAGACTATCGGTAAAAGTGGGCCCAGGGTGATGCCTTTGGTACTCTAGCGAGTTAAGCCGTGCATCGCTCCTCGTGTAAAGAAGACTATCGGTAAAAGTGGGCCCAGGGTGATGCCTTTGGTACTCTAGCGAGTTAAGCCGTGCATCGCTGCTCGTGTAAAGAAGACTATCGGTAAAAGTGGGCCCAGGGTGATGCCTTTGGTACTCTAGCGAGTTAAGCCGTGCATCGCTCCTCGTGTAAAGAAGACTATCGGTAAAAGTGGGCCCAGGATGATGCCTTTGGTACTCTCTTGTGCATCTCTTTCTTTGTCGCTTTCGAACTCAAATTTCACCAAAATACCTCGAAGGTATGACTTACAGGCTTATACGTTGAAAAACACATTTTCATCAATATCTCGGGGACACAAGGTGCTAATGAAACCAAAATTGGCAAGCACTTTATTCACATGGATCTCAACATTTTGATAAATTTTGTTACTATGGCAACCGATTTAAGGTGGCTCGAGCGTAATTTTTCGCTTTCTACATTCAATGGAAAATGGGGGAATACAGAAACATAGTGGATTTCAAATTTAAATGCATATTTTCAATCCCTATAGTAGTCTTCTTTTCGTGCTGTCTTTTAAGGCTGTCCACCTACAGCATTAGCTGAAATACAAACAAAACTATGTTTCCATGGCAACGGTTCTCGGTCACGTGACGCTGGACACGATTAAAAGACAGCATGATGTGGGGAATTTCATGGCGATCATAATTATACCATTTAAGGCTTTTTCTATTGTCGTTGTGTAATCCCCATTTTTGCTTGAATGCAAAAATAGTAAATTGAGTCTTAAACCTCCTTAAATTGGTTGCCATGGCAACATACAATAAAATAGTCTTCGGACTGACATCAATGTTGTAGCTGCCAAGTTTGGTGATCATAGCTGTTTCTGTTTGGGAGATATTAGCAAAAACAGATTTTGTCAGCGTATAATCCCCACCAAGTCTCAGGTCAGCCTTAATACACCTGACTAGGACATTTTTTATATACAATTCTGACTGTTAAACACAACCGATCTGTTATTTGATTCGGACGTTATTTTACACCAAACGGGCGGTTTGATTGAAATGTTCATCATTTATGCGCTAATGTTCACTAATTCTCTCTGAGGTTTCCGCATAGTAAAGTTATATTTTTGCTGTGGTTTTGCGGTCAGACCTTTGTTGAAGTGGAACATTAAATATAAAGTCTTTTTTTTTAATATAGAACTATGAAACACAGAATTTCTACTTCGAGCTTATTTTAGCATCGTTCAACGTTGCACTTTGTAATTGCACGTGAGCCCATACTTGACATTCGTATTGCATGTTCAAACGGGCACCCAATCGCGTAACTCTGGACGACATCAATAATTAATCGGCTCGCTTTAGTTGGCATCAATAATTCATCGGCTCGTGTTTAAGTATGCATCGTATCATGACTCATACCTACTTATCATCAGAACAGACTGAAATCTTTCCCTCCCTCCCGCCAAGATGTCTAATTGTCCAAACCACAGTCAAGATACGCGATGCTCTCGTCAATGCTGCTTTCAGAAGGTAGCTTCTATCAATATTCCTAAAATCATATTTTCTCAGGACTTTTTTTTAAATTATACTCTTCATTTCACAATTTTTCAAAAAGATAGAATCCTTAGGTCTGTGGAACGGGTGAATCTCTTCGAAAGAATTTAGGGAAAACCAACCAAGCGAAAAAATTTAAGGAGCATGTGCTATTGCTTCCCTTTTATTTAAATGGTCGCGTCCTTGCACAGGTTTACCAAATACATGATATATGATACATGGATACATGACATATGTCTCTGGTAACGGAGGATATGGAATGCCTGGTAGGATGGGGGCAGAGGCGTAGCCAGGGGAGCCCCCCCCTTCTAGCAGCCAAAAATACAGTAAATATATAAAACATTAATTGAAATACAGGAAAAAGTGCCCTTGAAAGGGCCTTTTGGCCCCCCTGGGAGGGGGGGGGGGTCTAGGTTGCGTATTATCAACAAACGCGTGGACCTTCCCGCCTCTTGTTACGGAGGATATCGAAAGTCTTTGGTGAGGGAATGTCTCAGCTGCTTATATCTTCTCTGTCCATGAACATCGTATGCCACGCGAAACAACGCACCTTCATGTCGACTTTGCTCATGAAAGCATATCTCCCCTAACGGTGGACTGTTGAATAATCCGTGGTACACGTACAAACTTGAATACTTCTTTAAAGCCGCATTGTCACCAGGTTACATTCAGAGAGCAAACGGAAACTTCATCCGGCAAGAGACAATAGAATCTTATTAGAATCCGCGATATTTAACAGGCCATCTGCTCTAAATTATCAGTCACAAACCCAAAGAAACTTCCAATAGACATACGACTTTTACAATTTTGAATTATGTTTCGCGTTTTTTCGTTAAAAATAATCGGAAATTGTTACGTAATAGACCGGAAGTAAACTTGTGACAATGCCGTTAAAAAAAAAACCAGCTTGCGCTTATCTTAGGTTTTAACTTTTCCCGCAAAGTTTGTCATCCCTGGTTAAGAAGTGCTCAGCTAAAATGGCAAGTCTAGAGAGAAATCCATAGTTAAATATTTTTTATCTCTCTTCAGCGTTGATCCAGGCTAGAAAGTCCATATTTGGCAGTTCGATCGCTAAGGTGTATGATCACGTGAATACGTTCGTGGTTTTCATTGGCTATCCCCGTAGTGGCCACACCCTTGTCAGCTCTTTGATTGACGCGCATCCTCATGCTATCATCGCTAACGAGTTCGACATTATCGGGAACTGGCTCGCCTGGAACGATGAACAGAGAAACAAGTATTTCCTGTTTGACCAGTTGTACAAGAATTCCCGAACGGAAGCTAAGACAGGGCTGCGTTCCTCCGTGAAACACATGTTTAATTATTCCGTGAAAGGGCAGTTTCAAGGAAAGTTTAAAGGGAGTCTGAAGGTGAGTGAGTGGGTTTCCAGTGTCCTAGAGTGGGATGCAAAGTCTGCGTCGATTACCTAATCCCTTACATATTTACGCCGGGTTTCCTGTGCTTGTAGATAGACTGTGAGAAAAGTGGAGCCTGGGTCCAACTTACCTAGCTCACCAGACTCCTACCATCACAGGGAACCCGGTCAGGACGCAAAGAACGCCTATCAACAAATAGCACACGATTTGCCATACGGCCCCGCGTTACTGGGAAGGGGTCAGAAAAAGTGTGTTCTATATGAGAAGGGCAACCTCGTCCAAACATCGCACGTCATGAATTGATGACGGTAAGCTCACGTGTTACTTTAAATACATTAAGGTGATTGGCGCCAAGAAGGGCGGGAAATTGACGAAACAGCTGACAAAACAAAAGCAGGCTGACGTCATGGACCAGATCATGAAGACGGTAGGAGTCGAATTCAAGTTTCTCCACGTGGTCAGAAATCCGTTCGATAACATCGCCACCATGCTACTGAGGTCCAAGAAACTGCGTTACGCCGTCAAAAAGAATCAGTCCAAAAAGGTACGTAGAATACCATTACAGTACGACGCGCGCTACCGTGGCCACCTTCACAGTTTTGTGAAGTAAGCCAATTACCATGCGACGCGCGCTACCGTGACCACCTTGACAGTTTTAGGGCGTACTGTCTCATTGACATGACCCTCATTATCCAACTAATGTAGCAAAAGAAATGCTTCTGCGGTGCGCTTTGGAATATGACGGAAACCTCAAAGGCCTCACCTAAGAAGCAACGCGAACCGTAATTATCAATTATTTGAGAGAACAACTGTTGTTTTTTATTGAAATCGCCAGCTTTCGATTTCGTTTTCATTGACTTCACACCCCTGGCTTGATAGGCAAATACCTGCGCCCTTAAGGTCCATGGAAATGAGTAGATGTCGTCTTGTCGCAAGTGAACATTTTATGTGCTTCAGGATGTATCGAACTCAGCCTCCCCCGCGGGCATCTCAAAGAGCAGATAAAAGCAGAGCAGAATAAACAAAAAAGAGTAAAATAATTTGGGTTCCCTGTGTCAAAAAGAAAAAAAACGGAAGAGGAGAAAAGGGAGCGAAAAGCACCATTCCCTCGTATTCTCCTTAGTTCTCCTCCTCTGCAATTAATCCTACAGGTAACCCGTTCTTTTCTTCCTTTTCTTTACAATGCGGAGTTGCCTGCGAAGGAGGCTTATATCTGACTTTTCTGAGTGAGTAAGCAGCTGCTTTGTCTCCTATTTTTTTTTGCTATACAAAGGAGTTCTTTTGTCTCTACTCTTCTCGTTCTTTGTGTCGAGGTGCGGATACTGTTCATTTGCCCAATCAAATTGAAGCTTGTAAGAGCTGCGTACTGACCCACTTTTCTTTCCATGTAGTTAAATGACACATCCGCCTTGGAGCGCGAGATTGTGCGCTATTTCGACCTGGTGGCGCGGAACCAAATCCTCATCCGCAAGTACAAACACAACCTCCATGAGATCCAAAGCACAGACCTTATCAGCAAACCACGGGAAACACTACGTCGCGTCTGCAGCTTTCTAAACCTGACCTGCAGTAAGAAATACTTGGATGACTGTGCAAAGATTGTCTACAAAAGGCCTTCCAGGACGAGGTATAGTGTAGTGTGGACGGACACTCAGATACGACGGACTCTTTCGACTTTGAAGAGATTTGCCTTCCTGAAAAATTTCACCTTTACGTCTTAGAGAATGTGTTGATGGTAGAACAAAGAATCTTATAAAAGGATGTGATTGTGGGGGTTGGGGTGGTGGGGGGAGAATCTTAGAGAATGAAGTGATGGGAGGCTCAGTTTAAACGTCGTATTATCCATCAGCCGTATTAAATGCAAATGCATACAAATGAAGATAAAACAATCGACTCGATTCATTTGCATTGAATACGGCTCATGGATAATACAAATTGGAACTTAGCCTTAGAGAATAAACTGATGGTGAAAGATTGTGATCTCGTCGCCTGGAGAGAGACTTAGCTTATGCTTCGTTGACACTCAACAATATATGTTTTCTCCCTAAATTAATCCTTTAGGCGAGCCTCCTTTCTGAGAACAGTGATCTTGGTCGCGGTCTCTCTACAAATAAATGTATGACAGAAGGAAAAAAAAACTTAAAAACAATATTGAAAGTGGCTGAAAAGTATCGATTAATGCAGCAGCAGCATCTTCAATGGCATAAGCAAACAATGAAAACCGACGACAATAGTAATATAAACAGCAACAACAACAACAAAAAGTCAAAATTTACAACAGCACAAAGACAATCAAGCCTAATACTACTACAATAGTATTTACAGCATCGACAAAAACAAGCACAAAGTTCGTTTATTATTTTTTCTTATTTAAAATAAATTATAATAATTGTTTCCCAAACGTCTATTAGTAAAGGGGGGGTTGTGGTGTGAGATTACATTTATAAAGGAATTGAAATGTTTGTACAAATGATTCAATGAAAGCTTGGCCTATTTTTAAGTGACATACTTAAAGTTCGTGACATACTCAAAGCACGTGACATACTAAATATGTCTCGGTTCTCATCTAAATACAGCATTTAAATCTGAATCCATATTCTATGATGCCTGTCTGTACGATGCATACTGTCGAAACACTAAGCATTCAGCGAGCATACCAATTCCAAATGCCCATCAACCTTTGTGTCAGCGCATGATACACGGTACAAGCCGCTGATACAGATACGTGGGCTCTGGGAAAGAGATTTCTATTGGTCAGCGATCAAGTTTTAGGTATAAGCCCCAGAGATTCGTTCCAAGGTTTTCGCCGTTCTTGGGCTTGCACTAGAAAAGGGACATCACTTTCGCCAGGGGAAGAATCGCTCAAGCACGCTGTCATAGAGGGAATGCGATGAGCCTTCACCGCGACCGGGAAGCGACGGTGGGAAAGGTTGAACTGGAGAGAAAACACAGAATTATTATTTTTTTGTGTGTGATGCAATGTTTAACGTTAAAATCGACGACTAAGAAATCATGTGACTTTTTGAGTAAAAAAAATCATGCCAAAATAAACACCGAAGTCTCTGCGGCCTCTACATCAGAGGGCAACAAAAAAAAATCGAACAAAGGAAATAAGCTCTTTCTGACATAGAAAATTTACGCTGATTTTTAAGCGTTGTTGTTATTTTGCCGCCAAAAGCCGGAGGGCGCGAAATTTTTCGCCACCCACCTAATTTCTTAGTCTCCAGTTGCTTATTGAATTGTCATAAAAATTAAATCTTCTTTTTAAAGACTGTCGGCCAACCACTTTTTTGTTATTATTTAGGTTGTTAGGTTCTTAATATCAGCCGTTAAAATGGTCTATGGATTGGCTTGGTAACCCTACCTGTTGGACCTTTATTCCAAGAATCTTCGAATTCCTGGAAGTTGTCTAAGAAAGAAAAGTAAAATATTCATGAATCAAGGCAACATCAAACATGGTGATCATTGAATGTAGCTCGGAGCAAAAATTAAGGCACTGGCGACGAAGGACTACATGCTTGGAGATCCAGCAGCCTTTACGGGCGCCTTAAATGACTCGGCGTAGCGGAAGAAAGAAGGCGCTAGTAGTCCAGTCGATCTACGAAAATTTATAGCCAAACATAAAAGTAATTGCAACACAAACAATTCTATAGTTAAATGATAAGAAAAGATATTCTAAACAACATCCCAAAAGTTCTCCAAAGTTCCAAACATCTCGAAATTTAACAATAAACAATTTCTTTTGTCGGCCATCTTGGATTCTTTTGTTATTCATGAGCACATTGGCAGAGCGATCTCGCCGACTAAAATACAAGATTAGTTACAAAATAAATTGTTTATTGTTGAATTTAAAGATGTTCCCCAAGAGAACTTTTGGGAAGTAATTAAGGACATGCTACTCTGTCATTTAAGACCAAAATTATTTGTGTTGCAATTACATTTAGGTTAAACATAGATTGACTGGACTATAGATCCTCTAGAATGCGAAGTACTAATACTCGAAACCTCTTGTTTTCAGGGAGAGGGGAGTGTGAGGGGGCCATGAAAAAACGCAAAAAGACGCAAAACCGCATCAGAGTTTTGCGAAAAACCGGGAAAAAAACTCTTTACTGCAAAATCGCACACACACACACAAAAAAAAACGAAAAACCGCACTTAGGAAAAAGTACATCTTTCCATACCCTTTAGTCCTTCTATCTAAATAACGCCTCCTGTCTAACAAATGCCCCCCTAAACAACTGCGGAAATTACTCCGTACCTGAGTTCATGTTCACAAAGTTTTCCTCGATTTGCCTGGACCCTGTCTCATCTACGAAGTGTCTGATTATATGCTTTCTGTCACCAAGCTGACGAGTTATTATAACCTGCAAGAGAGAGTTGCGTGATAGCTCAGTGGTATGGGCTTTGCCTTGCAAGAAAGAGGACCAGGGATACAACCCAGGTCAGGTCAACTTGGGATCTTATTTAGGTGTAAAAACCTGGCTCTCTCTTGGTCAAGTTTACCTCCTCACACCTCCCTGGTCAAGTTAACCTCCTCACACCTCCCTGGTCTAGTTTACCTTCTTCTCACCCCTCCCTGATCAAGTTTACCTCCTCACATCTCCCTGGTCATGTTTACCTTCTCACTCCTCCCTGGTCAAGTTTACCTCCTCCTCAACCTCCCTGGTCAAGTTTACCTCCTCACACCTCCCTATTCAAGTTTACCTTCTCACTCCACTCTGGTCAAGTTTTCCTCCTCACACTTTCCTGGTCAAGTTCACCACCCCACACCTCCCTAGTCAAGTTTACCTTCTCATACCTCTCTGGTCAAGTTTACCACCCCACACCTCCCTGGTCAAGTTTACCTCCTCACATCTCCCTGGTCAAGTTTACCTCCTCACACCTCCCTGGTCAAGTTTATCTTCTCACTCCACTCTGGTCAAGTTTTCCTCCTCACACTTCCCTGGTCAAGTTTACCACCCCACACCTCCCTGGTCAAGTTTACCAACTCACACTTCCCTGGTAAAGTTTACCACCCCACACCTCCCTGGTCAAGTTTTCCTCCTCACACTTCCCTGGTCAAGTTTACCAACCCACACCTCCCTGGTCAAGTTTACCTCCTCACACTTCCCTGGTCAAGTTTACCACCCTACACCTCCCTGGTCAAGTTTTCCTCACACTTCCCTGGTCAAGTTTACCACCCCACACCTCTCTGGTCAAGTTTACCTCCTCACATCTCCCTGGTCAATTTTATCTCCTCACACCTCCCTGCTCAAGTTTATCTCCTCACATATCCCTGGTCAAGTTTACCTCTTCCTTAACCTCCCTGGTCAAGTTTACCTCCTCATACCTCCCTGGTCAAGATTACCTCCTTAAACCTACCTAGTCAAGTTTACCTCCTCACACCTCCTTGGTCAAGTTTACCCTCCACACCTCCCTGGTCAAGTTTACCTCCTCACACCTCCAATGTTAAGTTTACCCCCTCCTCACACCTCCCTGGTCAAGTTTACTTCCTCACACCTCCCTGGTCAAGTTTACCTCCTCCTCAACCTCCCTGGTCAAGTTTACCTCCTCACACCTCCCTGGTCAAGTCTCCTCACACCTCCCTGGTCAAGTTTACCTCCTCCTCAACCTCCCTGGTCAAGTTTACCTCCTCATTTCCTCTAGAATCCCTTCGAGTGACCTTGCTTTCTGATTTCTTAAACAAAAACAAACAAACAAAATATTATTTTCAGTATTCAGTGGTTTACTTAGAGGAGGGGAGTGGAATCCAGTCCCCCCCCCTGACTAAATAAATGTAGAGCATAATTAGATATCACAGCTGGCTCTGTGTGTCAACTCTGCTAAAAAATGTTTGATTCCAACTTTTCAGCCCTAGATTTGACTTATTGAACATATGTGGGCATACCAGATACTTGTGTCCCTAGGTACCAGCATGGACCTTCTCAATATTTATTAGGATTTTAAAACTAAAAGCAATTGGTTTTGAATTTTATTTATATTTGATGCCCTCACTTTGGCATGGGGTTCCTGTCTTTGAAATGGTGCCCCACATACAATGCCTAAAAAATGCCCCAGGCATCCCACGTAGGTAGTATTGATGTTGCAATGAAGCTTACCCCATTGGAGTTGAAAGAAGTGATACTAGACGATGATGAGAACGATCTTAAAGGACTCTGCAGCTTTGGTCTGTGCCCAGGTTTTAGTATATCATCCAATGTCTGCTCTCCTTTTTCTAGTTCACTGTCAAAGTCTGAAGAAAAATATACCTTAGAATATAATATACCTGTAAGCCTATCCTTGAGAACCTATCCTAATGATGAATCTGAGTTTGAGGCATTAGTAGATGTAGTCTTGCAATAAAGGTCTCATGGGAGCCTGATACTGTAAGCCATTGACTAATTCAAGCAAGAGATACTTTCATGTTTATTTGGAAGTTTTTTTGCAATTAGAAAAGTGATTGACTGATTGACATTCTCGAAATGGTTCTAAAAGATGGATTTACCTTTGTCAATGTTATCTTGTGGTTGTGAGGTACCACCAAATGGTAGATTCCAGAAATCACCAAACTTGAAAAATAACAATCACATATTTGCTAGCACAAGTATTCCCTTGTTATCTATGAAAAGTTATATTTTTCTTAACACAAAAGGAGACATGTAATAGTTGTACCAAAACAGCGGTTACAGCCAATACTTTAGTAGCAATAATGTTACAAAACAGTTGACATTTATATTTACCCATGAGTGAGGCAGGCCAGATCCTGGAGGTTTTTCTGTTTCTTTGTTTGGACTGGGTGACTGAAAGCAAGAGGCAAAATTTATTTACAAATTTAGTTCACAAAACACTGGCAGCATGCATGAGTTGCAAACTCACCAATCACCAATCAAACCTTCAAGTTTTCAAATTCACTCTGGACTTTAATCCTTAAATCCAATTTTCTCAACCACCAACCTGGTTTTCATGTGAACCGGAACCCTGCTGGGGATGTTTAAGCATCCGATCTCTCAGTGACTCCCCCTGTGTTATTGACTCTGTTTCACCAGAATGTCCATCTCCAGGGGGGGATATCATCCCTCCAATTCCAGGACCAGAGACTGTAGACAATAAGGGAATCACAGATGAGTACAATTGCAGTCCATGAATTACCTGCTGGCAGGTACAATGAGCGATTTTTTTTCTGTGTTAACCAGAACAGACTTGCATGCATCCTAAATTAGCAAGGATTGCCTTGACCACACTGATCGTTATTGACATACAGGGGTGGATCCAGGAGTTATTAAAAGGGGGTGAAGCAAGGTTTTCAAGAAATGGGAGCTGGATTCATTGTTCTTCCATGGATTTCCTTATACAGTATTTCTTTTTATTTTTAGGCCAAATATCTGAAAATAGGGGGGCACATTCATAGATCTGCAAGGCTGTATAGTACACTTCAGTACTTACAGAATTCAGGAGGAGTTAATCCACCATTAGGACCAAACCCCTGGAAAAAATTATTAAACATCTCTTCCATCTCTGCAAACATATCTGGCATATCTTCAGGGCCTCCCTGGAAAATTATGAACTCGTCTGGCATTTGCTGGTCTTGGGGTGGGAACCAGTCACCACCTGGAGGGTGATTGAAAAAATGTCCAGAACTTTGATGGTCATGTCCAAAGTTGTGTCCAAACTCTTGTTGGAAATCATGATAAATATCCCTGAATGATACAATGATTTATATAATGGTGAATACCCCTGAATAATATAATAACCTAATATATTGTTTTGAATGCCCTGAATGATACAATGATTTATTGTATGGCAATGACTATATGCACACTGTGATTGGCTAATTAGTTGTCATGACATTGCTGTATTGCCTCAGAGGCATACCTGTCAATTCCCCCGCATAAAGGTGGTGTTACACAGGATAACATGCAACAAAAACTATTCATGATACATTGTATCGTATCCATTCTGACATGTTGCCAAACAAATGTTACACAGAATAACTTTCCAGATATTCGTCATTCTGAATCAGGTTCAAAAACATGCAAAATTTTGCCGAGTGAAATGATTTGTGGAAAGTTGTGTTGCGCGATATGTTACACTGTCAAAAACTTTCTACAATACAATGTATCGCAAAATGTTTTTGTTGCATGTTATCCCGTGTAACACCACCGTAAGGCGGTAGTCTCAAGATTTTGGACCTCTTCACCCGCTCTCGCCGCGTTAAGTGATATAAAAATGATATATAATGATCAAAGCCCCCTTTGATACGCCAAAGCGTCAGTTTGATATTTTTGGCATGACCTCACTCTCGGTTAATAAGTAGTTTATTCAACATATATAGACTTTTTTAAATAGGATAATGTGTCACTTGCAAGTCGCAACTTGAATACCATCATAATAAGCTTAATTACTACACATTAAGTTACATAGAATCTCACCTCGGAAGATCATTCGGTCCCAGGCGATCATTCGGGAACCCAAATATAGATCTAATAAATTCATTCAACCTTCCCATACTTGGTATACTAATCGTCAATTAAATAGTTCATTGTCTAGCGCCCGAAGACGAGAAAAATCGATGGTTTCTCCTGTATTTACATCATCCACTTCATGTTCACATTGAGCTGCGTTTTGTAAATTACGTCATAGAGCCCACGATATTTTACCGCTGAGAACCAACAGGGAGCCCACCATCCATATTTGTAGAATAAAACAACCACGGAAAATATAAAAACTGATTTATTGACTATGCAATTAGCAAGAATTTGAAGTGAAACCCCAAAAAGAAGCTAAGAAAGGGCAAGGGAAATATAATTTTGTATCGTCTTATTTTAAAGAATTCGAGCCCGCGCTACAATCCGCTGATAATCCAAGATGGCGACGCCGCGAAACAGTCCACGAAGTCCTTCTTCTCCGACCTCGCCACGTCAAACACACCAAAAGACGGGTACGAAAACACAGACAACACTTGTTGCATTGACAACAATTAATGTGATCAATAACATGTGTTCTTTGTTTGTTTGAAGTCCCTTGGGATGCGGAAATCGACTCTGATGCGTTGTTTTCCTCGCATACGATTGATGAGATTCGAGCTCTTGAAAACAAAACAAGGTTTGCTTGTTATTCTTTGTATTCTCTTTTATTTATTCTTTTGTTAATTAAGAAATTAACATTGGATAAACAAGGTCATTACTCTAGATACTGCAAGACAATAAGCTTAAATAAATGAAGCGGTATGTTAAGTAACATCCATGTCTGCTTTATTAAAACTTACTTATAACTTACTTACTTTATTGTTTACTTTTTTTTATTGCAGAAGCGATATTGAGAATAAAAAAGAAGAATTGCGCTTGATGGTTGGGTAAGAAATTATGTATTGTACTCAAGATTTTCAGTGCTTTTTATGGGCAATTTTAATTGTTGTTTGAAGTTTCTTTTTTGTAAAGCATTTTTGACTGCAATTACACATTTTTTTTAATAGAGAGAGATACAGAGATCTTATTGATGCTGCAGATACTATCACAGAAATGAAATATTGTGCACAAAAGGTACTAAATCTAAACATTTGGCATGCTTACGTTAACAGTTGTAAATAGGTCTGGATTTGTGTATACTTCTAATGGTCTTATTCCATAAAAGTTCTAGAGACTTCTGTCCTTCCATCACACACACACTATATACATACCCTTAAGGCAAGTGCTGCTACCCTTGACAAGTAGCATTTTATATGCCGCCCCCTAGACAGACAATGTGCCAAAGTTTCCTATAATCCTGCTCACAATTTAACATCAATAGAATAACTGCCCATACAGGGGGGGTAGAGGTGACGTGTATGCCCTATATGTGTCTTCGCATGTGAAAACCAACCTTAGAGTTTTCTGTTATTTGGCCAAACTCACGCCCGTGTCACGGAACGCTCATGGCCAGTAACAGAAAGCTCCCGTCTGTATCACAGAATGCTCACGGCTCATAAACATAAACCTAGTGCCCACATTGGGGTTAGCTCATGGAACGAAATTTCTCTCAGGTCGGTTTTCATGTGAGTCATGTGAGTTTATACATAATGAGACATCTTTTTGACACGTTTAAACAACTTTTTGATGTGTTTAAACGCTCATTAAACGGCTTTGGTCGAAAAACGGAAAGTCATTATTATGCGGGGTCACATATTTGCTATACAGGACGTGGCACTGAACTGGGTAGAATATTTGAAGACCTTCCCTATCCTAGACAGGGTAAATATACAAAACTTTTTATACTAAATGGTGTATATAATGCACACACGGCCCCAATATTATTATAATATTGCTGTTACATGAATTTCCTGACTGTAGCATGAAAACATTTAAGCTTTTGTAATAGTATTTTTATATTTTCAGCCCCTTAACTTCTTTGTAAAACACATTTGAACATCTTACAATAGACACATTTTCAATGACTTCAGGTAAATGATACAATAGATGACATTCAAAAACAATACAAGGACTTGTACCAGTCTCACCGCTGTCATGGAGTGGGAGGAGTCACCCAACCAACGAAAGGGTATGGAATGCATATAGACAAGTAGACTAAAATTACAGTTATTCTGACCTCCTTTAGAACTTCACAATAATTCCACTTTAAGACCTTCGCATGGTTGTGCAAAAGTCTGCTCTTTGAATTATCATAATTTGATTTAAGCGTTATGACCACAATGAGCTTCAAACAGCAACATCAAAGCCCCCCTTTCCATTTTGATATCCTGTTACACTGTATGACTTACCTGTGGGCTGGTTTTGTTTCTGTAGACCTACACAGTCAAAGTCAGGATTCTACTCTCTTGCATCACAAATGAAACTACTGGTTGACACGCCAGAAAAGGTATTGAATGATGCCTTGGCCCAGCAACTTCTGCTATATTGCAGGGCTGTATATTAATTTATGAAGTGGAATACTGATAGATAGTGTGATTTGACCTATACCATGCAGGAAACAAAAGTTGGTGTGGCATGCGTGGTATAACTGATAGTGAATGATGCGGTTGTAGGTTGTTAATGTATGATCGAGCTGCATAAGAGAACTATCAGGCAAAGGAAAAGCAAAATATTTCAGAATAAGATACCATGATTGTTATCAAGAAGTTTTAGAAAAGCAAGTTGAATCTAGAGATGCTTAACATTTCATGTCCTGGATCACGCTACAGCGACATGCTTTCCACAGGCCACAAAAACTTTTATAATCAGTGGCTTTGCGTACCGAGTTTTAGTTTAAAATAACTGTTTGGAAAAGAGACCAAAAGAATATATACATTAATTTGAGATACAACTGTTTTTCTGCGTATAAAATATATTTTTTAGACTCTCTATCATGTTTATTAAATTTACATTGCTTATCGAAGTTGCAACAAGAACCGTGTAGGTAAGTAAGCAAAGCGAAAGTTAGGCAAGTGAAACGTCAAACAATTTGCTTACAAATGAAGTGTATTCTTTTAATGGGAACACATTTTATTTTCATAATTTGCTTACCCTATCGTTTATCTTTCGTGAGTTTAGAATTACTGGTCATGAACCAATTGTGAACATAGATGTCACATGTGTTGTTCGCTGATCGCGCGTTGTCTGTGCCATAATAACATAGAGCTTCGATAATTCTGTGTCAGTTCTGAGAAAGTACAGTGTACAGAATAAGAGCTCATTTACAACTAAAGTTGAAAACAATAACCCTTAACTTCGCCGAAATTATGGATGGCACAAACTGCAAAAAAAGCTATAGCCGAATTTTCGGCGAAGATACCTGAAATTTCAGATTAGAACGACAAATTCTCAGCAAAATTCGTCAGTTTTCTGTTGCATTACTCCCTGTCAGTACTGTAGATGTGGTATTACTGATAGTGAATGGTGTGGTTGTAGATGTGGTGTTACTGATAGTGAATGGTGTGGTTGTAGATGTGGTGTTACTGATAGTGAATGGTGTGGTTGTAGATGTGGTGTCACTGATAGTGAATGGTGTGGTTGTAGATGTGGTATTACTGATAGTGAATGGTGTGGTTGTAGGTGTGGTATTACTGATAGTGAATGGTGTGGTTGTAGATGTGGTATTACTGATAGTGAATGGTGTGGTTGTAGATGTGGTGTTACTGATAGTGAATGGTGTGGTTGTAGATGTGGTGTTACTGATAGTGAATGGTGTGGTTGTAGACGTGGTGTTACTGATAGCGAATGGTGTGGTTGTAGATGTGATATTACTGATAGTGAATGGTGTGGTTGTAGGTGTGGTGTTACTGATAGTGAAGATGTGGTTGTAGATGTGGTATTACTGATAGTGAATGGTGTGGTTGTAGATGTGGTGTTACTGATAGTGAATGGTGTGGTTGTAGGTGTGGTGTTACTGATAGTGAATGGTGTGGTTGTAGATGTGGTGTTACTGATAGTGAATGGTGTGGTTGTAGATGTGGTGTTACTGATAGTGAATGGTGTGGTTGTAGATGTGATATTACTGATAGTGAATGGTGTGGTTGTAGGTGTGGTGTTACTGATAGTGAAGATGTGGTTGTAGATGTGGTATTACTGATAGTGAATGGTGTGGTTGTAGATGTGGTGTTACTGATAGTGAATGGTGTGGTTGTAGGTGTGGTGTTACTGATAGCGAATGGTGTGGTTGTAGATGTGGTAATACTGATAGTGAATGGTGTGGTTGTAGATGTGGTGTTACTGATAGTGAATGGTGTGGTTGTAGATGTGATGTTACTGATAGTGAATAATGTGGTTGTAGGTGTGGTATTACTGATTGTAAATGGTGGTGTTGTTGTAGGTGTGGAGTGCACTGGAGCGTCAGCAGTACATGAAAGCCACGCAGCTCTACCTGCTCTCCCATCACATCGTCAGCATACTTCACCTGGAAACTGGGTCCAAGGCAGCACCCAAAGTCCTGGTAATATTGACATTCTGCGCATCATACAGTATACATTTTATTATTTTTAATGTTATTATTACCGTAAAAGCTCTGTTTAGCATCCTATGGCTATGGTTTATTATTTTATCTCAAAGCTGTCCTATGCTATAAAAGTGTATACTAAGTGTATACTGTATTACCTGCTGTTGTTATAATCATCTGTCCATGGTGTTCAGATCACAGGGAATCAAAGCTTACTCTTGCTGGAACTTACTGTGTATGTTTATCCACAGTCCTCCTTTCCTATCCTTCAAAGACAGTGGGCCGCCATCAGCCACTTCAAGGAGTCAATTCTACAGGTTGGTATTATGAACAGAAATCATATTGAACTACTGTTAAATCATTGTTACCATCTTTGTGTTGCCATAACCACCATCATCATCTTTGACTTGAGCCTCATTGAGCGGATAACCTCGTGTAACTGAAACTTTAACTTTTTTCATCAAGGTTTTTCTTACAAGAGAGTTTGCAGGGGAGTCTGTGTCAGTCTTTGACTGTTTATTTATCTATTTATATATGTATTTCTTATGTGCAGGGGAGCAGAGCTTTGTTGAAAGATGCCACACAGACAGATGAGGTGTGTATGTGTATGGACTACAGTTTAATTTCAAAACTAGATATTCACATTATATTTTACTGTTACGTTTATATTTTCACACTGCAAAATTATGTTGTTTTTACAGGCTACTGCAGATGCCCTGTGTTCCATATTACTTTTGGAAGAGAGCTCACCCCGACAAGTCTTCTCGGAATTCCTCCTTGCAAGGAAGTCAGCTCTGCAAGAGATCTTCCATCCCAGCCAGCATGGTAAGATATTCTTGTCACCATTTATTGTTTGCGACCTTTTCAAGTTATAGTATTGGAAGTACCTTATCCCAAGGAACCGCCCTAACCCAGAAGAATACAGTTTAGTATGTATTGTTACATTTGTAACGCACACTTTAGTGTAGTGTTGGAAGTACCCCATCCCAAGGAACCGCCCTAACCCAAAAGAATACAGTTTAGTATGTATTGTTACATTTGTAACACACACTTAATGTAGTGTTGGAAGTACCCAATCCCAAGGAACCGCCCTAACCCAGAAGAATACAGTTTAGTATGTATTGTTACATTTGTAACGCACACTTTAGTGTAGTGTTGGAAGTACCCCATCCCAAGGAACCGCCCTAACCCAGAAGAATACAGTTTAGTATGTATTGTTACATTTGTAACGCACACTTTAGTGTAGTGTTGGAAGTACCCCATCCCAAGGAACTGCCCTAACCCAGAAGAATACAGTTTTGTATGTATTGTTACATTTGTAACACACACTTTAGTGTAGTGTTGGAAGTACCCCATCCCAAGGAACTGCCCTAACCCAGAAGAATACAGTTTTGTATGTATTGTTACATTTGTAACGCACACTTTAGTGTAGTGTTGGAAGTACCCCATCCCAAGGAACCGCCCTAACCCAGAAGAATACAGTTTTGTATGTATTGTTACATTTGTAACACACACTTTACAGCATTGGAGACAAGCTAGAATGTTGTTTTTATGGAAACTTTGAGAATAGAACACTTGCTCTGAATGGTTTTATTTTTAAAATATTAGACAGTATCCACAAATGAAACATAATCAATAGGTGTATGAAAGCTAGCGAGGGCAGGGCTTCTGGGATTACGCGCTTGTGCGTATGCACGTAATTTGGCTTTCTCTGCGTAATCCGCTTAATCCACAAATTTCCACGTAATCCTGCGTAATTTGGCTAAATTTTGAAAGACAAAACATTTAAGTGCACGGCTGATGTATTCTATTAGGGTTCTTACCTCTATTTCTCGTAAAAAAAGACATACATTCTTTGTAAGAGTGCGATAAAATGACTAGGCCTTCTTTGCTAAACCGCCAAGGTGGTTCAAAATGTAGTTTGGGCGTAACAGTTGATATTCCGTGTAATTTAGTGCCTAATTCAGTAAAGAATGACGCAAAATATTGATTTTTTAAGAAAAATGTATCGCAAAAATCTTGCATAATTTAGTGTGTAATGATTGATTTTCCGCATAATTTAACGCGCAATTTAGGAAAGAATCCCGCATAATTTTTTGTTTTTTCCACGTAATTCTAGAAACCCTGCGAGGCAGATTCATTTCAATGCAAGTTTTTCTCTGTCTCCACAGAAACTGGATTCTGATTAAGAGTTATTGAAAATATTCTGTAACTTACTTTCTGCGACCATAGGTTTTTTGTTGTTGTTGTTTATGTAGCTCTGTCCCTGTAAAGAATATGTCAAAACAATCATTCTCCTCAGACTCATGAAAACAGTATTGGTGAATAGTTGTCACTGTTCTCATTGCCGTTGACAGGCTTTCTCTTCTAATGATGTGTTTGGAATGGTTTATTTTGATAGATGTTATGAATTTTCAGCCACAAGTATAAAGTCTCAAATCTGTGAAGTCGTCCGTGTGATCAGAACCAGTCTTTATCAGATTTACACCCTATTCATGTATGGACTGGATGGTAACTCTGAAATCCATGAGATCAAAGGTTTGTACAACATCCTTTGCTCTCAAAGTAGCCTTTAAACTCATTCATTCACTTTTCCCTTTTCCTAGATAATCCATCTCTTTTATTTCAAGTTCTCTA
Organism: Nematostella vectensis; assembly: GCF_932526225.1. NCBI lineage: Eukaryota > Metazoa > Cnidaria > Anthozoa > Actiniaria > Edwardsiidae > Nematostella > Nematostella vectensis. The sequence goes on from NC_064038.1 coordinate 7,045,319, forward strand.
CAAGGTAACTAGACGTGAGCGCTCAGATCCAAACAGCGATGAGGAAGGTAAAGTCCAGACTATGCTATTCACCTATGCTAGGGGCTCTGCATACTTTAATCTCCCATCATAATTTATTTTAGGGTGGGGGGTGCTCAATTGTTTTGATGGATTTTTTTCATTAGCAGCTGTGTTTGTTTTTAGCTGGCCCAATTGCTTTTAGTGGGTATTTCAGTTGCTTTATTTTTTGGGGGGATTTGTGCCCTCTCCAACTTCCCCCTAAAGTGTCTATGTATAGCTGAGACCAAGGAAAGAGTTTTACAAGAAAGCTAGCGCTGCCTCCCTGTCAAATAAAAATTTCCCAAGCTTGATGCCATCACCTTATCCCTTTACTCATATATGTTAGAGATACATGCTTTTATAATGCTTTTATGGTTCGTTCAATGTATCAAGCCAATAACCATAAGAGCAATTGATACTTGTTGGAATCTTCAGGCTGTCTCCCGTCTGCCCATTTAGTGAGCCATGGTGTACCGAAAAAACCTTCGAGATTCTCCCTTCCTGCCCTCACAAAATTCTATGTTGACCCTGATTTTTGCCTGACCACACCCACGGAGTTTGGAGGAGTGTTGACTGTTTATGGTTGATGGAGAGGCGGTACTGTTAATGGAGAAAAGGTTAACCTTTACTAAGCACCTCTACTTGCTATGATTTCTGCAGCTCTTGAAGGCTTATTTGGCCCTGATTTCGACCTGGTAACAAGCGCAAGATATCTCCCCAAGACTGTTCTTGGTTAGTTGTGTTTAATTCATGCAGGAAATTAAGACAAACATGTTTCACAAGTTGGGTATAATTTTGTTGATTGATATTTTAAAGTTGTAACCCTTTTTTGTGAATGTTGATGATCTTCCTTTTATTCATGTGTTTGTGTGGTTGAACCAATGGATGGATTAAACCTTTTCAAATAGAGTTGCACTCGGAGAATCTATGTATCATAACCCGCAGTGGTTAATGGGTTTCAAATAAATAAGCAAATAAGCGTAGATAAAAAAATCCAGGCTTGAAAAGCTGCAGAATTATTGTTCATGATCTTATGAACATTCATATGATTTTCAGTTCAGGCATTAATATGCTACCCATGATTAACTGTGGGTTTATTTCCGAAGGCAGCGTTATTTGAAATAGTTGTATTTCGATTGGGTGAGGTACAACATTAGGCATGCTGCTTTTACAGTATATGCTTTGTATTTATCTAGTTGGTCCAGTGTAGGCCTTTTGATAGTAAAACTGCTGCTAATTATATGCACTGTTTTGGAGTCTTTTTTAATGAGTCAGAGCCATTGATTCTAATGGTATCCTTTGCCTTGTGTTTAACAGGGTACAGACCACACATGCGATCATTCCCAGCAACCATTCCATTGCGCAACATCCAGGCAAACTGTGAGGAATGGATTAACATGTATGTGTTTTATCCATATTTGGTGGTCATGTTTTAGAGACTAGGACTACCAAAAGAAGAACTACTCCACATGTCCAGGCCCAGACGGGCCCCCAAAACTTTGTGAATTTTTTAAAATTCCCTAACAACTCCAGTAAGCTCCCAGCATCCAATTAGCACCAACCTTTAAATAAGTGCTTCCCCAAACGAACAGAATATTGAATCAATATCTCACCACAGATAAAGAAAATAAGAATAACAGCATCAATTTATACAACATACAAGTTATAGAGTAGTTTTCAAAATCCTGTGCAACAAAATGTAATTGTTAAAGTGTAATAGTCAAGCCATAACAAAAAAGAACAAAGACGTTACAGTGTATTAGTACTAAATAAACTAAAAAGTATTTCATGGGTTTTTAAAAACCACTCTGTTTTTTATGATCGAGCAGAGTTGATTATCAAGCATGCTGGTTGAACCCATATTTTCCAATGATTGAGCTTTTCTTATATAAAATACTTGAAATAAAAAAATATATATGTAATGCTGAATTGTGAAATTGCACCCCTCTTTAAATAAGCACACAGTGGTGTAGCCTGTATTTAGTGGTGTGGTAGTCTAGATTGTGTCATTGTATAATAAGACTCATTGAGTGGGTGGTTTGTTGATTTGTAGGTGCTTGCGTGATGTCTCCAGTGGTGTGGCCAAACTCCTTAAGTATATCGGTACCCTAAAGGGCCTGGCTACCATCAGGGATGCTATCTGGAATCTCTTAAAAGAGGTATTGTACCTCAATTTAAAGTAGAACAAATTAGTCAATTAGATCGCGCTTGTGGCTCGACAACGCGGAGCTTCCCCTTTTATCGTGGGGCGCTCTTGTCTGTTTCAATGAAAGGTGCAAACTAGAGGGTTGTCCGATACATCGACAAATTTTTGCGTGATGTAGTCTGAAACAATCGAGGCCACTGGAGCATATTAGAAAACAAGGTAAAAGAATGCCAGGAGGAAACAATGCCATGCATACATTTGCCAGAGTATTGGGCTAGTATAACAAACTGGGTTTATTTTTCACCACAATACTTCATAGCTGCGTGATGTTTGTCACAGGCAGCAGCTGCTCAAGCCTCTTCAGATGGGCTGACCTGGGAAGACCTTTGCAGGACAGTTCTCAATAAAGACATGTGTCTGTGGGACACGTTTCTTAGACCACTTTTCTCAGAAAGAGCTAAGGTATGCAGCGTGGCTTATTATCTGTACTTACAGGAAGATTTATACATAATTTGCAATATAAATAAAAAATTTATTTTTTTATATTATATTTATATAGTATTTATTTATATTATGTTCTGAGCTTACGTTTCACATTGGCTCGAGAAGTGTCTTTGTTTTCGGTTTTTGATTCTCGATTTGTTTAGGCCAGTATCCCAGATACTGAAAAAAAATTAAAGTTAATTTGACTGAAGCATGATGTTATTAGGTGTGAAATTACCGGAAAAATTTTGTTCATTTCGATTCACATTTTGATATCGATCATTTACGCTAAAGAATATAGTATGGTGGGTTTTGTCCTCTAACTCAGCAAAAATGTTTTGCAGTCGATAGATAGGTGCATGCTATAGTCGATAGGCGCACTGCGACACGGTAGTTACGGAAGACTGAATCTTGAAATAATATATTCAACTATTTTATTGTGAATCTGCTTCCCAGACTATTCTCCGTGGTCTTTTCAATGCAACTGTTTCATCTTCCAAAAACATGGTCACCAAGTCCATGGATGATCTCTCTGACTACCACCACACTGACCCGATGGTACGCTGGGACAGGGACCTTGCTGGCTATGTGTGGCACGAGAGTGCAAATGATGGCCCTCTCAGCATCCTATCGGTGGGTAATAATGCTACAAAAGACAAGGATGGCGGAGGGCTTACATTGAAATCTTTGGCGTGTACCCCTTCAATTGTAAGGTTAGTAGTGTAGTAAAAGAGATGGCTGCCATCTTCAGGGATAAACTTTGTTTTTTAAGAACCATATCCCTTCCAAGGGTGCTAAAACGAGCATTTGCAGTTTATTCTCTTTCATCTGATGGTAAACACTCGAAACAAAGTGAAACTGCTTTGTTGTCATTAAGGTGGTCAACATAAAAATTAAACCAGTTGTTGATTATTTATTTTCCTTTATTAACAGTCTGTGTTCCAGCATAAACGACAAGCTCTCGGTGATTTTAGAAGATGCTCAATACCTGATTGCTGATCCCAAGCCAGACAATGCATCCCCTGCTACCCCTAAACAGTCGATTTTTGTTCCCCCTGGTACCCCCAGACAGTCAAGTTTTGCCCAGAATGAGGCAGGACACCAGTCGCCCTTTGATCGTTATAAAGACAGCAGTAAAATACAGACTTTCCTACAGGACGCTTGTTTTACTGCATTCAATGAGTAAGTGTTTTATTGGACGTCTATTACCGACATGACGGAACAGCCTTGCAGATGTGCACTGCCAAGAGACTTAACTGTCTCGATTTGCTACAAGGGTAGTCAAATTCTCTATTTTAAATTTTAATAACAAGGGCTTTGTTCCATACTTCCAACATTTTGGCTCTTCGAATTAATGTTCTAAGATAATTTGCGCGCTATTTATGAATGCCAGACAACTGCAAGTTACAATGGCGATGGGGAGGGGCAGGGGGTTGCTAGCCCCTCCAATTTAGAATGTGGGGGGACAGCGTGCCTCTTCTCCACTTTTAGGAGAGGATGACGTTTTTTCAAACTTAAGGCTGCAAGCAGATACATTGTACATTCGATTTGGGGGCCTTCACCACTTATTTGAAACGACTCTGCAGTAGCTGAATTTTATTGCACTTTGCCAAAAGTTGATTTGATATTTTGTTTGGTATCATTAGTGATTAGACACAAACGAAAATCAGATCTATTCATGCTGTACTTGTTTTAGACTGTTGGCGTTTATTGATCAATTATTCACTGAGCACAAAAGCAAATTGGAATCTGACACCTCCCTGTGTTATGACACTACGTGCATCGATAGGTGAGTCAACCTTGCATATAAAATGTAGATATTGATTAAACAATGTTCCCATCTCATTTTTATAATATTGCTTCATGATTGAAGTTTGATGAATTAAAAATAGTGGAAATTATTGGCGAGGCATAATTAAAAATAATGGAAATTAAAGGCTATGATATTTTACACTCGTGTATGTACTAAAGCACGTTGTGAATGTATTGCATTACTCGCCGTTTGATTGCGTTACAGGGTGCTCTTCATGGGCCGCCTGTGCCGTGCTGTGCCAACACAGTGTACCCACCTCAAGCATGTCATGCAGGGCGTGGTCACTCAGACAGAGAGTACCCCCTCCCGAGGCACGCCCAGGCTCACACGCTCATCAAGTGTCGCCAGACGGAAGGTGAGCGATGCCCCTCCCCTCTCATACCCCTCCCATCCCTTCTTGCCCCTCCCATCCCTTCTTGCCCCTCTCATACTCCTCCCATCCATTCTTGCCCCTCTCATACCCCTCCCATCCATTCTTGTCCCTCTCATGCCCCTCCCACCCCTTCTTGTCCCTCTCATGCCCCTCCCATCCATTCTTGCCCCTCTCATGCCCCTCCAATCCCTTCTTGTCCCTCTCATGCCCCTCCCATCCCTTCTTGCCCCTCTCATGCCCCTCCCATCCCTTCTTGCCCCTCTCATGCCCCTCCCATCCTTTCTTGTCCCTTTCTTTCCCCTCCCATCCCTTCTTGCCCCTCTCATGCCCCTCCCATCCCTTCTTGCCCCTCTCATGCCCCTCCAATCCCTTCTTGCCCCTCTCATGCCCCTCCCATCCCTTCTTGTCCCTCTCATGCCCCTCCCATCCCTTCTTGTCCCTCTCATACCCCTCCCATCCCTTCTTGCCCCTCTCATGCCCCTCCCATCCCTTCTTGTCCCTCTCATGCCCCTCCCATCCCTTCTTGTCCCTCTCATACCCCTCCCATCCCTTCTTGCCCCTCCCATCCCTTCTTGCCCCTCTCATGCCCCTCCCATCCCTTCTTGCCCCTCTCATACCCCTCCTATCCCTTCTTGTCCCTCTCATAACTCTACCATCCCTTCTTGCCCCTCTCATGCCCCTCCCATCCATTCTTGCCCCTCTTATGCCCCTCCCATCCCTTCTTGCCCCTCTCATGCCCATCCCATCCATTCTTGCCCCTCTTATGCCCCTCCCATCCCTTCTTGACCCTCTCATGCCCCTACCATCCCTTTTTTCACCTTTCTTGTCCATCTCATCCCTTCTTATCCTTCTCTTGCAACTCCCATTTCTTCTGGTCCCTTGGAAATGATCGGGAGCCAGATTCGCATGGATGCAACTTGTGTATAGGTGACCTATTGGATCGGATCGGATTCGAATAGAATGCGTAGTATCTATGTCTATCAGTCTCCTGTGCAGCCATCCTTAGTAGGGATTCGAGACTCACATTTAGGACGGCTGCGCATGAGGGATTGCAGTTTGTTCGCTTAAAAACCAGATCGCCGACAACCCTAGATGTTTACCTGCAGGAGACTAGCCCTCACTTATGAGTGAATCAAATCTTTCAGCTGGAAGTTCCTGGTAAGATGTCAGAGCTTTCGGAGCTGTTGCTGAACCGCTATCTCGGGGCATTCCGGTGAGTTGTTTGTTTGTTTTATTTCATCGAAGTTTATTGTTGTTTATTAGAGTTCATTATTGTTTGAGAGGCATGGATAAAAAACGTAATAAAGTGTACCAAACTTACTAAGCTGTATACCTTAGTATGTACAGACAATTACCATAGTAGACAGAAGAATTTTCCACCGTCACTCGACGGTGGAAAAGGTTTACATAGAAGGCGCGTAGTAAACTATGTATCCTGTTATAAAAAATAATTCAGCAAGCTTAGATTTTGTGGTGTTATTTTGGTGAAGCCGTCTTATAGTCTAGCAGTTATTGACCAAAAATGCCCTTTAGCTTTCGGATTTGTGATAAAAGCATGAAAATCAGCAGAAATACTATTGGTCGGATGGGTAATAATTTCTGATATAGGGCCAAGCCAAATTATGTCCTGGGGCTGAGAATCGGACGTGTCCAAAATCGGTCAGCATGGAAACGAGGCTGGAAATTTAAAACACTCTTAAACTAGAAAAAAATGCGTTTATTTTCATGAAAGACTTTAGAATATATCAAAGCAAACCTATTTGGATGTTTTTGCCAGCTTTCATGCAATTATATTCTCCACATAATTAGAATTCTGCATTTTTGTTATGATTTGTGGGTACCCTGTGGTGTAATACTATTATACAGACAGAGCCTTCAAAATTGCTTTTTAACACAAAATACATAACATTTTGTTTTTGTTTTTGGCAAGAACAACATTTCCTGTGCTATCTTTATTAGCTATCCCATAATAACATTTCAATATCTTAGGGTACCTGTGGTGAATTAGGTACTCTGTTTTAAGACTTTATACTGGCTTTGACTATTCGTCCTCGCAGTCTCCGCCACATTTACATAATGCAGTGCACGACAGGTTTGCTTTGCTGCATCGTTTTGCAGCCACAGCGAACTGAAGAAAAGCATACCATGTTTAGTGTAAATGGAAGGTCACAAGAGTCAAAGAGAACAATCACTTTACAGACCCGGCGTCAGGGAAAGCGTTCATTCAGGATAAACGTTTTCTTTCTTCTTCCTCCGAAGAATGAAACAGTATCACACCCTGTCATGGTATGAAATACTGGTAGAACCAAAGACTTACTGCGACCCAGGGATGATGCGACGTGGTGGGCAGCACTGTCAGTCACGTTTTTACCAGTGCCGTAGGTGACTCAAAGCTCAACTGGTGGAAGGGCGTTCACTATAGACACAACAAGAACAATGCAGGATCTAGTACGTCCTTCGTGTGTATAGCCATTAGCTCCTTTCCTTTCTCTATGAATGAGTTTCCAAACTCTTCGAACGACTTCACTGTGTTCTTGACATCCTTGTGAAACGCGGTCTGTACACTTGGCTTCTGCTCATGGTGGCTAGTTTCTTCTAGCGAACATCTACAGCTCTCAAACTCTTCCACAATCCGGCATACCTCTGGGCCCGCCACCATCCAACGCCTGAGAGCACCAGGATTCCCTGTCAGGCCGACAGCTCCGCCTTCCCCTTTCACTTGCGCGTTACATTGCTAGTGTGCTTGATCAAGTGCAATACTAGAAAAGCAACTGTTGCTTTTTTTGACTGTAAAGCAGCCTTGTTTGAAGCGTTTGAAGACTTCAGGGTGACTTGATGGAAGGATGCACATGTCTCGGTGGTGGACAGACAGCCATCTAGCATAGTTAATGCGATCCATCGCGAACATTTACGGTAGAATGTCATCCAGGGTCTTTACGTACAAATCGAAATTGGCTTCTCTAAATGCTCTGACAAGACTTAGGCACATGACTTCCAAATCAAGTACGGAAGACCAATATGCAAACTGGGGAAACTTCACAGCCATTACCTTCCATTCATCAAAGGGCATCAACGGTGCATCGCCATCTCTCTCTTTGTAGGCTGTGTATGCCTTTTCCATCAGGATGGATAAACTGGCAGAAGTAACTTGGTGCGCACGTCGTGTACGTGTTATGTGGCTTGCCACAACGAATGACTCAGCCACACCTTGCGTTGCCATTCCACCGTTCACCAAGACTTCTACCCATCCGCTGCCAGCCAACCACTTTCCATTTTGAAACATGCCAGTTCGATATGGATTCCACCAAACATCGGGATGAAGCTCTTCTCATTCAGCTCTGGAATAGCCCACTGGATCTGCTTTGCTATTGCAAACAACGGCTGGTCTAGTGCCACAACAGGAGTCTGGGTTGGGTCGATGATTTTCACAGCTAAGGTGATGACCTTAATCCTATGCAGGATCATGGCAAAGGAGTGTGCGTTTTCTGCAAACATCGGCATGAGGGAAATTATTGCGGGAGATCGACTTAAGAGAGATGCTTTTGAAGCCCGGTACGCTGCCCATGACATAAGGTCCTTAGCTTCAAGTTATTCTTTACCGGAGAGTTTCTTGGTGTGGTGCAGCCAATTATCTTCCTGAGAACTTCTCTGAGTGTCGTTATCTTGATTAGGCGCAAGCAGCTCGGGAGCTATCTCTGGAGGACGGAGATCACTTACTGGAAGCGAGACAGGCTCTACATTACAATAAAAAGACGGTAATTAAGTCAGAGTCTTCGAGTTATGTCCTGTAGCATCATGGAGATCAGGATCTCTCCTTGTTCCTTGTTCGTCAGCATCCGGGTGTTGAACGAGTGAAATAGCAGTGCCGTGGAAAGACCACTGCGAGGTGGTGGAGCTCGGGTTATGGTCGATGTTATCAACGGCTGCTGTTGTGAATAGCCCCGAACGTAACTTTGAGGGACACACGACTTGCTCGCGTTCGTAACGCTCGATAACACTGTTGGTTACCTGTGTCGATATGGTCATTATCCTGTCATACGATATAGAGAGCCCAAGGTTGTAGAATGCATCTATTAGAGATTTGTCCCGTGTTGCACCATGGACTTTTACTGCCATATAAATCGGGAGCGGACACTCTCTTGACCGCACATAATGTGTGGCGCCAGTAGCATCAGGCAGTGTGGACGTGCTCTGCCCACACTGTTGTATACAATAAGTTGTGGTATAGATAAGCAAGCCTGATTTTCAGAATGGTCCAATTGGCTAGTAGGGCCTTTCATGACCATTCCTAGCATCGCCAGTAACGAGGGAGGTACACAGTTCTTCTGCGCGTCTGCCTGGAATTCCCCATTTAAGGAGTTCTTAACATTCAAAATATCTCGCCTCAAAATGCGCGCAGCTCGCGCCAGACAACATGCATCAGAGTCAGTGTTATTCTCGAGGCTGGACAACATACCTCCAATTTCATCCTCTAACACAATGTGTACTTTATTGCGGTTTTTAGTATGCGCTGCTAGACCAGGGAAGACATCCAGGATTCCCTCTTTGAGGCGTGTTGAATTTACAGTCTCAACTTCTTCACCCGCCAATTCCTTCAGCTTACACATAAAAAATTTGACTAAGTCGGAGAGAATTAAAAGTACAGGCTCTTCTGCCTCTAGCTGCTCCTCTATGTAGACTATGAGTTGCGCAAATGCTAAGTCACTTGGATCACATGGCTCATCTGACTAGCGGTTAGCACGCAACTTAAAAGACCGCTCTCGGTTATAAAGGCCAGTCAAGCATTTTGCGTTGTACTTTGCCTCTAATGCCATCAAGTCACCGGCAGTGGCCAGTTTAGCAAGAAGTTTAATATCTTTCAGTAAGTTGGCGGCATCTTTTACTTTCTTGTTAAGTTCTGTATAGTGGTAACACAATGTAGTTCTAATGTACCTGTCTCCTCTCATAAGAAGCATCGACTCCGCGGGTCGAACTGACGACATAAAAAGCGCCGGGCCATCCACTGCTGTTTCCTCCTCTTTATCTACAACATCTACCATTTCTGCCTTTTTTCGCTTCTTTGCACGGTTGAGCTTAGTAGAATTATAACGATCCCTACATGACTTATGCCAACTAGCTTCTTGCTCCCGAAGAAGTTGCTCTAACGTACGCCCTTCAATATCTTCTAAGAGTATCTCTCTGCAAATAACCTGAACTCCAAGATCTTTGTACTCTCTAATAATGTTTGCGAAGGAAGTATAGCCTTTCCTTCTGGATTTGGCGGGGCATTGCAAATTCTCGTGGGTTTTTGTCTGGTAGATGATACATAGCTTCCAATTCATAATCTACAACATGCCATAACAAAGAAAAGAATCAAATACATGCGCTAGTCTCAAAGACATGAGTAGAGATGTAGATTGCAGGAGGGAAATAATCGGCAGAATCTTCGTGTTAACGAGGCAAAGAATGCTGGCTCGTATCGTATTTCATGTTAATAATCTACGCTCAAAATAATCAATCAAAGGTACAAAGCTCTTTTATATTAAAATTGAAAAATGCTTAAATAGATATCTCGTTTATCAAAACGCTTCTTACCTGCTTTAGCTGTAAGTCCCAATGAAAGCCGCCATTTTAAAAGCCGAGAGAGAACTGGGCCCTACTATTATTCTTTTTAAGCAAAGACAGAATATTATTACTTTATTATATTTTTATTTTTCTTTCAATAGTGAAGTATCTCCTTTTTTCTATGAGAGCACATTTTTTCTTCATAGCTTAACTAGGGATTACTTTTTAATCCTATCTCCAGCATCCAAATTGAAAAATGATATTAAGGGATAGCTAATAAAGAGTGCTGATAACAAAGGAAATGTTGTTCTTGCCAAAAAAAAATGTCATGTATTTTGTGTTAAAACGCAATTTTGAAGGCTCTGTATAAATAGTATTACACCACAGGGTACCCACAAATCATTTCTTAAATGCAGAATTCTAATTATATGGAGAATATAATTACATGAAAGCTTGCCAAAACATCAAAATAGGTTTGCTTTGATATATTCTAAAGTCTTTCATGAAAATAAACGCATTTTTTCTAGCAGTCGATAACTGCCGGACTATTAGCAATCCCAGGGGTATTTTCCTCTCACGTTTCACCCGCAAGAAAAAAACAACAATTATTTTTATTATGATTTTCGCGAGCGAAACGTTAGTGAAAAATACCCCTGGTTATGAAGAAGCCTGGTACAGACATCATCAACAAGCTTAGAAGAGAATTTGTGAGTTTATTGAGACGAGTGAATCATTCTATCAAATCAATCAAACAATGCTTTATTAAACCCTTTTGCAGCCAAAGGCTGGATTACTGGGCCCGTTAGCCCGTTAGGACACGAATATTATTCAATACAATTGAAATTTAAATGTTAGAAAATTGTTCATGCGGTTTGTAGCCCGAGTGTCAGGCCTTTTTATCGTTCCCTATGAAGTATATACCGATTTTTCCTCTCCGACTTTTGAAAAATAAAACTGCCTGATAATCGGGCTATGCGGTTCGTGAAGCTTAAAAACCGTTCTTGTTATACCCTTTGTTGGGTCACGGCGTTGTTCCCTAACGTTTTGGTGACTTGTACTAGCATCTGGATCGGATGGGCGAGCGATGTATTCCTCTCCTCCTACGAGGAGTCTTTGCTGCATGGCGATGCCGTGTCTGCGCTCTACTCCATCACGGTAAGACTTAGAGCGATGTTTTCTGAAAGGAGTCTCGTGCAGATCACATGGGTGAAGAGTTAATAGAATATTAGGCTCGCACTGGGGTATACTTGTGAGGATAAAACCGTGGCACCATCGAGTATTTTCTTAGAAATACAGGTTAAACTTTCACTAGTCAGCTCTAAGAACCAACGTTGACCGATGGAGATTGGAAACCCCAGGGTTCCGTATAATCGACACTAAACACTGATCTTTCTCGGCGATTGATGGCAATCGGGTGCGAATATACAGTCGTTTGACAAAAGGTTGTCATCAACCGGCTTTGCGACTAGGCGACAAGCCCTCATGTAAGCATGTAATCGCGCTTAGCTGCATATATTAGCCACTGCATAACTTCAGACTTAGACGGTGTAACGGTGGCTAATATATGCAGCTAGGCGCTTCAGTGGTTTTACCCATGCTTACATGCGGGCTTGTCGCGTAGTCGCAAAGCCGGTTGATGACAACCTTTTGTCAAACGACTGTATGGAGACCAGGCTTTACGATCGCCACCAATCGCCTATATAAATCAGTGTTTTACCTTGGCGACTGGTGGCGCATATATGGAAACCAGGCTTTATAAACACAAAGGTATTGACCCAAACCACGTCTATTTGATAGAGTTGGGAAGAGCTGAAAATCGAAGAAGAATCTGAGTCTGGTCAACAAGTGCAGTCCACTATCCGTGTTCCTATGCAGGTGAGCCGTGTTTCGAACGTGATGCGTGTGCGTGCGTTGGACGTGTCGCATTGTGTATGTGCGTGCGTTGGGCGTGTTGCATTGTGTATGTGCGTGCGTTGGGCGTGTTTCATTGTGAGTGTGCGTGTGTTGGGCGTGTTGTATTGTGTATGTGCGTGCGTTGGGCGTGTTGTATTGTGTATGTGCGTGCGTTGGGCGCGTTGCATGAGCCGTGTTGCATGTGTATGAGCCGTGTTGCGTTTACATGAGCCGTGTTGCGTGTACATGAGCCGTGTTGCGTGTACATGAGCCGTGTAGCGTGTACATGAGCCGTGTTGCGTGTACATGAGCCGTATAACGTGTACATGAGCCGTGTTGCGTGTACATGAGCCGTGTTGCGTGTACATGAGCCGTGTTGCGTGTGCATGAGCCGTGTTGCGTGTGTATTAGCCGTTTTGCGTGTACATGAGCCGTGTTGCATGTACATGAGCTGTGTAACGTGTACATGAGCCGTGTTGCGTGTACATGAGCCGTGTTGCGTGTACATGAGCCGTGTTGCGTGTACATGAGCCGTGTAACGTGTACATGAGGCCGTGTTGCGTGTACATGAGCCGTGTTGCGTGTACATGAGCCGTGTTGCGTGTACATGAACCGTGTTGCGTGTACATGAGCCGTGTTGCGTGTACATGAGCCGTGTAGCGTGTACATAAGCCGTGTAGCGTCTACATGAGCCGTGTTGCGTGTACATGAGCCGTGTTGCGTGTGCAAGAGCCGTGTTACGTGTGTATTAGCCGTTTTGCGTGTACATGCGCCGTGTTGCGTGTACATGAGCCGTGTAACGTCTACATGAGCCGTGTTGCGTGTACATGAGCCGTGTTGCGTGTACATGAGCCGTGTTGCGTGTACATGAACCGTGTTGCGTGTACATGAGCCGTTTTGCGTGTACATGAGCCGTGTTGCGTGTACATGAGCCGTATAACGTGTACATGAGCCGTGTAGCGTGTACATAGGCCGCGTTGCGTGTGCATGAGCCGTGTTGCGTGTGCATGACCCGTGTTGCGTGTGCATGACCCGTGTTGCGTGTGTATTAGCCGTGTTGCGTGTACATGAGTTGCGTTGCGTGTACATGAGCCGTGCTGCGTGTACATGAGCCGTGTAGCGTGTACATAAGCCGTGTTGCGTGTACATGAGCCTTGTTGCGTGTACACGAGCTGTGTAGCGTGTACATGAGACGTGTAGCGTGTACATGAGCCGTGTTGCGTGTTAATGAGCCGAGCTGTGTGTGCATGAGCCGTGTTGCGTGTGTATGAGCCGTGTAGCTCACGTTTTTCTGACGTGACGTGGTATTCCGTGATGCTATGTGGTAGTTCATGGCGTCCATATATGGAATGCTAATAAGATATACTGTTATGCCCTAGGTCTCAACTTACATCACGTCTCTACTCTTCAGTCTGTGCCAAGAGCTAAATCGCATCGGTGCGCATGCGTTAGATCGGTATGTACCTTATCAAACGAAATTTTCGCGTTATCTTAATTCGCGATTCAGAAAATACACCACTTTAAATTCGCCTTTAGAAATATGTTTTATGTCTTACAATACTCTTAAACGCTTCTTTTTTTGGGAATTTTCTCTATTTTTGGGCGCTTTTATTTTCGCGAGGTTGAAAACCAACTACATATAGCAACAGCTAATCTTATATGGTCCGGTATTTATGCTTTTGCGCTTTGTATTCATCTTAAAGCCGCATTGTCACCAGTTTACTTCCGGAGATCCGACGGAAACCTCAACCGTTCAAAGACAAAAGAATTTATTAAAATCCGAGATATTAAACATGCCATCCGCTCTAAATTATCAATCACTTCCTCAAAGAAAATTCCAATAAACACACTGCTTTCAATATTTTGAAATATTTTTCGCGTTTTCCGTTAAAAATCATCGGAGATTGTTACGTTATCGACCGGAAGTTAGCTGGTGACAATGCGGCTTTAAAACGTTAGAAAAATACGAATAACTCGTCTTGTTTTTTTTTTATTAAATGTTACTCGTACAGACACAACAAATCAGCAACCGATTTAAGCCTAAGAGATTCTCCAGGTGTATAATAAATACCTTTACTGCCCCCTCCTTGCATTCCTTTCTAAGTTATTTTACTTGTTTCCCGTTGTTTTCCAGGCGGCTACTGCAGGAGCTTGTGAATATTCTGTCCGAACGTGTGCTTCGGCTTTACGAGCGCTTCACGGAGAAGCACCGAACAAGCCTAGCGCAGAACCGAGCGCTCCAGGCCATCTTTGACGTAAAGTTTGTCACGTCGATTCTTGCAGGCCGGACAGAAGACGAAAAAGTGCGGGTAAATCTATGAAAATCAGCAAAAACAAACTCAACAGCCATAGCCCAGAGAAAGAAATAATAGTGTAGCCAAACTGGCCGCGGACATATTATCAAGAAAAAAAAATCAGCTGCCGCCCCATGATATTAATAATAACAACAACCACAACAACAACTCTAACTCTAACAACTTTAAAAATGTAAAATGTTGAAAGTTTTGTTCTCGCGTGTGTGTGTGTGGGTGTTTACCAGTCTAGTCAAGTTATAGTTTAACTACGTACCTATGTATCCACCGTTTATCGGGGAGCTTGAATGCACTCTGAAGATTATGATATAAAGTAGAATATGTCTTGGAAAAATGTGGTTATTATCCGTTTTACTGTCCTACTCTCCTGACCCTGTTCTCATGTCAGCAGGTCACGCCTAATTTCTCGGACCGCCTTCAAACTGTTGTCGACACCCTTGAGGGATTCGTGGACCCGTTTGATTTGGACGTGTTCTCGCCACACATCACTAGAAACCTGACGAGACAGCTGCAGCGATGCGGGGTAAGTAGGGTAACCATGACAACCGCGCCCATAGCAAACAAAATCGATAAGGTTACCATGGCTACCGCGCCCATAGCAAACAAATATCGATAAGGTTACCATGGCTACCGTACCTATAGCATAATAATCTCACTAAATTTACAATGGCTGCTGTGCACACAGCATCTCGCTAAGGTCACCATGGCGACAAGCAGAATACAAGTCTCGTAAACTTACCTGTAATATAAGGCGGAGGCCGTCTGTAGTGTCCTGGCCGCAAAACCAAAGGGGTATTTTATTTTATGTTAATATGTTTGTTAATTATTATATGTTAATTTTATCTGTTAATTGCGTGGCAGCACAGTTTAAGCAGTCGAACCCCGTATTATTGTGAATCCAGGTCAGCTTATGACTTCAACTCTGGATTAAGCCGGCCTCCTTCCCGTGCATCTCCCACACGCCTCGGGGACCAGCCTGCTCCGCGCACTCAATAGTGTCCTACGCAGTTTTTCTGACCTCTGTCACGCAATGCGCCTGAGCTCGGTCACGCAATGCCCTTGACCTCTGTCACGCAATGCGCCTGAGCTCGGTCACGCAATGTCCTTGACTTCTGTCACGCAATGCGCCTGAGCTCGGTCACGCAATGTCCTTGACCTCTGTCACGCAATGCGCCTGAGCTCGGTCACGCAATGTCCTTGACCTCTGTCACGCAATGCGCCTGAGCTCGGTCACGCAATGCGAGCTTTAAGGTGAGCTCAGAATAACTGCATAGAAGGCTACGCCATTAAAGGCTAGTTTTCCTTTCGACCCGTACGAACTGAGCGCTTATTTTGGAAAAAAAACATATTGCTATGATAGCGACCTGAGAAATAATAATTTGGAATTATGTACTATATGTTAAAAGAAGCTCGAGGTTTCGTGAGAAGATCCTTGATTGTTATGACTGTACGCTTGTTCCGCTACAACTCCCCGTCGCGTAATAAACGCCTCCAGCTGAGTGCCCATCTCCAGCCGTCCACCCCACCGCTACCAAATATAACCACAGATGATTGTTGTCAAAATAGAATTACAGCTTCCCACAGAATTCATTATCTAGTGTTGATGCTATCTATCAAAATCATTGGCTCTCCCCTAGTTCCTTTAGTAGTAGTATTTGTTGCGATATATCTCTCCTCTTGGTGATTCGGTTGATAAGCGCAAGCGCCAGCATCTTGAAGTTTAACACTTTAAGGCGGGAAAATTAATTGACGGGAAATAAAGTTACGCGCGCGACATTTATGACTAGGTGATTTGCCAACCAAACACCCGAAAATATAGAAAAAACTAAAATAAACCTGCAAAAACCGTAAAACATTAAGAGCACACAAAACTTGGAGTGTTGATTTGGGAAAAAAAGGCTTGTTACAAAGCCCCCCGTGGTCAGCCGTCCACCCCGCCGATAGCAAATATAACTAATGTCTGTTGTCAAAATACAATTACTGCTTCCCTTAGTATTCATTATTCAATGCTTTCTTCAACAAGAATTATTTGTTATTCTCGATATGTCTTTTTGTCCGGGTTACGGAAGCGAGTTGAGACAAACTGTGTCTTTCTAAATGAAAATACTTGAAAGTATACCTAGAAACCCTACAACTTTACTATCAGATAACATGCAAGCGCCGAAAAGGTGCTAAAATTACAAAAGTATGATTAAAATCTATATTTATTCCATGTTTCGCAATCCAGCGCATTTTTCCAACGCTTCCCAAAAGTGTTCGTTGGTTTTCGCGAGCGAGTTTATTTTACTCTTATTTTATATCCAATGACATGATCTTTCGTTTGTTTTTTTTCAGGTTCTTTTCGGCATCCTGGTCACTTTAGACAAGCATACAAATCATTCCTTTGGCGTGACCTCACGATCCACATCCGGGTCTCAAGATCAGCACAACATCATGCCTCTGGCGCCCAATCCTCCCCGGTTCTCCCTGTTACCGCTGACCTCGCACCATGGAGGCTCAACGTATTCGTCGGCAGAGGATAGCTATGACATTAGAAAAAAGGTTTGGAAGAAACTTTATAAACCAAAACACATAGAACCACCAATACATAGTTTGAAGAGAGTGGGCCAATTAGGAGTATTCCATCGTGTTCCTGATGTGGACTGAATAGCATTATTTTGCTACTTAACTGAGGACCATCCTCAGCGAAAGTACTTTACAGACATAGAACCAATGAGGACGCTGGCCCTGTGGTACTATCCTTAGTGAAAGTACTTTACAGACTAACGCACATATAGAACCATTGAGGACCATCTTCAGTGACATTACTTACAGACTAACACACACAGAACCATTGAATACGCTGGCCCTGTGGTACCATCCTCAGTGACAGCACTAACAGACCAACACACATAGAACCACTGAGGACACTGGCCCTGTGGTACCATTTTCAGTGACAGTACTTACAGACTAACACACATAGAACCACTGAGGACACTGGCCCTGTGGTACCATTCTCAGTGCCAGTACTAACAGACCAACACACATAGAACCACTGAGGACGCTGGCCCTGTGGTACCATCCTCAGTGGCAGTACTTACAGACTAAGACACATAGAACCACTGAGGACATTGGCTCTGTGTTACCACACTCAGAACTTACACACTAACATACATTAACTATAAGTTACAAGGATAGAGCGTACAAACTGGAGGAACCGTTATGAAACTTTTCGGTACCATTCTTACAAGCTAGTTTGCGAGAGTAAACTGGAAACCTTTCTAAGAAAATTTATCTCCGCCAGACAACCTCACTTCTATACTTCTAAGTCTACAAAAAATTAAATCTCCATTTACGCGTGTCCTCAGACCTCCGATGTCTACAAACCCACCACGCCCTTAGTGGGTCTCACCGCCTTCCATCGTCACCATCAATTCTTCAACTCCGAACAGAGACGACTGCAAGAGCTACAGGCGTCCTGACAACTCCGGCCACCATGGCAACTTGACGTCAGTCCGGTAACCATAACAACGTGACGTCAGCGGCTTGCACGTCACACTTGAAGGCGTATAGGAAGTGACGTCATAGATAAATTTTATAACTTGAGAGACATGGTATGACTATTTTGTCCAGTGTTTTGCTAAGATGGTCTATAGATCACCAGCAATTTTCAAGGCATTGTTGGTCTGCGGTTGGGAAAGGGATAAGAGTAAATAAAGGAATTGAATAAAAAACGCTAAAATCTTAAAAGGGGATTTGTTGTTAATGTTTTTGTTAGAAAAATGAAAATCTCGCCGTAACCTTGTTGTGTGAGGGGGACTGTTGTTAAGATGGATTTGGTGAACGACTCATTTATTGAATCCCTACAGTATACTCTTCTGAAAATAAGTCTCGCGAAATAAGAGCTCCTTCTTCCATTCTCGTATTTCTTCGTGGAAAAAGTTATAACTCTTCTTGCCATTACATGCTGTCTTAAAAAGAGCAAATGTTTATTTAACATTTTTTATTAACATTTTAATTATTTGGAGCTTAGCTTGACAACGTGACTGAAATAGGGTTACATTCTATACACGACTTACGTGACATGCATTGTGTGACACTTACAAATGCCTTTCTTTGAACATGTAACGTTCTCGTGTTATACGTGACAATTACACTCATCGAACATGTAATTTAAGTAATGCGTGACATTTTTACAGACTTCGCGTGACGTCTATGAGATATCATTTATTACCTCTCATTGAACATTATCGTTTTTTTGCAATGCGTGACAGTTTAACAGAAGTTATCATTTCTTTTTACTCATCGAAAATGTAACGCAATTTTATGCGTTGCTTTGCAGTTTTGAAAACATCGCGTGTCGTTTATAAAATATCATTTATTCTCTTATGAAACATATGATGCATTTAATGTAACGCGTGACCATTAGACGCTTATGGGAGATCATGCGCTCCCTCTCATCGTCTTCTGAAACAGCTTTCGGAAATCGTCTGATATCATTGTCTGATATTATACATTCTGTCATTGCCTCTTGAAACAGCACCTACGGCTGTGCAAACGACTTTTTGTTATTATCAATAGCCCATTAACTCCCTGGCTATGCATTGTTACGTGTTAAAACAACCACTCATAAAAAACTCATCTTACTTATCCGTCTAAGTGAAAATGAGTAGTTTTAGTGTCTTAATTTCTTTGAGGGCCTTTTCATTTCGCTTTCTTATGATCCGTCAACTCATAAAAGCCATTTGTTCATTTATAACTTATCTGTTTAAATGAGAAGAAGTTCAAAAGCTTTTCCCGTTAGCTTATTATGAGCGGATCGTGTCGGTGTCCTAAGAGATCGTCTTATCATGCAAGAATGCTATTGGATCACTCACGAGCGTCGGGAAAACAATTATCGCAGGCAGTACATATTGATCGGTTTTATCCGTAGTTTAATCATGAGGAGAACCGTTTTTTTACAGTCACAATCAACTCCATTTTGAGAGATTGGACCGTTTACAGTGGATTGATTTAAATATTAACCACGAAAAAATTCGATTAAGATTTATTGAAGTGTGTTTGAATCGTGTCCAATCGGTTCTTTTATATCTCCCTTTCTTAAAACTGCTGTGCATTTTTTATGGTGCGAAACAATATGGCTTCCATTATAGTCTTTATTAGTCCTCTTCTGTCAATTCATATGATGTCGTCACCAAGGTGGGAAGCGTTGTCCTTACGAAAACTAGACAAAGCGTGTGTCCGGATTAGACAGGGTGAAACTACTCAGCCGGTTTTATTCAGACACATCTCACGCTTGTTTGCAAGAGGTTGCCCCTTTACTAGCGACCGGGCTTTTGAAGAACCTTTTTTACAGAAATGACATGGATTTCTTGAAGGCTATTTGACATTTAACACCATGACGTGTCATAAAACGTGTTTTACAAACGCTCTAGGAGAGCCATAGCACCCAGGATAATAGCCATTCGTGTTCACGATGGGTTTTTCTGGTTGCTAAGTATCTTTGGAACACTAGGGTTTCAAGCCATGTTTAAGAACTAGCCCTCTTACGACTAAATAACAATGACATTTTAGTAAAGGTTTAGTGTCTTTGAAGATCGATTTCAAAGAAAGAAAGAAAGAATAATGAAAACAGAATGACAGAAAAATAAAATCTGATTAAACAGTCTGCTTAAGTCACGATTCTATTACTCGGTTTTATTACCTTTCGATTTCTAATCACTATTACTCGGTTTTATTAATTTCGCTTTCTAATCACTATTTGGCTCACAGAGCTGTTTGATTCCCCCTGAAGCTATAAATGAAACAATTATTTAAGGTGTGGAAGTAAGCCGTATGTTGCTCGCACTGGAGTGTTGGGTGAATCAGAAAATTAACGAGCCCTAGTCAGCCACACCTTTGTTATTGTTTTTATTTAATAATAGAAGGCAGATAATGTACTACAATCTCGAAATAATCATCTGAAAAAAAGTTAATCCTTTATTCTCGAATTTAATCGAATATATCGGAAATGGATGCTTTTTCGCACTTGGTACTTTACTAGGACGACAAAATGGCGGCTGTCAAAGACTGTTTCAATATGCTCAACCGGCAAAGCGAGCGTTCGTCTTTATGCCGACACCCTATTGTCATTTCCGAACTGCTGGTTACTGGCGATTGAAACTCAACGATTCATTTGTACACTTTTGACCCGCGCAGTAAACCAAATGGCGTTGGGATGACATGTTCCCTCTCCCTGTAGCTAGACTAGAACATTGAAACTACAGCCTCTTGTTCTGGCTATAAGGCGGTGATTTCTGAGTCAATTCCGAGTGTTTAGCCAATTTTCTTTGTAAGTGATGCTCTCTTACACTGACATGACAGAGTATGTGGGCTATTCGGCGGTAATCTCTAAGTCAATTCCGAGAGGTGAAATCCAGGTGTATATTTTTAAACCGTGCGGTCAGGCGAGTCAATTGTGGTCTTATGAATGAGTTTTCTCAGTGTCTAGGCTGGCTATTTGTCATGTTGTATGGGGGCGGGGGCGTTGCGTGACACGAACGGCTGCTAAAAAGACTGGGCTATAAGCTTTTATTTTCTTAAAAAAATACCGAGATAGAAAAACGAAATCAGGGAATAAATGAACAGACAGAGGCTCGGCTAAACAAATTAGTTAAGAACACCCCAAAACCACCTCCCTTGTCTTTTCTGGTATTTCTTGCTGTTTTATCTGTATTTTACCTTGGTACCGATACACAGGTTTTCTGATCTATGTCTTACGCATGCAAATTCTTTAGAAAAATATAATTACCACAATTAGAAAATAGGAAGTATTGCAATAACATGCCTACGACAATTACTTTCGGTATTTATTGACATCCTTTTTTTAATTTCCCATAAAGAAGTTTTCAAAACAAACGCGATCTGTGAATGCAAGATTTGAATGTTAATAAGTTTTTTTTTCATTAGAAAAGTCTTCCTATCTTCCTTAATGTCTTTGTATAGTAATATGGCTTTGCGAAATTTGACAAAAGAGTTGTTTTATCACAAAGTTTTGTGCAAAAAAGTGAAAATGAATAGTGGAAAGAAATAGTGAATAATGAAAAGGAATAGTAGAATTGAGGAAGTCACAAGCATTAGGAGTTTTAGTCACCGCAAGGAGTGTGAGCCGCACACTGTTCTTGGCGGGTTCCAGACAAAAAAACTTCTCAAACAGCTCCATCTTTTCATTGTTTAAAATACTGGAATAAAAACTGTCATAAAATCTCTATGGACTTCTCGCAAAAGATTCTCATTGACCCGGTGCTGTAGAAATTAAAGAGCATTTTTTAAGCCGCACGTTTGTTATTGTTTTCTTCGATTTTGTCATGAAACCGCGAAATAATTATCTAAAAACAAAGTTTATACTTCATTTAGCAAATTGAATCGAGAATGCGCTATATTCCCTAATCCTGCCCAAAAAATTGGCTGCTTTGTCAGGTATTCTACTAGGCAAATCGGCGGCTTCACAACGATCTTATCTAGTTTAATTAGTTTCTCTATGTATTGCTTGTTTCTCTTTTTTATTCAATGGTGCTGTGTTATTATTACCTCCTTGTTGTCATGTCATCTACTGTTTTTTACTGGTTTTGTTGGTGGCAGCAGACCTGTAGTAAAAGCACATTTTGTTATTCAAAACGATTTTGTTCTCAGTGACTAAAATAATTTTTCCTTTTCTAATGTCTAATTGTCTCATTTGTGTCGATTAAGCCGAGAGAGCAATTTTTAAGAAGAATATCATAATGATTATATTTATCAGAAAATTATAGTTTAAATGGAATCTGAAAAATTGAGTTCAAATTCATAATCGTTTATTCGGCCATTACAACTACAACTAAATTATGCGGAGGGCCAGTACCTATTCAAACTACACAAAACGACAAATATAAGTGTTTTTATTCCGAAGTTGGTTATTTGGTGAATTTTTTCTTTTCCCCTGATTCATTTACCCGATAACTTCACTTCATTTCGCCTCCACTCCATAACACAACACTACAGGAAAAAATAGTGTTTATTTTGAATTTGTAGCTTGCGCCCTACAGTCAGTAAGCGCTGCTAAATCCTCTAGAGAACAGGATTTCTTTATGTATTAAGAAATATCTGTTTTGTTTTTTAGTGCTAAAATTGATTGAGTTTCTTTGAATAAAACTCGTGTTACCTACAGGTTCAGCACGTGCTATAAATACCTCGAGTTGACAAGGACTGGTATGAGCACAGGTACAGAGGGCCGCTCCGTCTGGGCATTTGCTTATTATTGTTGGCGTTGTTATTTTCGACTTGCGGTTCTTGTTGTGATTATTTTGTTATTGCCATGGTTAGTGTTGCCGCTGATACTCTAAACACTCATATTGATAGTGTTTCTTTGTCGCTGTCAACCGCCATTTCGTCATCCTAGCAAAATACCAAGTGTGAGAAAGTATCCATTCCCAGCGGCTGATTTCGGAATCTATTGTGATATTTTTTAATGCATTTTGTCACTGAAGTATACAACTTTGTCATTAGATAGTTATTTTGAGATTTCATCAAATAATGCGCCTTCAAATATTGTTTTTGATATTACTCTCTTTGTTGTCTGCCGGTGAGGTTGAGTTTTTTTTGTTACTGCTCCTATTTCAGGTGTTGCTGTTAATTTAAAGCCAAGTGTGAATTTAAAGCATTTTGGAATTAATGATTTACGAGATGTACCAGTTTTTCCAAATTAGTACTAATTCTATAAGAAACCATTTTATTTTTTTATTTTTTTATTTTTTAGAGAGTATCTATTTCCAAATGTGACCTATATGGCGGCAAACTAATAACACAGTTATTGCCCAATTGTGCGAGCTGGTTTTAGTTTATTGGCATTTATCTAGCGGAAAGACTAAATTTTACTTATTTTAGAGTACCTTTTTCTGTCAAAGATTAAGCTTAGGATTTATTAATTTTGATGTTAAGATGACAACTCTATTAGGTATCTCGATTTTATGTTTTTTGGATATAATCGTTACGTACCCTATCTTTTGCATCCATTTGTTACAAGAGGTTTTGTTACCATATCTTTGCTGGGTAATATTCACTTACTGTATATTCAGCTTACTAATTGAGATACGCTAGCCACGAAATCGGAGTCACAGTCAGCGGTGTGTGTGTGTCCGGTTGACGGCAAGAGCATTAAACAAGCTATGATTTGTGGAGTTCGTGCCCAAAATCTGATAGGTAAGCTACAGATTTGAAGAAGCCGGGCCGACACCAAATGAACGTACCAAAATCAGGCCCGACAAATCGGCGCGTGTAAAGGTGTAATCAAGGCTAACCAGTTAGGTTATTACGAGATTCCCCCGATAACTACAGGCTCTGGCATCGCCGAAACTAGAATTGGTGAGGGGTGGGACGGGGTTGGCCATTTCGTTTGTTAACAGATTGTTTGTTTGTCGATATTGTTGCGCCTTGTCACTCGGCCTTTTTTAAGAAGCCTAAATGCAACTGGCATCTGTTACCCAGGATACTCCCGCGGTGGCTTCTGCAGTATATCAAGAAACCTGCTATTTTAAACTGGGGAAGAGGTTACACGAATAGGGGACTTGCGCTAAGAGATCACGTGTTTCTGAGTGGCAAATTAAAAACAAAATAATCAAACAAGAAGCAGAAATGACTGCGCCCGTCACACCAGAGATCGACGTAAAAATGAAATCTTGAAATGAAACTAAACCCTTTCTGGAAAAAAAAAAGAATTCTGGATTTTTTCGTAAATGCCGAATGAGTTTGCTTTTTGTTGCGGTTATTTTGCCGCCAAAAGCCTGAGCGCGCGCTAGTTGGCCACCCCAACAGTCACGTGATCTCTTAGCGCAAGTCCCCTATTGTACTATGTTTAGCAAAGGTGAAGGAGGGGTGGGGGCATTGTGTCTGTTGGATGATCTTACGATATCAGTATAGTTTATTTGTAGTTTATTTAGTTTATTTATCTTTTTTGAAGAACCTTTTTTATAAGACTGTCCAGCAGGAGATTTCGCAAAATGCTAAGAACATACTAAGAACATGCCGAGGCTCAGGTAGCAGGAAAATATTTTCTTTGTTAGTCTGCTGTGTTCTTAAAGGCAGATTCGAATTGTTTTCATAAGAATTGCTATAGATCATTTGTGTAATTCTCTTCCTAATAATTCATTCGGTATGATATTTTTGTATAAGCAAAAATGGCAAGAATATCGTTTAGCCTTTTTTTTCTCAAAAAATAAGAACAGCCCAACCTCAACCGAAAATTAGACGTTCTTACAAACAAAAGGGTACTGCATACTTTTTACATAATATCCTCGAAATGACTCATAGATATACATCATTCATGATAAGGCGCTCTCGGGCCAAGCGACCTGATCAAGTGCACTATTATTTTAATGCTGCGAGTATTACTGTATAAGAGATATTCTGACCACTGAGTACAAACAACCGTTTAAGCATAAAAGCTCTTTTGTTTAATCTCTTATTACTGAGAAAAAATATTCTTCCACTCTTTACATTTTTTAGTTGCACCACAAAGGCGCTCTGCCGTGTTTTCTTTCCAAGTCATCGGCTGTTTAGTCTGCAAACGTTCTTCAAGACACTCACTTAAATGCTTTAAAGCGTTGATTAATCACCTATTCTGTACGTGTGCTTAGGCTTAATAAAACTTTCCACAAATTGCTCCTCTACTCTCACAAAAGCAAGCTTAATGACGCTCATTCCCCGCTAACGTCCCCTCCCCCGGCAGAGTAAGACCAAACCTTTACCTCTGCATTCGGTTAGTACGCAAGTCTTGCGGCATCCTTAGCCTTACACATTGTTAACTTCCTCTTGATAAGTGGCTCCTTGAAAACCACCCACGACTTCGGGAGACATTTATATCCTTGCCAAAGGCATTTTACCAAACATAACAACTATTTTTGTGGGAGAAGCCCCAAAATATTCTGTAGCTTTTTCAGACTTTTATTCATTTCACGGAATTAAAATTTTGCAGGCGATAAATTTTTCATTGGTGTTCCATCTAATAATAAATTTTGCCAATTTTTTGTGTGCTTAGCCGCAGACAAAACACTCCGTGATGCTCTTCATCTTTGAAAGCGATGATCACGGTCTTGTTGTATAGACAAAGAACGATCTGACCACCCCCTAGAGAAATCAGCTCGCCAGATGCGCAACAAAAGCAGCTATGCCCCATTACCAGCCAGCTCAACTCAAACACAATAGCCTTTCTATTAGCTGTTATGATTGTCAAATCTAAAAAAATGCCTGTCAGTTTAGAGGAAGCAATTATGAATGTTTGTAGATTTTCCTAGCGATGTATCGGATTTGGTGATAGTAGCGGATACGGTGCGGTAAAAAATAGCGTTTCAAACAGAACATCCGTGTGCAACTTCTAGGCGTTTCTATCAGGACACGCCGGGAAAAAAAAACTACCTGTTTCTGTCCAACGAGAAAAATCCAAATACACGCTGTCTTTACACGCTTGGTCTTATATTCCCCTGCGCTCGCAAAGTCACTATCCATAAGTTTCTTCCACATCAGTCTTTTAGCTGGCTTCGTTAATCTAAGTGCCTGGAGAATAATCCTTAAACTTATTAACGGGATCTATGGGGTTTCTTAGTGCTATTGTAGTTTGCAACCCTTTGTCCGTCAGATGCAAATTAGCGCAGAGATTTAGAGTCACCTATTGCGGATCATGTTAACAAGAAGTTGCGTAAAGTTCTAAAGAATGAACTTCCGGTCGTTTTTTTGTAATGAATGTACAGTGTGTTTAAGTGACATTTGGTGAACCCAGTTGGTGGATGTTTCAGGCTCGTTTGCTTAGACCACGTGTTTTCTATGTGTGCGTAGAGCAGGTATTACGATATTAGACTTTGAACGAGAGGCAGAGGGACCCATTCAAATGCAGATATCGCTAACCAATTGGAAAGCTTTTGTGTAAGAGCTATGACAAACGAGCAACTCAAGCGAAGAAGAGAGTGATCACATTGACAGTCTCTTTTTACAAACTGCACTGAACTATGAAGTTCTGACAACTTCGGCTAGTTTGAAAAGGACCGCAAAGTCCTTAAATCAGCCATGGAAAAGGCGAGATATTTGCGTATCGATACAGGACCCAATCGGCCGACGGATAATTATAAAAGACCAATAAAAGTAATCAGTCTTATACGAACTAAATGTAAATACTGTTCCTCTGCGGTTGTAATTGCGAGTTGGAATTTGCGCAGGTTTGTAGAGTCCGAGTTAAGCGGAAACCAACAATCTTTGTCTATTTCCATTCATTAGTGCTAGTTGGAAGACGTGTTGTTCTCGTGAATTCACACGCACTGTAGCATGCCAATAGTTGTTAAACCTATTTGTTTTTCAGAATGTCGTCTAAAAAAAGATGATAGGGATACAGTTTCCTATGTGTGCAAAAAATCCAAACTAGATGCTTGTCAAATATTGCCCGAGATATACATCTCCAAAACAAAGCAATACACAAAACACTGGTCTCGGCGGGGAAGGCTCCCAACTAGGCTCTTTACAAATGCTAACAGTGTTTGTACTTGAAATCACTTTGCTCGTATCGCACCTGCTTTTATAAAAGATACGCGGAATATTCCACGATCCTGTTAGATATTTTGTAGTAAACTCCCCCAGGTATTATGCAAAAGACAAAAGAGTGTATAGTTGATTTCAAATCTGGAGTCCGCACTGGGACCGTAAATGAATTGAGCGCCGCGCTTTGTGATGGTTTTCCGCATAACTAAGCAGATGCAGCTAGCGAGTTATAAACAAAACGTAGAATTTGCATATATATGGGTGTGATGAATACATAGACGAGCCAAACAGGAAACCGTTTGGGAGAAGCGAAATCTGATCGGGGTCGAGTTACGCATTGCGCGGAACGGATATACACGAATCGGGCAAGTATTGTCGCCGCGATCGCGAAGCGCGGTGCTGCCCTGAGCTGTTCTTATGAGTATTGCTTGTTAATTGAAGAGGAAATAGTCTGGAGGCATAAACTAAGGGGCGTGAATATATAAACTCTCCTAATCAGCGCTACGCGGCAGCCATGACAAGGCTGTACGCACCATGACAAGCTAACAAAACCTCCCGGTGGGACTGGCCAATCAGGGTGCACTTTGCCTGTCACGTGCCGCTAGATGTTGCAAATGAGTTAAGCATTATGGGTTGTGTTTCGGTCAAATTCTATGACGTCTATCCGGCTTGTTAGTTGCGGGAAAAAGAGTTGCATCGTAGGCTTAGATTCAGCCGAGCTAAACACGGTGAAGTTGAGACGTAGAGTTGTAGCTGTCGCGAGCTCGATTTCCTTATGCCGAGCTCTCTCGTACTCGATATGGACAGCATGAGCCAGGGCCAGCTAGAGGCTGATCAGAGGGCGCTACAAATCGCACTAGAGCTCTCAATGTTGGGCCTCACCAACGACGAGGACTCAAACCCGAACTTCGACGATCTTCGCTCCAAGAAGAGTATGAATATGACAGAGTGTGTTCCTGTACCCAGCTCCGAACACGTCGCAGAGATTGTAGGACGCCAAGGTATGTTGGAAAAATCTTCCGTGCGATCTCCTCGTCGTAATCGAATTAGCGTAGCCCAGTACACTTGTTCAGTAGCTACCTCGTGTTTCTGACATGTCTTCTCTTATGTTGTGAATTTTTAGGCTGCAAGATTAAGGCGCTACGTGCGAAGACCAATACGTATATCAAGACTCCAGTCAGAGGAGAGGACCCTGTGTTTGTCGTGACTGGAAGAAAAGAGGATGTTACACTTGCTAAAAGAGAAATCATTTCTGCAGCAGAGCACTTCTCTCAGATACGAGCTCAGCGAAAAAATAACAGCCTGAATTCACTTGCTCCGGGTCCCCCATCCCCGAGCGTGCCTGGCCAGAGCACGATTCTCGTACGTGTGCCGTACAGAGTAGTGGGTCTTGTTGTCGGTCCTAAGGGTGCTACGATCAAGCGGATTCAGCAGCAAACGAATACCTACATCGTGACTCCGTCTCGCGATAAGGAACCTGTTTTTGAAGTAACGGGATCGGGGGAAAACGTGGAGAGTGCGCGCAACGAGATTCTCAATCACATTTCCAACAGGACCGGCGGACTACTCGACGCTAACGATGATAGCGTGTTTCATAACGGCGACCTCAACTCCTTTAATGATTTTCGCCCGGGATCTATTTACAGTAGCGGCTCGCAGTCTGGATTCTCCAGCCTTCGCGATTCCACATCGCTGAGTCAGAGCCGTTCGCACTCCAGTGATTCCTTCTACTACCAGAACGGCTCCACCAAGAATGAGGGTTTCAATCCGATCAATAGCCCCTTCTCCCCGAATGGGTTCTTTTTTAGTGATTTCCCATCACCAACGGATCGGGATGTAGGCTCGGATGCGAATTCCAGCGGTTCTGGAGGGTTTGACCCTGCGCCGACGCCACCATCGCCGTCCATCTGGGCTCCAGTGACAAGCGCTTTGAGCAACGCTCGTGAGCTGCCGTACTCTCGCAGCTCCAGCGTGACCAGCTCAAGTTTGCAAAGTGCGATCGGCAGGCCTGCAAGTCCGCGAGACACCATCCGGCGGCTGAAGAGCGAGGCTTTGCCTGGCTCAGCTTTCTCTGCGCTGCAGGCTTTCACTCCATTCACAGCACCGTCCACGAGTCCGACCATATCCGATTCCACGATTGCAAATGGAAGCGTCCTTGGAAGTACCACACCGGTGGAGGCAATCGGCACACGCCCGTCTCTCACTACCGAGACCAATAATAACCAAACTACCAAAGACAAGAAGAAGGATTGTGTTGTGTGCTACGAGAACGAGATCGTCGCCGCCTTGGTGCCGTGCGGACACAACTTGTTCTGTATGGAATGTGCTGATCGCATCCGAGACGAGCACTCTGTCTGCCCTGTATGCCAGAAACATGTTACTCAGGTACTGCGTA
The DNA here is from genome assembly GCF_932526225.1 of Nematostella vectensis. Classification (NCBI taxonomy): domain Eukaryota; kingdom Metazoa; phylum Cnidaria; class Anthozoa; order Actiniaria; family Edwardsiidae; genus Nematostella; species Nematostella vectensis. Next base: position 7,074,830 of record NC_064038.1, read on the forward strand.
TATTTTCATAAAGCGAAGGATAACCCAGATAAACATGTACCGCTCCGGGACTGGATCCAGTGGAGGTACTTTACGAGATAACGTATTATAGTATAAGTAGAATTGATAACTACGTCTATGTTTGTAAAATTGTCAAGTGGACTCGCAATCAGCGAATTATCCGCGATTTCCTCGCCGAGTTCAACTATATAAATATGAGGAAATATGTAAAGTTAGACAAAGTTTTTGCTAATTTAATATGTAGTCGAGAGTATCTTAAGTTAATAACTTTAGCTGGGGTTTGTGACAAAATTATCTTTAAATTTCCGACATGATTTTGCATGTCTTAGTTATAAATGTTCATCTTGAATTAGGAAAAATTACTCATCGAAGTATCTCGATGCGCATCTCTATCTTTATTATTCCGTGAAGTAGTAGCCCAAATGAAGGCTCATAATAACGAAAATTTTACAGAGTCCCACTCCAGCCACATTTCATAGCAATATTTATGTGATCTATTTTATGTAATATCGATAACATTTTGATACATACTTGGAGTCTATGCTAAAAGAATATATATATGGTATTTGTACAATAAATAGGCATAATTTCTATATGATATTCTAATTCTGTTGCACGAAGTTGAAGGATAGATTTATTGACCTATAGTATTTTAATATGGCTAAAATATTCTATATTCCGGATAAGTAGAATACACGGAAATATTTAGTTCTCCAGACCCTGAGCTGTAAGAGAATTCAGAATTTAAAGTATTTTTTATTTTAATGCACCTACATACTGCTATATTGAAGTTCGTATACAGAGGAATTAAATTGTAAATTTTATTTTTTGCTATTAAAGAAGTATATATATATATTCCTGTGAATGCCGCATTAGTAGATTTGTAAAATTAATGATGGCACATAAATTGTTATACAGAAAAGGGTTTCCACGCAAATAGAGTGTAGAGCGACGAATTGCTCTTGTAATTCTCTAAGTCGTGCAAGCTCGTTTCAAGTGCACCAGAATTTTTGCATGTATTTACGAAAATAGTGTTACAGATTGTTTTAATAAAAGCGAACAATGGTTTTATAAACCGTGTCTCGGTTTTTGCGTGTGCGAGGAACTGGTTGTTATGTTTTTATTTTAGAAATCTTGTGTAAGCCTTAGTGATGGGAATTTGCATAAATCGATTACACTCTCGAATCTTAACTTAGTCATCAGTGGATGGAAGATTCCTCTGAAATTATCTTTCCTGGTCTCCTCCCTTTCAACTTTCAACCCTTGAATAGAATTTTTGTTTTTAAACTTTAGTATTCTTGGTCTGTGTTTATCAAACACTAAACGAAGCCCATCATTTGTACTAAAATATTAATCACTACTGTAAACAAACTAAGGTGGAAAGTCGTATCACTATTTTGCTTGAAACTTGACCCGTGCTCTTTTATTCAAAAACTATGACCCAGGTTTATAAACTACTAGGCAGGATTGCCCCTTGGTCATCATAAAGTAAGGTGGTCGTTCCGTATTCGTCTTGTAACAATCTACTCATTCAACCAAAAGGAGGCTGTCTCGGTCTTTCCCTCACCCGTTAGGTAAATTCATACCGCTGGAAAAGTCACGAAATTATACACAAATAATGCTGAAATAGCTACGTCTGTTTATACTGGAAATGATTTGTTTAATTAATGAACATTACAGCCCGTTTCCAACGTGAATTTGAAATCGATTTCGCCCTGAGGTATTAGAAAGACACTATAAAGTGAAGTAATTTTGCCAACGTCAGCCAACAAGAAAGCGGGAATTTTCAGTGTTCTCATTGGTTAAGAGTCTTCATAAATGATTTAATATTTACGCTTCTGTGAAGCTCAGCTGTTTTGCATAAATTGCCCTTCAGGGATAAGTTTGTATGTGGATAGTTTTGGCAAAGAGTCAAATGAATTGTATTAGGACAAGACTATGATGATGTGGTGCTAGCTTTGTTTTGAGCGAAAATCTGAACAAAGATCATTTTGTATTGTTTAGGCGGCCCCCAACAGCCACCGTGAACATTAGTCACGTACCAAAATAGTCCAAGTCTGAAGGTGTTTTCGTTTTAATGCATTTTTCATAAAGCTCCTGGATATAATTTTGGTGTTTTTACTTTGAAAGTTATGGTCAAAATTATCCATTGCAGTTTTATAGACTCCATGGGGGAAAGTAATAATGCCTATTATTGCATAGAATCGAACCAGAATCCATCTCCAAGTGTTTGGGTTAGTTTTGAGTGGCACTACCATTGTTCAATGCCGCAATTACGTTCCATATTCCCTGATTGTTGACAGATTTTTTATCACGCCTCTTCGGTTTATGGCTGTGAAAGCATTAAAACAAAAACACTCAGAACCTCAACAGCTCCACCAATTGCTTGTGTAATCCAGATTTTATCTTTTAAGCTGTATAGTATTGTCTCTAATCTCGCTTCAGATCGTGCATTCCTTTGGAGTATGTCATTGTATAATAACCCTAAAGTTCTGCAACCATCCATTACAATGATCACTAAAGCAATGCACGATTAAGGGTACAGATATTGGACAATCCGACAATCCAATAATTTGTCATAACATTACGTGCTTATTTTAGCAATCGGTAAGACCAACTTAACAACTTAGGGCAGCCTTGCTTGAAGAACTCAAAGAGATAAACTGACTTTAAAATGTTTTATGATATTGTTGATCTTCCACGAAAAAAGTTACCCGTTTTCACCACCAGTAATAGACTATAAGTTAGAATGGGATTTCAAAGTGTCTGCATGGTTGAAGCTCATGAGAATATTATAGAATTTCGCTCAACTCAAATTCATCATCCAACTTTGTGTTAAAATGTACTGTCGGTGTTGTACAATTATGGAAAACTCCTGTGTAAATATTGACAGGAAATGTTTGCTCAAGACTTGTGTACTCGCCGAAACTGTCTACACTCTGTGACCGCTCTTGAGGTCGCGCGCTCCCTTTCCGACGTCGGAAGCGTCTGTGGAATAGTGTTATCAACTTAACCATTGTTTCGGTCAAATTCACACTTCCCAATCATTCCCTAATTGCCTGTTTCACGTTTCTCATTGGGTTCCTTAACTCTAAAATACCTCATTAACCAGACGCAATTTCTTTACCTAAGTCTTAGTAAACAATAACGAAAAATGCCAACAGTTAAATTAAGACTCATGTCTGTGGTAGGTGTATTTGTGACGTCAGGCGAGTAATCCAGTAGTATTAGAATTTGCTTTGAAAAGCGGCCGACACGGCGCGGGTCTTCAAGTTTTTAAAGCAAATAAGTTTTTAATCAAATTGATAAAAATGCAAATGTTTTTAACAAGGTAGGAGTGATCTATCAGGATGAGATAACACGTAACCCATCCGTACGTCGCTATTTATCAACTTGTTTGGTTTTTAATGGCTTTCTGGGCGGGGTTTATTTGAATCTATCATAATAAGAACTGCATGTCGTATAGTATTAATTTAGATAGATTCACGAAATGAAGCTAGACATGATCTCTATTTTGATATTTCCGACATTGTCGGGAGCCGCACTCAGCATACCGGGGCGCATGAAAAAAAAAAATAATATCTACCCCCTTATTGACCGAGTGCGTGAGCCGTATGGAAATATCGTTCTATGGACCGTGAGCTCCGCTCTTGGGCCGTTCAGCTCCTGTGATGCCCGCGCATGCGGTCAAAAGATAGACAAATAAAAATAAAGAACACAACACTTTTTTCTTGTTTTTTTTTTTTTTTTTTTTTTTTAGATTTTGAAATTTTCTTTGTGTGGGGCTTGTCGTCTTTATCCTAATTATTTCAAATTCGTGGGTTGGGTGAGTCTTTGAAGGCCAAACCTTCCATGTCATAGAATTATTGGGGGGAGGGGTGGCTTGGTAATGGCTGTGTGGTATTCGTTGACTTCCTCAAGGACGATTAATCCCAAAAGCAACTTTTTCCGGGATTTCTGTGGTCATAATGAATCGCGAGAAAGCCTGGGGCCTCGGACAAGCTGTTCCTGTGGCATCACGACTTCAAACCACGACAGGGAGCCCAGACCGAATGCCTTAGACTTAGCTGTCACGTGTAAACCCTTCGCCGTATTCAAGATGTATGAAAAATATGGTCATACATAAGGACAAATATAAGACAAACTGGAATAACTAAAAAAAATTAAGCTTGAAGTGAGCAGAGCGAAACTCTGGTTTCCATAAAGGCGTAACAGTCTAAGCGTCGTAACAGTCGTCTAGGGTTTGCCCCCCGAGTTGAACACACGACTCGCGTACGACCGATAAAAAATTGCACTGACTGTATTATCTTGAGTGGATATTTTTTCTTTCTTCTACGTTTTCCAGGGCGGACCCTGAATTTCCCGAAACATGCCGGGAGGTAGCAAATTGGTGAATTTTAGCTACCATACATCGCTTTTAAAAACAACGCAAGGAACGAACTTTCTGAAAATTGAATAAAAGTTTTGCACACCTTACGTCGGTTTAGCACTTAACATCGCTTTGAGCGTAGTTGTGTTTACGAGGGACAGGGAGTAACGAAAAGCGCGCGATGAGTGCAAAATAAAAACACAAAAGTCAAATTATTGTAGGTTTTACTGTACCTTATTACACTTAATTTTCGCCACGTCAAAATTTCGAGAGGGCGATATTTCGCGACACTTTATTTCCGCGATTTCGCTACTTTCGTAAAAAGCAGGTCACTTTATTTTCGCGATTTTGCGACTTGGGGACAATAAAATCAAGCAAAACAAGTGAAATTAAAATGTGATTTAGTTACAAAACTGTAACATAAACATGCGTGGGCTAAATTTTAGTTCAGAATTGTCCATCTCAACCACTTACTGTATTAAATGTACATTAAAGGATTAAATAGACAAGGTGTTGCTATAAAGCTTATTACACGGTTAATATTTCGCCGAAAGCTTTTTGTGTACTCACTTAACTTTCGCGCATCCCAATTTTCGCGACACATTATTTTCGCGTCACTTTATTTTCGCGAATTTTTCAAAATCGCGAAATTAGCGAAATTAAAGTGACGCGAAAATAAAGTGTAATAAGGTAATTTGCAAGCTATTATAAAATAATGTAGCATTCGCGGACAGTGCAAAAGTATATTAATGTGGACTTTAAAAGCACACTAGCATACACACATTGGCACCAGTCGGGCCAAGACGGGACGCTAGCACAGTTACCCGTGCAGTTCGGCAACCATGGACAGCTGTTTCGTCCTTATTAGGACTCGTCAGCATGGCATAGCCGGTTTGCCTCAGTTAAACTTCATCGGCAAAAAAAACTGCAGGGCGACTTCGACCCGAATGAAGTGCTTTAAACCACAGCAAAGATCCATGTGGGATCTAGAGCTGCGACCGGGCTAGCGTGATGCCAATTGTGCGGATCACGCATGCGACCTTTGCTAGTCTAAAACTCCGTCGGATAGCCAAACTATCCTTGCGAGTATGTATACATAAATGTGGACTTTAAAAGCACACTAGCATACACACATTGGCACCAGTCGGGCCAAGACGGGACGCTAGCACAGTCTATTACCCGTGCAGTTCGGCAACCATGGACAGCTGTTTCGTCCTTATTAGGACTCGTCAGCATGGCATAGCCGGTTTGCCTCAGTTAAACTTCATCGGCAAAAAAAACTGCAGGGCGACTTCGACCCGAACGAAGTGCTTTAAACCACAGCAAAGATCCATGTGGGATCTAGAGCTGCGACCGGGCTAGCGTGATGCCAATTGTGCGGATCACGCATGCGACCTTTGCTAGTCTAAAACTCCGTCGGATAGCCAAACTATCCTTGCGAGTATGTATACATAAATGTGGACTTTAAAAGCACACTAGCATACACACATTGGCACCAGTCGGGCCAAGACGGGACGCTAGCACAGTCTATTACCCGTGCAGTTCGGCAACCATGGACAGCTGTTTCGTCCTTATTAGGACTCGTCAGCATGGCATAGCCGGTTTGCCTCAGTTACAAAACTTCATCGGCAAAAAAAAACTGCAGGGCGACTTCGACCCGAACGAAGTGCTTTAAACCACAGCAAAGATCCATGTGGGATCTAGAGCTGCGACCGGGCTAGCGTGATGCCAATTGTGCGGATCACGCATGCGACCTTTGCTAGTCTAAAACTCCGTCGGATAGCCAAACTATCCTTGCGAGTATGTATACATAAATGTGGACTTTAAATGCACACTAGCATACACACATTGGCACCAGTCGGGCCAAGACGGGACGCTAGCACAGTCTATTACCCGTGCAGTTCGGCAACCATGGACAGCTGTTTCGTCCTTATTAGGACTCGTCAGCATGGCATAGCCGGTTTGCCTCAGTTAAACTTCATCGGCAAAAAAAACTGCAGGGCGACTTCGACCCGAATGAAGTGCTTTAAACCACAGCAAAGATCCATGTGGGATCTAGAGCTGCGACCGGGCTAGCGTGATGCCAATTGTGCGGATCACGCATGCGACCTTTGCTAGTCTAAAACTCCGTCGGATAGCCAAACTATCCTTGCGAGTATGTATACATAAATGTGGACTTTAAAAGCACACTAGCATACACACATTGGCACCAGTCGGGCCAAGACGGGACGCTAGCACAGTCTATTACCCGTGCAGTTCGGCAACCATGGACAGCTGTTTCGTCCTTATTAGGACTCGTCAGCATGGCATAGCCGGTTTGCCTCAGTTAAACTTCATCGGCAAAAAAAAAACTGCAGGGCGACTTCGACCCGAACGAAGTGCTTTAAACCACAGCAAAGATCCATGTGGGATCTAGAGCTGCGACCGGGCTATCGTGATGCCAATTGTGCGGATCACGCATGCGACCTTTGCTAGTCTAAAACTCCGTCGGATAGCCAAACTATCCTTGCGAGTATGTATACATAAATGTGGACTTTAAAAGCACACTAGCATACACACATTGGCACCAGTCGGGCCAAGACGGGACGCTAGCACAGTCTATTACCCGTGCAGTTCGGCAACCATGGACAGCTGTTTCGTCCTTATTAGGACTCGTCAGCATGGCATAGCCGGTTTGCCTCAGTTAAACTTTATCGGCAAAAAAAACTGCAGGGCGACTTCGACCCGAACGAAGTGCTTTAAACCACAGCAAAGATCCATGTGGGATCTAGAGCTGCGACCGGGCTAGCGTGATGCCAATTGTGCGGATCACGCATGCGACCTTTGCTAGTCTAAAACTCCGTCGGATAGCCAAACTTCTAAAGATAACATTTATATATTAATGTACTGTTATTCTACTAAGGAGACGTATTACTAAATTATCGTAAAGTGTGCGGGCAGGCTGGCATTCGACCACAGGGTACCCGCGCGATGACCAAAAAACTACGACGACAGGGTACCCGCGCGATGACCAAAAAACTACGACGACAGGGTACCCGCGCGATGACCAAAAAACTACGACGACAGGGTACCCGCGCGATGACCAAAAAACTACGACGACAGGGTACCCGCGCGATGACCAAAAAACTACAACGACAGGGTACCCGCGCGATGACCAAAAAACTACGTCTCATAGTTATACAGTCGATTCAGAAAATGTTGTCGTCAACCGGCTTCGCGACTACGCGACAAGCCCGCATGTAAGCAAGGGTAAAAACCACTGAAACGCCTAGCTGCATATATTAGCCAACGCATAACTTCAGGCTTAGAGGTGGCTAATATATGCATTTTGTATTTTTACCCATACTTACATGCGGGCTTGTCGCGGAGCCGGTTGACGACAACCTTTTGTCAATCGACTGTATACCGGAGTTCGGCGCTCGAAGTGTTATTATAAGTGTTAGTAGTAGATTTAGCGGTGATACATCATTCGTCCTAGTTAAAGTCTTAACCGAAAAAACGAGGATTCACAGTGTAGAAAGCCAGGTTTTTAGGGTAGTAGCTATCAAAAGATTTCACCGCATTGGATTGATGCACCACAGGCAAAACAATAGAACGGGGATACAATAAAACAATAAGGTTACCCAACCAATCCTATTGGGCCTTACAAGCGGCCTTCTACACTTCTCGGGCCTGGGTCTCACTCCACTCTCAAGATTAATGTTGCAAGAATTGTGAGCCATTGCGACTCAAGAGAGCAGGTACCTAAATTTTGTTAAAACAGCCTAGAAATGTGGCAGTTATACTTCAAGGTAAATCTTTGAATGAGCCGAAGGCGTTACTTTTGTCAACACAACTAAATGGCACACTCGTTAAGACAACTGGGATACCTCGTGATGGCACTTGGTCCAGACCATGTTGTCAAACAAGATGTGATGACGCCATTATGATTTCACATAAAACTAGTGATGACGCCATGGTGATGTTACAGATACCTAGTGATGACGCCATGGTGATTTCACATAGTGATAACGCCATGGTGATGTCACAGATACCTCACAGATACCTAGTGATGACGCCATGATGTCACAGATACCTAGTGATGACGCCATGGTGATGTCACAGATACCTAGTGATGACGCCATGGTGATTTCACAGATACCTAGTAATGACGCCATGGTGATTTCACATAAAACTAGTGATGACACCATGGTGATTTCACATAAAACTGGTGATGACGCCATGGTGATGTTACAGATACCTAGTGATGACGCCATGGTGATTTCACAGATACCTAATAATGACGCCATGGTGATTTCAAATAAAACTAGTGATGACGCCATGGTGATGTCACAAATACCTAGTGATGACGCCATGGTGATTTCACAGATACCTAGTAATGAGGCCATGGTGATTTCACATAAAACTAGTGATGACGCCATGGTGATGTTACAGATACCTAGTAATGAGGCAATGGTGATTTCACATAAAACTAGTGATGACACCATGGTGATTTCACATAAAACTGGTGATGACGCCATGGTGATGTTACAGATACCTAGTGATGACGCCATGGTGATTTCACAGATACCTAGTAATGACGCCATGGTGATTTCACATAAAACTAGTGATGACACCATGGTGATTTCACATAAAACTGGTGATGACGCCATGGTGATGTTACAGATACCTAGTGATGACGCCATGGTGATTTCACAGATACCTAATAATGACGCCATGGTGATTTCACATAAAACTAGTGATGACGCCATGGTGATGTCACAGATACCTAGTGATGACGCCATGGAGTTTTGTTCTTACTTTCTATCTCGTCTTTTTTTATTTTCTTTCCGCTTATTTTGAGGAGAAAACCAGCATAGTAGATTTTCTACGAAGTACTCTGGTAAACAACAACAGCAGCTCTTGTGTCAAAATTGTGAAAAAGAGAAATTGCAGAGTTGGATTTTAGAGTCGTTCGATGGGTTTTGCCGTGAATGAATCGTTTTGAAAGTTCACAAAACTTTGATGGAATCCATCAAAGTCCACTTAATCAAGAAAGTGTAGGAACAAACGGTTGAAATCCGAAATTTGATATTAACTTATCTTCGCATGGTGATGAAGAAAAGGGTTGCTGATAAGCCAAACCGAGGATTTTCCTTAAACACGCGGGAAAGCAAATGGCGGTTTATTGACTTCTCCAAAACCTGTGCAATTGATATCTAGCTTGAATGGGAAGGAAAAGGAGATTAAAAAGGCATGATTTATTGTCTTTTTTGACATTTTGTTGCTCTGTTTATGGGATCTAGCTGATTCAAAAGTTGTAAATAATAATTCACTCAAAAGCACGGTATATTCTTATCAAATCCCCTCTAACATTTTATAGCATATTGAGGAAGTCCTTTTTCGTTATTTTGATGGAAAACCGCAAATGACATTACTGTATTTTACCAGACTAACCGTTTGTTGTTTTTTCCTCTCGAATTTCGACGGTATTTGAGTGCTACCGAAAATGGCGCCTCCAACCTTGTTTCTTTCCTTAGTAGGGGGAGAGAAGTAATAAATTCCGAACCCCCCCCCCCCCCTCCAAAAAAAAAATCGTGTATTACACGTGAATTTGACAACCACAAGGCATGTTTTAAGTTCTAAGGCAATTTTATTGACAACATTTCACACACAAAAAACGCTTTACTCGTCCCCTCTCAGAACAGCCGAATTCCGAGCTATGAACAAGCAACCATTGCCTGGGCTACCTGTGGTAATATTTATTCACGCCAAGTATGGCATCTGTTTAACTATATGTCAAGAGAATATGCTCTTCAAGTGGTTGATAACAACAAGTGAGGTGGTGCTCCCCACGGCACTTCCTAACTTTCTGATTATCGGGAACTTACTGTACTGGTCTGCTACAAGCAAGTTTGTTTTCCCTTTGTAATCGAATAGGTCAGAGCTCACCTTCTGCCAGGGGTAACTCGGTGGTTCTGGCTGTAAGATTGGTTGCTTCTGGTTGTGTCGTTGGTGCTTCTGACATGCCTCGCAGGTCTTCACAAGGTTTACAACATCCTTGGTGATTCCTGGCCAAAACACAGTGGTGCGGGCTCTCAAGAGGCACTTCTCCTGGCCCAGGTGTCCCTTGTGTAGGGTATCCAAGATCTCTGGTCTCAGGGTAGGTGGTATAACAATGCTCTCTCCCTTGAGGACAAGGCCATCTTCTATTGTCAATTCTTCTCTGAAATTTCAGTAATCATAGAGCATACTGGGACACTTTTCTCTAGACTCTTGCCATCCTTTGCAGATGGTGTCTCTGAGTTGGCTTAGGGTTGGGTCACTAGTGGTCAGGTCTCTGATTTGCTGCAATTTTGCTGGTGAGGCTGGCAGTGTGTCAGTCACCTGGTGGATACTTAACTGGGGTAGCTGTCCCTTGGGCGGTGCCGGTTGAGGTGACAGTCTGGATAATGCATCAGCAATTGGAACATCAGACCCTTTGACGTACTTGACAGTGACGTCATACTTGAGTGCCCTCAATACGAACCTCTGTAAACAAGCAGGACATGAGGTTAGTTTCTTTTTGAAAATGGACTCAAGGGGTTTATGGTCAGTGTTAACTGTACATTGCTTTCCATAAATGAAGTAGTGGAACCTCTCTAGTCCCCATACTACCCCGAGAGCCTTGCGCTCTATGTTACTATAGTTCTGCTCAGACTCTGTGTCCACCTTGTAGGAGGACAGCGCCAACACCTTTCAGAGATGCGTCTGTCTGTATGACTGTCTCTTCCTTGGGGTCAAAATATCGAAGTACTCCTAGGGATGATATCTCTTCCTTCACCTTCTTGAATGTTTCATCATGTTCGGGTTCCCATAAGAATACACTTTCCTTCTTTGTGAGCTCTCGTAAGGGTGCTGTCAAGGTGGTGAGTTGCCCTGAATACCTTGTGAGGTAGTTGACTAAGCCTAAGAAGCTCTGAAGGTTCTTAGTGTCTTTGGGTGCTTCCATGTCTAGGATCGCAGACACCTTCTTGTTGTCTGGGGGACCCCTTCCGGACTCCATGTGTGTCCGAAAAAACTAACTTCATTGCACTTGAACTGAAGCTTTTCAGCATTGAACACAATCCCCTTCTCTTTGGCTCTCTCCATGAGGTCTGTCAGGTTTCGGTCATGCTCCTTTTCAGTGGACCCATACACGAATATGTCATCGGCAATGCCGGTCACGCCATTCGGGCCTTCAAGGGCTGAATAAAGTTGTCGTTGGAAAATATCCTGCAATACTACCAGTCCAAATGGGAGTCTGGAAAACTTGAACCTTCCAAATGGTGTTCCAAACGTTGTGAGGTATGAACTTTCGTTGTCCAGGGGAACGTGCCAGCACCCTTTTTTTGCATCGATCAGGGTGAAGTACTTGGCGTCACTTAGTTGTGTCACCACTTCATCAACCGTCTTGGTGTAGTGGTGTTCTCTCTTGATCCACCTATTCAAGTCCCGGGGGTCCAGGCAGACTCGGGTCTTTGTGATCACCCCCTTGTCATTGGTTGTCTCTGTCAACACAATGCTATTCACCCAGTCTGTGGGTGTGTCCACAGGTTCTATGATACCTGCTTCAAGCATCTTGTCGATTTCTTGCTTGTACAATTCACGGAGGTGGACTGGTACCGACCTGGGTGGGTGGATAACAGGTTCTGCACCCTCCTCTAAGGTGATGTGATATGGTCTCATTTTAAATGCTCCCAGTCCCTCAAAACGTTTCCCTTAGTGAGTGGGGTGTGCATGTTGTCATGTTGACTATGGGATTGGGCCTTGGGGGCTTTGTCAAGGTTAAGGTTGTACTTCACTAGCTCGAGATCATCACATGTCTTGCAGCCAATTATGGCAGGACCTGATACTTCAGTAACATTGAATGTTATTTCTTTAACTTGACCCTTGTGGTGCACATACAATTGACACTGCCCCAGGTTCGAGATTTCATGTCCACCGTAGGATATGATTTTGCAGCCAGGTTTCTCTAGCTGTCTTTTTTTTTTCGGGAAAAGGCACTCAATGTCCTTCTTTGCAATGACATTGAGTTCTGCGCCAGTATCAATTCTACATACAATAGAGGTGGTATTCTTGTGGTGTGGTTTGGAAGTGAACTGCAATTCTGTCGTTACACGGTTGCGGTTTTCTAGCTGGAAGATGCTTTCAATTCCGCTTGGGCTATTTTCATTAGTGCTGGTTTCTGCCACTAGAGTTCCTAAGAAAACTCTTTCATCACAATTTTCATCATCAAGTCAATGGACAAATTTTTTTGGGGGTGTGAAGCACATGTGCTGAAAATGTCCAGTTTTGTGGCAGGCAAAGCACTCTGAATCAATAGCTGGGCATTTCTGGCCCTTTTTGTGGGGTGTATTTCCACATCTTCCACATTTATCTGGTGTATGGTGCTGAGCGGATGCGCCCTTTTCATCACCAGGCTTCTTGTTGGATCTATTTACTGGGTGGGTTTTACCTTTTCGTTGCTTTCTAGCTTTATTGTTGTTCTGGATGGAGTTTACCTCTCTCTGATTCTGGGGGTTGCTTATGGCGTTCATTTGTAGCCGTGTCGCCTCCTCAGTGTGGGCGATTTCCCTGGCTCTCTTGAAGGAGAGGGAATTTCCTTCGGCGATGCACTTCTTTCGTACCGCGTCGGAGTCGGCTCCAAAAACAAGAGAATCTCGCATTAGCTCATCGTGTAAGTCGGTGGGAAAACCACTATTCTGGATAAGTAGTTTTGCCTCAGTAAGGAATTCGTCTAGCGGCCTGTTGTTTTGTTTCAGGGATCTTAGGTAAAATCGATTTAATAAGTGGTTGGATTGTGGTTTCACGTGCTCTTCGAAACGCTTCCAATATTCGGCCAATTTGTTCGCCTCTTCTGTGCTCAAATTCCATGTATTAAACAAGTCAAGGCCATAATCTCCCGTCCAGAGGGAGATCCAAATATCTACACTTCTGTTCTTCCGACCTCTGTTTTAGCGGCCCGTCAAATAATAATTCACATTTCTGGCGAAAACGTTTGAACTTCAATTCAATGTCGGGGCTCGTGGTCCAGTCTATTTTGGGAGTTTCAAATCCGATCGGATCGCTCATTTCGCTGGCTTGAACCAAAGAACGATTGGAAAAAACTCACGTTTTTCTTTCTCCTTTCAGTCTTTGACTTCTAGAAGATCCCCCTACTGACAGCCATGTCAAGTTTCGTGAACTGGAGGGTTTATTATGATACTCGTGCGAGTCGTACAAGTTGTACACAAGTATAAAGCTACATGCATAAATTAACATAATGATAACTATGGCGCGAAAGTCACGCAATACATGTCAGTCACTGGTTGTGTTACACTATATTCTTTGGAATCTTTGGGATGCTGTTAAATCCATGACATATTCTTCACGAGGACAAAGCTTGTAAGAATATTATTTGTATTAAAAATATACATAATGGAACATCTATGAAGGAACTTAATTAATTAACCTTTGGTTTGTTAAATTTAATGTACTGCATAATTTATATTATTAAATGATGGCTGGATCCATTTTGTGGGGCCAATACAATTTGTAGTTATTTGGCTGTAATGAACTTAACCTCATTAAAAAAAATCCATCCTAAAGATAACGAGAGCAGGATCCTAGATCCCAAGCTTCCCTAAATCTACCTCAACCAGTCAAACAAAAAGAGTCCAACGCGGGCTCCACTATTAGATTTAGGCAGTGCCTAATCTATATATCAACTCTGTTGTTCTGATTCGTCTTTCGCATAGGATTGAACGAAATGAGGAATTTCCGTTGTAGTAGCGTTTGGCGCCGCCAGAGTGCTCAAAATTTGAGACAATAAGTTTTGGTCACCCTGTGGCATGTCACGCAATCGCAAGATGTGTTTCTTTTCGTAACAAACTCGCGACGTCATTATTATGTGTACTGCTCATGCGTGTGGAATAGAAACAAAAATGGCCGCCTGTCCATAGATTGGTTATTTGCAGTATACGCGACCGAATACACGAGTTTTATGCCTTTTTACAGTAACTTTTTGTCATATATAGTAAACTCCGTGTATTAGTGTTTTTTTGTGGTGTAACAATTGTGTTTTTTTAGAGCCAAAGAGTATTTATTTGGATAAGTTTTCTTTGGTGTTTTGCTTTTATTTTCAAAATAAGTTTGGACTTTGGCCAACATGTTTAGAATTTACACACCAGTTCGATCAATAAGGACTCCGCAAGGTCGCAAGAACCTCACTAAATGTAAGTACCGCATATAAATTTATACCCCCTTGCTATTATGTGTGTTTTAGCCACAGGAAGAGCTCTAAAACTGTGTTTTATCGACTATTCTTTCACCCGCTGAGGTCACAACCCTGTTATATCAAGTTATTTTAATACCGCTATTTTAAGTTGTTATTCTCTTAAGCTGAAAGAAGTAGGGTGTTTTATTGTATTGTATATGTTTATATGTGATGCACTGTTTTGATCGTCGTGATGCGGTTCCATGCTTCACCAGTCTGTCTTTTTCGTTATGTAACGTTTTATAATTTGTGATTACTTTCATTTTCAAGATATGCCCTCATATTTTCTGTTGCTAATTTTCTTTTTCAATCAACCTTTTAATTATCTGTTTGATATTTATTGTGATCTTGAAGCAAGTTTGTTTTTTGCATTGCAAAACGTGTTACATACCTGATACATTATTGAACACTAACTCATTGTACAGTACGATAATACGTACAGATTACATATTATGTAATTGGGTAATCTTCAGGATACCTGTCCACTGATTTACATATTCCTTATATTTACTGGCCCCCTGGGGAAGGACTCTCCATAAAATAGAAAGGGGAGATTGTCCCATCATTTAGGGTATAAAGTTCTACTAACTGGGGTCTCACGCTAGTGGATCAATGGGGACAACCAACTGTCGTGTGAAATCACCTGAAATGTAATACAGAGTTTGTATGAGGAAATTTTGAAAAAATGTTCATAAAAATATTCGTTAAGATGCAATATATATGTAATAAAATCCTTATTGTCTCAATATTTGGTATCGCTGAGTTGATTTCAAATGATTTGGGAGGGTTTGAACAATTTAGATATACCGCTACTTGTTCATAAATGAAGTGCAAGGGAGTAAACTGGCAGCCGTCAAAAACTACACTTAGTTCACACAACAGAAAAAAACAGAAATACCAATTCTTTGGTAAAAATAACTCAGGGATTCAAAGATATATGGTTTACCTTCTCATTTTAACCTGGCTTTGTTCAAGATATTCCCTAGTGTCATCACAGAGAAATAATTTCTGGCCAGCTTTCCTCGCCAATTGATATACTGATTGTCTTGAATCACACATCTTGGCCAATAACCATGTGACTGTTTTCGGAGCAGGCTGTGTTATTGGCCAAAGGAAACAATAGACAAATATTAGATGTTTCTATAGATGGCAGGGAAGTCCCTATTTACCATTCAAAAGAGTTTGACGATTGATATAAATAGGTGGACCTTTGACTGGTTGATAGCGAAATTTGTGAAAATGTGCTAGTGCTAAAGGTTAGAAAATGCTTTGACCACAGGTAATGGCCCCTCTTTTAGAGGCAAGAATTGCTGTTGACCACACCCAAAGTGCTATCACCCCTTCTGTTTTGATGGGAGTCCCCCTTTGAGGGCAGGTATTGTGAAGTTGCCCTCCTGATCATGGCCAAATGACGAAAAAAGGGGATAAGAAGCTCTATTGTTCAAATAAGCCCCCTCTTTCTATAAATGGATTCCCTCCTTTCTCCTTAAATGACAAAAAGACTTGGGTTTTATTAGAGCTTTTATAGTATATTTTTTGTTTCAGATACCAATATTTTATGCTAATACCAATATTTTAAACTTTATGCTAATACCAATATTTTAAACTTTACAATTAGATTGTGCAAGCAAGTCAAAATAATTTTTAAGCTAGGAGATTTTGAAAACACAGCTGGAATTTTTTAACTTGTTGTAGATTAAAAAATTAACTTTTTCCAGCATGACATGGGATAATTAACCAATCTGTTCCTGTTTCTTTCAGTACTTGTATCATCAGCATTGAATACAACAAAGGAAGCAACTCCTGTTAGACAAATTCATGCCATCGCTGTTGATGGAACGAGAAGACATGCAAATGCTTCCCCTCTAAGCTGTCAGTTATTACACCACCCCACTGGACTTTGCAATGTCAATGGGCAGAGTAGAAGGTCTCTGACTGTGTCTGGGGGAGGCAAGGATAAAGGAGGGAATAGTACATGGAGCTGTCCTAAGTGTGGTAATCCATGCAGTGCTGTTGAAGGTAAGTTCTGTTCAAGATTCCTAGCAAGGAGGAAATTCAGTTCAGGAGGCTTGGAGGAATTACCCCAATCAACTAGGAGGTCTGCTCAAATGGAAAAAAAAAACAATGGAAGCTAGGAGGAGGTACTTTACAGGGCTTCTGGAATTACGCGCTTGTGCGCGCTTGTGTAATCCACAAATTTCCGCGTAATCCCACGTAATTTGGCAAAATTTTGAAATACAAAACATTTAAGTGCACAGCTGATGTGTTCTTTTAAGGTTTTTACCCCTATTTCTCGTAAAAAATAGACCAATATTCTTCGTAAGAGTGCGATATTTCGAATTGAATTTCGAAAACAAATAAAATGACTAGGCATTCTTTGCTAAACCGCGACGGCCTAGAACTAATAATAATATGCCTTTTTTAATTGGCTGGTGGCTAGGAGCCAATGAAAACTTGCCTAAGATATTTTCGCGCAAACAAAATAAACCTTTTCAAGTTATTTCGTGCTTTCCTTCGGTACAAAATGTAGTTTGGGCGTAACAGTTGATATTCCGTGTAATCTAGCGCGTAATTCTGTAAAGAATCCTGCAAAATTTTGATTTTTTAAAGAAAAATGTATTGCAAAATCCCACGTAATTTAGCGCGTAATAATTGATTTTCCGTGTAATTTAGCAAAGAATCCGGCATAATTTTGAGTTTTTTTCGCATAATTCCAGAAGCCCTGACTTTAGGAGGTCCTTTTAACAGCTAAACAACCCCTGCCAACTCAAAGTCCTTACTATTGACTTGCTATTAAAAGCGCCCCTTTACCCAAATTTGCTGTTGCACAACCTTGCAAATCCGAATTCCTTGTCTCCTTCGGGTATAGCACATAGTCAATCAACTGTCTAAACCAATCAAAGGCTTTCATGTCACATAAACCATTTGACTGCACACGACAAGAAAATTGGATTGGTCACGGTGGTATAATGGACCACACACTATTTCCAGATTTTTCCCAGAAAATGGACTTAACGGGCGCAACCGTAAAACCGTGAACACCTAAAATATGTGTGAAATATTTTATTGTCTCACGAGAATTCAGACACTGAGACTTGTTGACACATGATTGAGTGATTGGTTGAAAACAAACATTCCATACATATTTTCGGTGTTCACGGTTTTCTTCTTTGAATTCGCAATGGTCAAATGCAATAATGAATTCCAGCTATGAAGCTTAAGCACATGATACTAGTTCCTTTGCACTCTTCTAAGAAGTAAGCCAGGCTAAACGTTTTTACTTATTTACTGGAGATCAAGCAAAGGAAAAGGCATCCCAAAGAGTTTTATCACAAAACATGATACATTTAAGTTTTTTGCTTTGGATTTGCATTTACTCCACAGTAATTCATAAAATATCCTATTTTTTCTAGCATCCACAAGATTCGTGCAGTGCGAGAAATGCAGCCATTTCTTCCTAGTCCTCTCAGATTCAGATTCAAAAAGACATATACGACAAGACAGTAAGGCCTCTCTTAATAATGGTCCAGAAAAGGCTGCTAAGACCAGTAGAAAACCTCCACCACCACCAAGAAAGGTGAAATTGTGATACATCTTGCTACATATATATTATAAATAAAATGTCATACTGAATGGTAACATACAGTACCTATATCCTCAGGGGGGGAACAATCTGTATCCTAGGGGTGGGGATGGGAGAGCATCTGACAATGATGTTGGAAAGGCTTTTGCCACCGCAGTTGTTGGATTTTCTATTACCATACATCGGAGATCTGTCGGGTGCAGCCAAGCGGTCTGAATGCACGTGGAAACTTCGTCTTATGACATACGCGATACAATAGGAAGTCCCAGAGCACAAACTTCCTCCAAAGCGTCGATTTGCTTCTATAAAACGCTTCGAGAGAGTTATCTACAATTATCAAAGGCATCTCTGAAGAAAAAGGGAAAAAATCCATCAAGGTTTTAAGAATAGGAACGATTTTCGCAAAAACTGTTCTTAAATCAGTATTAGTAAACAAATCCAATTGCTACCACTATACCTTTACGCACTTTTTATTCGAAATCATGTGCACCCTATTATCTGAATAGCTTCTTAGATAAAAACCAAGATATAGTGGCAGAGGTAAGGACACATAACATGAATAATGTTTTAAATTGAGCCGTAAGTAGTCATTGCAACTTTGTTGTTAAATTTTCGCATAAATTTGCCCTATTTTGAAGCTCACGAATCTAGCTTTTAATCGCTCTTACAGATCTCTCTAAAAATTCACACAAGACTAGACAGCCATGTGTTACAGAATATCTGGAGAGGACTTGGGAAAAAAATTCAATATGGGCACGAATTTTGCCCTAGAATAAAAGGAGTCTTACTCATGTGACATTTATTTCGATCAACAAAATTAATACGTCATAATATATTTTATTTTTATGTTATTGATTTGGTGTATTGGATATGGAATCTGAATTCATTTCTTCGCGCAGTGCGTTTTCAAAGATTGACGGTGTGATTGAGAAAATACTGGGTCAAGCCACCTTAAATCATTGCTTTTCATTGCATAGTTTGTGTGTTGTCTCATATTAATTTAGATGAAGTTAATAAGTAGAATTAAATGTCATTTTTTCATAGATCTTTGACTACTTGGATAGATATGTGATAGGCCAAGACTATGCCAAGAAAGTGCTAGCAGTCGCGGTATACAACCACTACAAACGTCTTTCAGTCAATATTCAAAGCTCCTCTCAAAATTCTGTGCCTGCTGAAGTGAAGCCAATACCCCTGACACGACCTTACCCTGCCACGCCACAAGGTATATATATTCTACTCAACACATTCTGGGTTTATCTGACACAACATTGACTGATCACACTTTTTAGGGTTGAATTGTGTATTCATGATACAGGGACTGGGTAATAAAATTTGGTATAATTTAGATAAAAGTGCTATGGCACTGCTATTTAAGAAGGCCAATCACGCTGCCATTTTATTCTCCCACTCAATGTTGAGTCACACAAAGCATTCATTTTCTTCAGCCACTTCAAGCAAAGAACCATTTTATTTTCGCTCAAATAAGTATCGTAAATAGCATATTGGACTACTTTCCTAGATTGTTATTTTGAAGTTTCGTTTTAAAGGGAATAAACCATTGTGTTTTCGATTATAAACAATGGTGGTTGATCAACACTCTTTAATATTGATTAAAGAAGACTGAAAATTTCCACCCCCCCCAAAAAAAAAAAAAATATATATATATATATATATATATAATAATTATAACGGATCTTAATGGAAGTTTAAGAATCCACATTCTGCTTTGAATTTTTGGATAGAGCATTTTTTTTCTAGACCTTATAGTATCTATTGTATCCTTATTTTTTTTTTCAATTTTCAACTGCAGAACTTCAATTAATAATGGCCCAATCTCAGACTATCAACTCCCCACTGGGTGCGAGTGGGGTCCAGTCCTCTAGCACAGTGCGGGAGACTGCAGGCAGTGAGGTCCTGGACGCTGAACAAGATTCCATTCGTCTTGACAAAAGTAATATTCTCTTGCTGGGTCCAACTGGCTCTGGTGAGTTTGCCTATAATTAATCATGGAGAATCAACTGCTATTTTGGAACACTTTTGAAAAAAATAGGTAGAGGTTGTGTATATCAGTGAGAGAATGGTATCAGGTCAATTGGCCACCAAATTGAGTCATGATGAGTCTAAAAGAAAACTTATCACAGGCTTTTGGTCATGCTCTCTCCAAAAATGATATTTATTTGTTTATATTTCAATTACTGACTCCTGTGAGATTCTGTTTTTACCCTCTATATTCACAACAAACCTGGTGTTGTATGCAGCGTCACCTATAGTACACTCTAATTGTTGGTGTATCGTATACTGACTACTCGTGTGTTGTATTATTTTCTAGGAAAAACACTCCTTGCTCAGACCATAGCCCGATGTCTTGATGTCCCATTTGCAATTTGCGACTGCACCGCTTTGACTCAAGCTGGTTACGTTGGGGAGGATATTGAGTCAGTCATTGCCAAGCTGCTACAGGTATCATCCCATATAAGTAATGTTGTATCAGAAATTTGACTAAACCAAAATTCTCTAGTTTGTGCTTAATATTATGTTATTGAAATTTTGAAAAGTGAACTAAAAATATATGATTGTAGTTTCAAAAGTCTAGTAATATCTGTTAACTATAGATATGTCAATGAAAGGTTTGTGTCTGGCTGGCACTGTGTTGAGAATGACAGATGGAAAAGATTTACAGTAGTCTATAAAATTTTAAAATTTAAAATAATGATAATTAAAAAGATGCACACAGCGCAATTCCCAGTCCTTCACATGTGATAGTTATCACGATTTTGAATTACTGTAAGGGCTTGTATTTGCACCACATGAGCTTTACTCATCTTTTGAGTCACGGGGCGATAATTTGAAGCGGGGTGCTACAAGCCTAGCCTTGGTCACTCTTACAGTTTTTGCAAGAAGGTCGAGCTTATTTGAAGGAGGACGGTTACGTTATATTTTGCACCCTATTGGGAGCACTTAAAGCTGCATTGTCGCCAGTTTACTTCCGGTGGTCCGACGGAAACTTCAACCGTCAAAAAACAAAAGAAGCTATTAGAATCCGAGATATTAAACAGGCCATCCGCTCAAAATTATTAGTCACATCCTCAAAACTTCCAGACACACTGCTATCAATATTTTGAATTTTTTTTCGCGTTGTCCGTTAAAAATCATTGGGGATTGTAATCGACCGGAAGTAAACTTGTGACAATGCGGCTTTAATCAAAATGGGGTACTTATTTCAAGCTGGGCACTAAAGCAAGTATTTATGGTAAATATGATGTTTTCCTTACAGGAAGCTGGTGGTAATGTGGAAAAAGCTCAACAAGGTGAACTACAATTGTTTCTTTTTTAACGGGTTTCCCTTCAACTGGAGCACAGCAAAATATAATCCATAACCATCATTATGTTAAAACGTGAATGATGAAAATGCTCAGCTAATTGTTGTATTCTAAAAAGACCAAAATTAATTGAAGTTACTGCAAAAATCATTTATTACCCTGCCATTTACCACAAGCTACTAAAAAAAAATTAAAGCGCTATATCAAGGCTCATCCCTTCTTTAACGATGCTGCCTCCAACTAAGTTCTTAATTGCCTGGCTTGCGTTTAAAACAACTGTAGCTGATGCCAAATGCAAAGTGTGCTAACCTCAGCCAGCACCAGCATTACCAGCAAAATGCCAAGTATAGCAGCACCAGCATTACTCCAAATATACACCTTACGATAATAAAGAGCAAATTCCCATACTATTATTTTAACCCAAGCCATATTTTTTTGATGGTTGCTGCCGCTTGTGACCTTTTTTGGGGTCAGCCTCCCAACAAACCCCTCTCTCCCTCGCCCTATGCTGCCGCTCATTCTATTCTGCATACAGAGGAGGCTGACTTGTGCATTCTTTTCCAGGTATTGTATTCCTGGACGAGGTGGATAAGATTGGAGCTGTTCCTGGCGTTCACAATCTGAGGGATGTTGGCGGAGAAGGTGTACAGCAGGTAATAACAAAGTGACCCCTTTACTCCTAGCTTGCTAGTTTTTGTTGTTGTTGCTGCTGCTGTTGTTTTGTATTCAGAGCTTACTTAAGATCCTCTGTTATTTGTTGTGTATTTAGGGCTTATTGAAGATCCTCTGTTATGTGTTGTGTATTTAGGGCTTATTGAAGATCCTCTGTTATGTGTTTTGTATTTAGGGCTTAATGAAGATCCTCTGTTATGTGTTCTGAGTTTAGGGCTTACTGAAGATCCTTTGTTATGTGTTCTGTGTTTAGGGCTTACTGAAGATCCTAGAGGGTACTGTTGTGAACGTCCCTGAGCGCAACTCGCGTAAGATGAGAGGCGACACAGTGGCGGTGGATACCTCAAACATCCTGTTTGTAGCGTCTGGCGCATTCAATGGACTCGACAAGATAATCAGACGGAGAAAACAGGACAAGGTAGCCAATCACACAAGGGATACTCGCGGTGGCATGACATTCATGCGTTGCGTGACACAATGAGCATTGGGCCACCTTATGAACATAACGTGACATATGACAAAGGTCACATGCACAATGAGTATTGCATGCCTTATGAGCATAACGTGACTTCACGTGAATCACGTAACCTTATGAGCATAACGTAACCTTATGAGCATAACGTGACCTTATGAGCATAACGTGACCTTATGAGCATAACGTAACCTTATGAGTATAACGTGCCCTTTTGAGCATAACGTGACCTTATGAGCATAACGTGACTTCACGTGAATCACGTAACCTTATGAGCATAACGTAACCTTATGAGCATAACGTGACCTTATGAGCATAACGTGACCTTATGAGCATAACGTAACCTTATGAGCATAACGTGCCCTTTTGAGCATAACGTGCCCTTTTGAGCATAACGTGACCTTATGAGCATAACGTGCCCTTTTGAGCATAACGTGACCTTATGAGCATAACATGACCTTATGAGCATAACGTGAGCTTTTGATCATAACTTGACCTTTGTTAGCATGGCGTAACTTTAATGAGCATAACGTGACCTTTATGAGCATAACGTGACCTTTATGATGATAACGTTACCTTTTGAGCATAACGTGGAATTTTTAGCATAACGTGACCTTTATGAGCATAACGTGACCTTTTGACCATGGCAAATTTCGCTTAGCATAATTAGAATCACTTGATCCAGAAAACATTATATGACAAACATGGCGTGACCCAATAAGCATCAGGTGACATTATATGACAAACATGGCGTGACCCAATAAGCATCAGGTCACATTATATGACAAACATGGCGTGACCCAATAAGCATCAGGTGACATTATATGACAAACATGGCGTGACCCAATAATTATCAGGTGACATTATATGACAAACATGGCGTGACCCAATAATTATCAGGTGACATTATATGACAAACATGGCGTGACCCAATAAGCATCATGTGACCTTATATGACAAACATGGCGTGACCCAATAAGCATCAGGTGACATTATATGACAAACATGGCGTGACCCAATAAGCATCAGGTGACATTATATGACAAACATGGCGTGACCCAATAAGCATCAGGTGACATTATATGACAAACATGGTGTGACCCAATAAGCATCAGGTGACATTATATGACAAACATGGCGTGACCCAATAAGCATCAGGTGACCTTATATGACAAACATGGCGTGACCCAATAGGCATCAGGTGACATTATATGACAAACATGGCGTGACCCAATAAGCATCAGGTGACATTATATGACAAACATGGCGTGACCCAATAAGCATCAGGTGACATTATATGACAAACATGGCGTGACCCAATAAGCATCATGTGACATTGTATGACAAACATGGCGTGACCCAATAAGCATCAGGTGACCTTATATGACAAACATGGCGTGACCCAATAAGCATCAGGTGACATTATATGACAAACATGGCGTGACCCAATAAGCATCAGGTGACATTAAATGACAAACATGGCGTGACCCAATAAGCATCAGGTGACATTATATGACAAACATGGCGTGACCCAATAAGCATCAGGTGACATTATATGACAAACATGGCGTGACCCAATAAGCATCAGGTGACATTATATGACAAACATGGCGTGACCCAATAAGCATCATGTGACATTATATGAAAAACATGGCGTGACCCAATAAGCATCAGGTGACATTATATGACAAACATGGCGTGACCCAATAAGCATCAGGTGACATTATATGACAAACATGGCGTGACCCCATAAGCATCAGGTGACATTATATGACAAACATGGCGTGACCCAATAAGCATCATGTGACATTATATGACAAACATGGCGTGACCCAATAAGCATCAGGTGACATTATATGACAAACATGGCGTGACCCAATAAGCATCATGTGACATTATATGAAAAACATGGCGTGACCCAATAAGCATCAGGTGACATTATATGACAAACATGGCGTGACCCAATAAGCATCAGGTGACATTATGACAAACATGGCGTGACCCAATAAGCATCAGGTGACATTATATGAAAACATGGCGTGACCCAATAAGCATCAGGTGACATTATATGACAAACATGGCGTGACCCAATAAGCATCAGGTGACATTATATGACAAACATGGCGTGACCCAATAAGCATCATGTGACATTATATGACAAACATGGCGTGACCCAATAAGCATCAGGTGACATTATATGACAAACATGGCGTGACAGGGCAGACATCACGTGACGCAATGATCACTTGATCCAAAGAGCTTTACCTAATTTACAATACAATTCAACAATCCTTGTTTATCGAGGGTAGCATATTAACCGACTTAACAGTTTTCTAACATATGGTCCTCGTATGCATTGTAAGCACTGTCCCTGAGGGTGGTCACTGCCAGGTGGTTTATTGCGTCCCCAGTGGTTCTTTTACGTCCCTTCGGTTCAAGTTAGTGTAGTGCAGCTTGAAGAGATGGAAACTCCGGTTTAGTGTCCTTATCCGAGAAGACTGGAAACGCGGGAGAATAACTTCAACTCACTTGTGACACAAATTTGAATCAAGGCAGGAACTAGGAAAAAAAATCCCAGTTTAAGCCAGGATTCGAACCTGGATCACAGCGGTGAGCAGCCGACGCGCTAACACAACTAGTAAGAGCAAAATGTTGGAATGTGCTCTTTGGAACCCAGCTTTGTGCGAAGCAGATCGTTCACGTTGTTATATTTAGATTTCTGTGATAAAACTATCAGATAGTTATAAGCCTCAATGGCTCCTGTACTCCTCGACAGGTTCTTGGGTTTGGCGCACCAGCCATCCATCACTTGGACAAAGCGTCACATGACTCCCCAATCGATATCTTCTCGGCTGTCAAGAGTGACGTCAGAGACGATAACGCCGAGCGTGATGCGTTGTTACGCTCAGTGGAGGCGAAGGACCTGATCGATTTCGGGATGATTCCAGAGTTTATCGGCCGACTTCCGGTTGTGGTATCTCTTCACTCTCTGGATGAAGATACTCTGGTGAAGATTTTGACGGAGCCCAGGAACGCACTGGTACCGCAATACCAGGCACTCTTTGCCATGGACAAGGTGAGATCTACTTGTTGTATATGTGGTACCGCAATACCAGGCACTCTTTGCCATGGACACGGTGAGAAGTACTTGTTGTACATGTGGTACTGCAATACCAGGCACTCTTTGCCATGGACAAGGTGAGATCTACTTGTTGTATATATGGTACTGCAATACCAGGCACTCTTTGCCTTGGACAAGGTGAGATCTACTTGTTGTATATGTGGTACCGCAATACCAGGCACTGTTTGCCTTGGACAAGGTGAGATCTACTTGTTGTATATATGGTACCGCAATACCAGGCACTGTTTGCCTTGGACAAGGTGACATCTACTTGTTAAATATATGGTACTGCGATAACATGCACTGTTTGCCATGTACAAGGTGAGATCTACTTGTTGTATATATGGTACTGCAATAACATGCACTGTTTGCCATGTACAAGGTGAGATCTACTTGTTGTATATATGGTACTGCGATAACATGCACTGTTTGCCTTGGACAAGGTGAGATCTACTTGTTGTATATGTGGTACCGCAATACCAGGCACTGTAGGTTCGGGGGTATTATAACTCCAAGGAGCTTATTGACGAAAATAAACGTTTTGATACAACGTTTTGTTCCCCAGGTTGATTTACAGCTCGAATCAGATGCTCTTCAGTTGATTGCTCAACAAGCCCTGGAGAAAAAGACTGGGGCGCGTGGGCTACGCGCAATACTGGTAAGTGACAAGATAATACTTTCAATGATTAAATAACCCTCACCCCAACATACCAGTACATCCTTAGCCCACCCACCCCAAGTTGGAAAAAAATATTGGGCCAAGTGGGCTGCTAGCGTGCTAGCGTGCTAGCGTGCCTAAGCGCGATGTCATTTGTTGTGATGTTATTTGTTAGCTCCCTCGACAGACACTAAACACGATGTTATTTATGAGCTCCCTCGACAGACACTTAACACGATGTTATTTGTTAGCTCATTTGGCAGGCACTAAACGCGATGTTATTTGTTAGCTCCCTCGACAGACACTAAGCGTGATGTTATTTGTTAGCTCCTTCGGCAGACACTAAGCGTGATGTTATTTGTTTTCTAGCTCCCTCGACAGACACTAAACACGATGTTATTTATCAGCTCCCTCGACAGACACTTAACACGATGTTATTTGTTAGCTTCTTTGACAGGCACTAAGCGTGATGTTATTTGTTAGCTCCCTCGACATACACTAAGCGTGATGTTATTTGTTAGCTCCCTCGACAGACACTAAGCGTGGTGTCGTTTGTTAGCTCCTTCGACAGACACTAAGCGTGATGTTATTTATTAGCTTCTATGAAGGCACTAAGCGTGATGTTATTTGTCAGCTCCCTTGACAGGCTCTACACGTTATGTTATCAGTTAGCTCTCTTGACAGGCTCTAACCGTTATGTTATTTGTCGGCTCCCTCGACAGACACTTAACACGATGTTATCAGTTAGCTCCCTTGACAGGCTCTACACGTTATGTTATCCGTTAGCTCCCTTGACAGGCTCTACACGTTATGTTATCCGTTAGCTCCATTGACAGGCTCTACACCTTGTTATCCGTTAGCTCCCTTAACAGGCTCTACACGTTATGTTATCCGTTAGCTCCCTTGACAGGCTCTACACGTTATGTTATCCGTTAGCTCCCTTGACAGGCTCTACACGTTGTTATCCGTTAGCTCCCTTGACAGGCTCTACACGTTATGTTATCCGTTAGCTCCCTTGACAGGCTCTACACGTTGTTATCCGTTAGCTCCCTTGACAGGCTCTACACGTTATGTTATCCGTTAGCTCCCTTGACAGGCTCTACACGTTATGTTATCCGTTAGCTCCCTTGACAGGCTCTACACGTTATGTTATCCGTCAGCTCCCTTGACAGGCTCTACACGTTATATTATTTGTCGGCTCCCTTGACAGGCTCTACACGTTATGTTATCCGTTAGCTCCCTTAACAGGCTCTACACGTTATGTTATCCGTTAGCTCCCTTGACAGGCTCTACACGTTATGTTATCCGTTAGCTCCCTTGACAGGCTCTACACGTTATGTTATCCGTTAGCTCCCTTGACAGGCTCTACACGTTATGTTATCCGTTAGCTCCCTTGACAGGCTCTACACGTTATGTTATCCGTTAGCTCCCTTGACAGGCTCTACACGTTATGTTATCCGTTAGCTCCCTTGACAGGCTCTACACGTTATGTTATCCGTTAGCTCCCTTGACAGGCTCTACACGTTATGTCATTTGTCAGCTCCCTTGACAGGCTCTACACGTTTTGTTATCCGTTAGCTCCCTTGACAGGCTCTATCCGTTATGTTATCCGTTAGCTCCCTTGACAGGCTCTACACGTTATGTTATCCGTTAGCTTTACCTTTAACCTTTAAATACAATAATTGCCACTAGCGAGCTAATCCGGCAATGAGGGGCAGCGTACCAACTACCCATGCACATACTACGGTTGATAATAAATAAATAATAAATAAAACAAAAGAAACAATAAATGAATGAATAAATAAATAAATAAACGTAACAATTCGATAAGGTGATGAGATAACAATACACATGTACATGGGTAGTATGGCAACTAAATCATTGCCGGGCCAGCTCGCCAGTGACGGCTATCTTAAATTCATCGACAGAGCTGAGGTCTAGCATTTGTTGGGGCAGAGAGTTCCAAACGGGGATAGTTCTTGAAAAGAAGGAGTATTTGAATTGGTTTATACTGGGAGGCGGGAGTGTAAGTTGGCATGTGTTCCTGACGCTTGACCTGGTTGCGTAGGAACCAGGTTTGCGAATTACATCACTCGGGAAATCGATTTTTACTAGCCCGTGGTGGATCTTATAAAACATGACAGAGTCGAATACTGTTCGCCTAAGTTCTAGCTGGTGCCATCCTAGGTGTGTCAGCATATTCGTGACGCTGCTATGCCTTCCGTAGTCGTTGCACACAAATCTGGCAGCGCGGCGTTGTACAGATTCAACTTTTTGAATGTCCTTCTTAGTGTGGGGGCTCCATGCTTCCGTCCCGTACTCCACCAGTGGCCGTACCAGCGCCTTGTAGGCTTGCTCTTTAACCGCAGCTGGGCAGGAAGATAAATTTCTTTGTAGGATACCCAGTACTGCGTTAGCCTTCTTCTTGACTTCCTCCGTGTGCTTTGACCAATTGAGAGATGTAGAAATGTGGACTCCAAGGTATTTTTGAACGCTAACCCCCTCCAGTGTGGTTCCACACAAATGGTATGGGAACTGGGACTTGTCGCGTTTTAAAGTGATGGTCATGACGTAACATTTTTTGGGCGCAAACTTCATCTGCCACTGTTCTGCCCATCTTTCAAGGTGGTAAAGATCTTGCTGTAGGGCGTGGTGGTCATCAAGGCTCTTAATTGGGCGGTATAGGACGCTGTCGTCGGCAAACAGTTTCACGTGTGATTTGATGCCAGATGGCAGGTCGTTTATGAAGAGCAGGAATAATATCGGTCCTAAGACCGTGCCCTGAGGCACGCCTGATAGCACAGGGGACCAGGTAGAAGAGGCCCCGTTCACGACCACTCGCTGTCTTCTGTTGGTAAGAAAGTGCCTTAACCACAGTAAGATTCTTCCTCTGATTCCATAGAACTCGGCCTTGATCAGTAGGCGTTCGTGAGGGACTGAATCGAACGCCTTGGCGAAATCAAGAAATACCACGTCAACTTGCCCATGGTCGTTCAGGACCGACGACCAATCATGAATAACAGATATTAGTTGGGTGGAGCAAGAGAGGCCTTTCAGGAAACCATGCTGTAGCTGAGTAATGATGTTGTTTGCGGACAGGTGACACATTATGTGTTTTGAGACAATGTGTTCCATCAGTTTGGAGACCAAGGATGTTAAAGATACTGGGCGATAGTTCTGTGGGTCAGATCTTAGACCCTTCTTATAAATGGCTGATATGTTCGCGTCCTTCCACACAGTAGGGAGTACGCCATCCTTCATCGACTGCTCGAACAGTAATGTAAGGATAGGTGCGAGTTCTGTTGCAGCCTCCTTCAGGACTCTGGCTGGGACGGCATCTGGGCCACACGCCTTGTCTACACGGATGTTATCGAGTTGTACTCTAACGCCGTTAACAGAGAAGGAGATGTCTTTGATGTCTTGGTGAGGGGACGCGCCGAGAGTGGGAACATTAAGATTATCTTCCTGCGTGAATACACTGTCATACTGTGCCCTTAGCTCCCTTGACAGGCTCTACACGTTATGTTATTTGTCAGCTCCCTTGACAGGCTCTACCCGTTATGTTATCCGTTAGCTCCCTTGACAGGCTCTACACATTATGTTATCCGTTAGCTCCCTTAACAGGCTCTACACGTTATGTTATCCGTTAGCTCCCTTGACAGGCTCTACACGTTATGTTATCCGTTAGTTCCCTTGACAGGCTCTACACGTTATGTTATTTGTTAGCTCCCTTGACATGCTCTACACGTTGTTATCCGTTAGCTCCCTTAACAGGCTCTACACGTTATGTTATCCGTTAGCTCCCTTGACAGGCTCTACACGTTGTTATCCGTTAGCTCCCTTAACAGGCTCTACACGTTGTTATCCGTTAGCTCCCTTAACAGGCTCTACACGTATGTTATCCGTCAGCTCCCTTGACAGGCTCTACACGTTATGTTATCCGTCAGCTCCCTTGACAGGCTCTATCCGTTATGTTATTTGTCGGCTCCCTTGACAGGCTCTACACGTTATGTTATCCGTTAGCTCCCTTAACAGGCTCTACACGTTATGTTATCCGTTAGCTCCCTTGACAGGCTCTACACGTTATGTTATCCGTTAGCTCCCTTGACAGGCTCTACACGTTATGTTATCCGTTAGCTCCCTTGACAGGCTCTACACGTTATGTTATCCGTTAGCTCCCTTGACAGGCTCTACACGTTATGTTATCCGTTAGCTCCCTTGACAGGCTCTACACGTTATGTTATTTGTCAGCTCCCTTGACAGGCTCTACACGTTATGTTATCCGTTAGCTCCCTTGACAGGCTCTACACGTTATGTTATCCGTTAGCTCCCTTGACAGGCTCTACACGTTATGTTATCCGTTAGTTCCCTTGACAGGCTCTACACGTTATGTTATTTGTTAGCTCCCTTGACATGCTCTACACGTTATGTTATCCGTTAGCTCCCTTGACAGGCTCTACACGTTATGTTATCCGTCAGCTCCCTTGACAGGCTCTACACGTTATGTTATCCGTTAGCTCCCTTGACAGGCTCTACCCGTTATGTTATCCGTTAGCTCCCTTAACAGGCTCTACACGTTATGTTATCCGTTAGCTCCCTTAACAGACTCTACACGTTATGTTATCCGTTAGCTCCCTTAACAGACTCTACACGTTATGTTATCCGTTAGCTCCCTTAACAGGCTCTACACGTTATGTTATCCGTTAGCTCCCTTGACAGGCTCTACACGTTATGTTATCCGTTAGCTCCCTTAACAGGCTCTACACGTTATGTTATCCGTTAGCTCCCTTGACAGGCTCTACACGTTATGTTATCCGTTAGCTCCCTTGACAGGCTCTACACGTTATGTTATCCGTTAGCTCCCTTAACAGACTCTACACGTTATGTTATCCGTTAGCTCCCTTGACAGGCTCTACACCTTGTTATCCGTTAGCTCCCTTGACAGGCTCTACACGTTATGTTATCCGTTAGCTCCCTTAACAGGCTCTACACGTTATGTTATCCGTTAGCTCCCTTGACAGGCTCTACACGTTATGTTATCCGTTAGCTCCCTTGACAGGCTCTACACGTTATGTTATCCGTTAGCTCCCTTGACAGGCTCTACACGTTATGTTATCCGTTAGCTCCCTTGACAGGCTCTACACGTTATGTTATCCGTTAGCTCCCTTGACAGGCTCTACACGTTATGTTATCCGTTAGCTCCCTTGACAGGCTCTACACGTTATGTTATCCGTTAGCTCCCTTGACAGGCTCTACACGTTATGTTATCCGTCAGCTCCCGTGACAGGCTCTACACGTTATGTTATCCGTTAGCTCCCTTGACAGGCTCTACACGTTATGTTATTTGTCAGCTCCCTTGACAGGCTCTACACGTTATGTTATCCGTTAGCTCCCTTAACAGGCTCTACACGTTATGTTATCCGTTAGCTCCCTTGACAGGCTCTACCCGTTATGTTATCCGTTAGCTCCCTTAACAGGCTCTACACGTTATGTTATCCGTTAGCTCCCTTGACAGGCTCTACACGTTATGTTATCCGTTAGCTCCCTTGACAGGCTCTACACGTTATGTTATCCGTTAGCTCCCTTAACAGGCTCTACACGTTATGTTATCCCTCAGCTCCCTTGACAGGCTCTACACGTTATGTTATCCGTTAGCTCCCTTGACAGGCTCTACACGTTATGTTATCCGTTAGCTCCCGTGACAGGCTCTACACGTTATGTTATCCGTTAGCTCCCTTGACAGGCTCTACACGTTATGTTATCCGTTAGCTCCCGTGACAGGCTCTACACGTTATGTTATCCGTTAGCTCCCTTGACAGGCTCTACACGTTATGTTATCCGTTAGCTCCCTTCACAGGCTCTACACGTTATGTTATCCGTTAGCTCCCTTGACAGGCTCTACACGTTATGTTATCCGTTAGCTCCCTTAACAGGCTCTACACGTTATGTTATCCGTTAGCTCCCTTGACAGGCTCTACACGTTATGTTATTTCCCTTCACAGGAGAACCTTCTGCTGGATCCGATGTTCGATGCTCCTGGCTCAGACATCGTGACCGTGCGTATCACCGAGGACGTCGTACGAAGAGAGAAACCCGCTGAGTACGTGCACGCACCCCCTGAGACCGCCACGCCCGATACCACTGAGACAACCGAGGTCTACAACGACGATTACGACTTTTACGCCGGCGACGCCTCCTCAAGGGTTTAACCGATGACGACGATTAAGCCTTTTACGTCGGGGACGCCTCCTTAAGGGTGTAACCTATAACGACGATTACGCCATTTACGTCGGGGACGCCTCCTGAAGGGTTAACCGATAACGACGATTACGTCGAAAAAATAAGCAGAGCTATGAACGTATTTCTAATGGCACTTTGTAGCTTCAGAATTAATCTTTCATGACTCTGTACATTATGCATACTATCATATATTATTTTTACC
Source organism: Nematostella vectensis (assembly GCF_932526225.1). NCBI lineage: Eukaryota > Metazoa > Cnidaria > Anthozoa > Actiniaria > Edwardsiidae > Nematostella > Nematostella vectensis. The sequence goes on from NC_064038.1 coordinate 7,107,725, forward strand.
TCTAGTGTATTACTGGACTCCTTTACTCTTTTTTAATCCTTCACTCTATGTTTTTGTTTTCTGTACTATGACTGTTTATAGTGCGATGCGCGCTAGCGTGGCCACCCCGACAATTTTGCGAAGCACTTAACGAATAAATATGATGTTATTTTTAATCAACACTCTAGCGTCATACCCTAAAACTGCAGTTAAAAGAATCGATATTATCAATTTATTGCGTTGAAAGCTTTTTACAGGCCGAAAATAGGGTTAGGGAGATATTTCAGATATTCAGATTCGGGATTACTGTGTTTGTAATTTTTAGGACGCGGGTCCCCCTCCCCCTGCGTCATTTTTGTCCTCCATTCGCCACAGGAAGACTCTTTCCCGATAAAAAGAGATGCCTGCGGAGGAGGCTAAGTATTGTTTGTATCCCGTACAAACGGTATTGTTTATATCATTTAACGTGTGCCACTCGGGGCGCAGTAGTTGGTTGCTCATACAAAACCTTAATATGTGTTTAGGATATTTTTCACGATCTGAGATGTGTACAACTGTCCTAAATCTTTGAACCCTTCTCGCACAGCTTTATCCACAAAGCCCTGTACATACCATTGTATATTCTATTGTATGTCTCGTCTAATGAGTATGTATAGATTGTTTTTTTTTTCATGGTTTGAGTCATATTTTAGAACTGTAAATGAAAATACCAATAATATTGAATTAAATGTGATATCTGTTCGAAGACCTTTTTCGATATTTTGAGTTACAGCACAAGTTGCGAGTGATGCAATTTCTCGCCTAACTTAACGCGAGTCACCCACGAGTTGATGATATGGTCACACATACATCCACCAAGTCAAATGGCGAATGACAGGACATTGGAAACCTATCCTGCTAGCAGAGCTTTCTCCTGTATCTCTCGCTTAGCAGTTTACTTGCCGATTCGCGAACACTAGCAACAACACAAATAGAGAGAAAACAAGAGAAAAGGGCCTCTGCTAGCAGGGTATTGGAAACCCAATGCACGACTGAAACCTCCCCCTCCCCCCCTCCCTTTTCCCTGCAATTCGCAATAATGCAGTGGTATGGTACGCAGAACAATTTTATTCGCAATGTTGCGAAGCAGCGCAAAGAATTGCATTGCAAGTTGCGAAAAGAGGATATACTAAGCGTAATTTTCTTGCCACTAAGAATTCTAAGAATTGCCTGTTACAGGGCCGCATCCAGCATGAGGCACGTGAGGCACTCGCCTCGGGAAAATTTTGATGTTTTTTTCACAATTGAAAATTATGAGATAAAACACCCGCTTTTGTTGGATTTATCATCCAATAACTAGCTTTACCTCGGTAAAATTTTGATTCTGGCTACAGGCCTGAAAGTCATGCATTTTCCGGAAATTGGGTTGGGGAATCTTTGCATATTTGCACGTTATCGTCAAAAAGGAAGATAAGAGACCGTATTTTTTACCCACTGATCCCTCAACTGGCCTGTTTCGGCCATAAAAACAACGATATCAAGATACTCAGGCGATAGTCCATCTAACTAAAACTGTACAGCTAACTAAATAAAAGCTCGATTTCCTTTTTTTGACAAACTTCAAATAAAACCAATTTTTTTTAATATGTCTTTTCAGCCCAAAGCCGACCGAATCAATTCCAGAAGAAAAAAACCCGGCGTAGCAGTGAAAACATTAAAAAATTTCAAATTTAGAAGAGATACCTTGGTGCTTGTGTTTGTGCTGGTCCAGACAGAAACCACATTGGAATAAATATGTCTCGATATGCCTTGAAATTTTGAAAGTAGAGTATTTATGTAGAAAAAAAATGGTTTCAAAAACTTAAATTAAGTCCCCTTGAATTTGGATATTTAAAACTATGTAAATCAAGGAATACTACATCTTTCCGGGAGTGGAGCAAATGATCTTCAAACTCTTCAAGGCATGTAATTTATTCATGCATGGTGCATTTACTAAAATGCATACGTAGTAGGGCCAGGAGAATAAGAATCTAAAGAAATCGTGTTGTTTTGTGTATTTGGAAAAATATATATTTCTTAAGTAAACAGATCGCAGCATCCGCTATCGTTAAACTTTAGTCTTGTAAATCATGAGTCTCCGCCATTTATTCATCCTTAAAAAAGCATCCATTTCCATCGGCTGATTTGTAAAGCTACTGGAAATTTTTGATTGAATTTTGCATTAAAAAAAGGTAAAATTGCTTTTGAACGGTTGTTTTGCAATTTCATTCAAAAATTTCTCATCCAATATTGGATGAGAACAATAACAAAGGGCTGGCTGGCAAGGGCTCTTTAGAAATCGTTTAATAGATGTAGAGGATATAGCGCGTTAGTGTTTTCTATTTCCGGTGTCGGAAAAGAGACCGGGGTAAACGGTGACTATTACGCACACTCGAAGGCAATCGGGGCTAATCGCAGCCTTAATGACGCACAAGCCGTTACGTTGGGTAGAAATTAAGGCCCAGTTTTGTAAAATCAATTTCCGATCTTATGAAAGACCATCATTTTGAAAGATGCTAGCATAATAGAGCCACGCGAATGTTGTTTTTATATTTCATTTTTTTGTGTGGAACATTGCGTGAAAACATACGCCTTGTGCAGAGTTGTGTGGTTTTCTGCGACTAATGGCAACAAGCCGTAAATTGTACTTCATCAGTAAAACGACTCTTCACAAGGGATCGGAATCAGTCCATTTTAATGCGGAAGGGAAGATTTGAATAAGGATAAACGTAGAGTTATGTTTCTAAATTACTAGTTGTAAAACTATACAGTGTAATGGCCACAAATCATTTCCCAAAATGATGTGCTCTCGCAGTTTCAAGCAACGCTGGCTTATAACTCTGTTGTCAGAAGTCTGTTTTCTCATGTTTTAATCTGTTGATCAAATGTTTTCAAGCCCACCAAGGACCAGTGGATAAAACAACCTCTTAAGGCGACCCGCCTTTACTCAAAACGACTGTTCTTTAAAACATCCATCTTCAAAGGGCTCCCATACGATAATCATTTACGCGATCTCTCTAATTCTTTCAAATGCTATTGAAATAAATACCGTAAATTCTGAGTTAAGAATAGACGCTGTTCAACTTAATTGAATAAGCGCAGGCCAACTTAATTAATTATTTTAAAAAATTATAATAATCTTGAAAGATCAGCCTAGCCCCCCGACACCACCTTTTCCTTCTTCCCTCTTTCCCATATTCGCATCTCATTTGCCTCTGTCTGGCAGCGGTTGCACCCACCCCTCCCATCCCCGATATTTGGCCTAATATTCCCCTTAAATCAAACAGACGAAAACTCCTTAATTGCGGCATTCGGCAAATTATGAATTCGGTGTTTCGGTTACCTTGGTACTCAGTCGTTGTCGCCGGTTTACGGCTCTTTTGTATTGAAGCGTGTAGCCTCTGGTACCCACGGTATGATGCAATCTACCGACCAATCAGAGAGAAGAGAAACGCTTGAGTGTTTTTGTCATCCTCGGCATGTTTTTCTTAAATCAAAAACATGATATTTTTTATAAAGCTACAAATAATTTTAACGCTTTAGTCACGATAGCTATGGGATTGTCGTAGTGAACTTTCTTTAAATACTGCCATCTTTTTTATCGACTATTACTTACATGATAACATAACCTAAAAAAAAGGTTTATTTTATGCAATTAAACCTAATTCTATACATATTCAGCCTAATTCATTCCAAAGTATTACTCTATTAATCATCAATAGCATTTTAAGTAACAGAGTCGTCACTCATCAAATTTATTTTAGAGTCCAGTCAAAAAGAAATGAAAAATTAAGTCATGTTTCCGGCAGGTGAAATTGGTTTGTCGTGATGACAAAAGAGGGTTCTTCACTTGCTCTGTTTATTGTTAAACGGCCAAAAAAAAAAATGTGTAAAAAACACTCTTATCGACAAAATCTGCCCTGGGAAACAAACAAACTAAAATTTTTAGATACCATGTAATCATGGTACTTTTATTGCAATGGGAAAATTATCACAAAACTAAACACAGATCCGGTTTTCTCTGCGTATCTACTGATTACTTTTATTGGATAAATTTAGTCCCTTTCTTAGATTCAATATGATATAATATTATTCCATCCTATAAGACGATAATAAAAAATTCATTTTAGACTTATATAGAATATAAGTCGAAAAGGATTCGCTATCAATATTTTTGCTTTTTGCTTTTTCTATTTTTAATTTGCATAATCGCGTTGTGTGTCTATGCACCTATGCAATATTATTATGGGTAACATAACATTGTGTTAAACACGATATGAGAACAGCTTTGGTAAACAGGGTCTGTTTGAATTTAAAAGCGACTACTTTTCTTTCATTATGTTCGCTTTTCGCCCTCCGCTCGAGTAATGTCTGTAAAGTGATCCGTGAGAGCTTTTACATCCTTCCCATTTGTCGCAAAACACAGTTCCAGATTCGTCGGGAAATAGTTATTTTCGCCGTCATAAACTGAGGGGTGAATTCTTCTAGAATGATATAGCTGGCGGCCAAATATCGGAAAACATATTTTTCCCGATTCTGTCATGTACGCTAAAGCGTCAGGCTGGTGAGAGTTACTTAAAGTACGGCAGCCCGCACAAGTTACAGTCTCTTGGATAAAACTCCAAATAACCCTGTTTCTGAAAATGTAAATTGCAGGAAACAAGGAGCGCTTGAGAGTAAAAACAAAATAAACGATTAGGCCAGCGTCGAAACTAACGGGCTGAGTGGTAACAATCGTCCAAATGGTAACTCCAAGATAAGGAAAACTGCATAGTGAAAACATCAGAAATAGAATAATCGCCGTTTTGGAAGAGCGTTTATACGCGTCGACGGCAAACCGCTCTGCGCTGTAGTTTCTCGAGACATAGTTATTGTCAATGTTCACTTTTCCTCTCCCTCTTACCGCTTTCACGATACGATAAAACACATAGTAGGTTACAAGAAATGGTAAAACGATACTTGCTATTTTAAAAAACGCATTTAGCGTGCGAAATTTTAGAGAGGGTTCGTAGAAGTGCGGGAAAGTAAGACAGCGGCTTGACTCCGTTTGGGAGATCATGTTCCACGGTGCAGCAGAAATGACGGCTTGTACCCACGACCACAGGATGAGAAAGCGTGCTCTTTGATGGGTCATTAAGCGTCTTAGTCCCTTGACCAAGGTTACGAAGCGATCAAGAGCTATTCCACACATTGTTAATAGCGCTACGATCTGGAATAGGTCCTCGAATGAGAGCAGTACTCGGCAGAGGATGTTATTATTATATATCGGTACTCCTAGAATTATGCTCAGCCAAAATGGGAAGTCGAAAATGGATGAAAGCAGGTCTGCAGCGCTGAGATTCACAACTAGTGTGTTAGTTATTGTCCGCATTTTGAAGTTTCTGAAGAAGGAGAAAATGATAAAAAAGTTCCCAATCAACGCGATGAAAATCGCCAATAACATCAACGCCGACTTGCCTAGTCCACCGATGTCCGGTACAACTTCAGTAATGTTGTCAGAAATAGAACTTGAGTGATTAGACGAGTTAAAACAGTCCTTGGGCCAGGACGAAAGGTTCCCGCTCAATACTTGTAGCGATGTAAAATTATTACATACACTTTCTTCCATGACGGTTTGAGAAAGGTTTGAAGCGATGAACAAGCTCTCATTTCCTCAAAGAAAGATCAAAACAAACGGCAAGCTAAATGCACCGGTTGCCGTGTTTTTCGGTATCTACTTCACAGCTTGTGGTTTTGTAGTTTGTGTTAGGTTAAGAGCTTGGCCATCATTACAGGGGATCTCTTCCTATCGCGCGTTCTGCAGTCAACTGGTCAACTACTGGCTATACAACAGGGATCTCTCCAAGGCAAATAAGGCGACTACGCATGCGCATACAACACCTGACACTATGTATTTGGTGCAACTTCCTCTTATGTCGAAAACTGTCAATTCGAAGTGCTGTATATTAGAATATTACCGCGTTAAAGAGAAGGAAATGGAGCAAACGCTTTCAGCAAAATCTAATGAATTGTTTCGCGGATGGAGAGGTTTGAATCAGTGATGATTATGTACGATGAATGACGAAAGTGTGGTATCATACAAATACACAATTTACTAGTTTCAAAGCCGTTTGATATCTTCATTTAAAATAAACCCCTCAATCTTAGCAAAAAGGTCACGTTGAAATGTTTTTTACTTGCTTCAGCTGTGGATATTGCAAACAGAATCCCAGCCATTGCAAAAACTCATTTAGACGGCAAGGCTTTCAGCTTGGATTAAAAGATAACGCGTAAAGACTTTCTGACCACATTCACCCCAACTGCTTTAATGAATCGCACTTAAAATGGTCGGCGAGCTTTGCAAAAGTCTGGTCAAACGTTGAACTTGCTGAATTCTGGCTGTATAAATACTTTTAATATCTGAATTAGTCCCCTTAATGTTAACTCAGCTATTTCATGACCATATGACTGCTATACATTGTACACCAAATCCAAATAAAATTAAAATTATGAAGAGAGCATCTGTAAATTAATTACGGGTACGGAAAATGTTAATCACAATAATTATCACAATATAATAAAAAACAAAATGCAAAATTTCAGTATTTTCAATTTTATTCGTTCAAATTGCAAAAATCCGGTATTTTTTTAAAGGAAAGTGACCTTAACTCTTAACCTATAGCTATCAAAGGATTATTTTAATATCAAGGGAATATTTTAATTATTTAAATGACAGTCTTGTTTTTAAAAACAAAACTGAAAAGGGAGAGAATGCTTCCAGGGCACAACAGCTTAGAATGTGTTATGTCTAGTTATTTTCCCGTTAATATATTTTCCCTCTAGGGAGGGGCACTCCCCCTCCCCCCCCCCCTACCTACCTGACATAATTGCCACTCCCCACTTTCTGACACCATATGCGCAATATCTCGGATTTTATGTGAGTGCGCCTTTCACTATTAGAGAAGAAATGCATTAGGTAATAATTTGGAAAAAAATTGGGAAAATGTACTATAGCGAGGTGCCCATAACCAAATATGGCGCGATGAACCATATATGGATGCTATGATTGACAAGCTCGCGAAATCTAAAAATAGCTTTCATGGACGTTATCATGGGCCACGGGGATTCGTTCTCTTATATCATGGTCTCTTGATCCGTCTGAATGTTAACACAAAAAGCACCCCCAAAATACACTTTACCCAGGGGCCAAGCGATTGCGACTCTCCCCTCTAGGGTAACTTGACTGCGACTCTCCCCTCTAGGGTAACTTGACTGCGACTCTCCCCTCTAGGGTAACTTGACTGCGACTTTCCCCTCTAGGGTAACTTGACTGCGACTCTCCCCTCTAGGGTAACTACTGCGACTCTCCCCTCTAGGGTAACTTGACTGCGACTCTCCCCTCTAGGGTAACTTGACTGCGACTCTCCCCTCTAGGGTAACTTGACTGCGACTCTCCCCTCTAGGGTAACTACTGCGACTCTCCCCTCTAGGGTAACTTGACTGCGACTATCCCCTCTAGGGTAACTTGACTGCGACTCTCCCCTCTAGGGTAACTTGACCCCAGAGCTGTCGTTAAATGGTCCTTGTCGACAACTTACAAGAATACGAGAGCATGCTTTTCCCCGTACGATACCAGTACTTTGATTTTGAATAACGAGGAACGATGAGGGAGGAGAGGGGGGGGGGGGGGGGGGGGTGGGAGTGAAGAGGTCTTATTACCGCAAAACCGCACAATTTTGAAAATACTGCAACAACGCATACCGCCCAGATTGACGAGGTTTTTGAAGCGAATGCGCGACACCCAGGTTTCCCGCTTGATCATCACCTACCTCGGGTAAATCCCGCGCACCGCACGACCAAGAGAGGATAAGATCTTTTATCACGAGCTATAGAATAATTTGACTCCGAAACGAAGTCTAATGTCTTGTTAGTGTCGAATAAAGCACGTATATCTACTTCGACTCGATTCGCCGTGGTTTCGCCCCACAGCGAGCTCTGTCCCTACGCGCTTGCGATCTTTCAAACGACGCGCTGTGTAATCGTCGCTGCAGCGGCGAAACCATGGCAAATACATCCAATCAAAGTAGGAATACGTGCTTATTCAACACTAACAAGACATTAGACTTCTTTTCGGAGTCAAATTATCAACAGCCCGTGATATGATGCTCTTCATGGCAGGACTAATCGTTTTAATTTTTAACGCAATACCGCTGTTTAAAAAGTAAAATCTCTCATCTCACTGTTTCAAAATATCGCATCGCAGCATGCTCTCTTATCGCAATAATCGCGTACAAAAAGGCCAATACCGGCATACCGCAACCAACGTCCCACGAGTGAAAAGGTAGAATGTTTAGGAGGCCTGTGTTCTAATTTTTTTGGCAGTGCATGCCGGGAAGTGAGCTCTTTCTATCCAAAATGGCGGCCAAACTAAAACCGATTGTGAGATGGGCTCAGACAAAAGAGCGGCTTTATTTAACGCTAGAGCTGTCAGATGTCCAGGTATTGTACACTTTTGAGAGATAATAGTTGTATTTGATACGTTTCTGCAAACTTTTTTTATGATTCTGTGTATTTTGTCTGTAGTACCCGTCGATAGATTTGACAGAATCGCGGCTTCTTTTCAAAGGTAGGTGGTGTTTTCTATAGTTTCTGAGAACCCAACTGAGGCCTGGTTTGAAGATGAAGTTAAACTGCCGTTTTGTATTTAACAGGGATTTAATACATAGATTTAGGCGCTGCCTGAAAGCGGAGCCAGCATAAACTTGTGTAGAACCCCCCTTCCCTGCACTTTCATTATGCATCATGTTCCACCACCCACAAAACAGCACCATATGTAAAACATATAAAGATTGCATGTTCTATAAATACTGCAATTATTATTAAAATGTGTCCTCCCAATCCTCCTGGGGAATACCTAGAACAAATATGTTTTTTTGTTCTAGGTAAAAAAGTATTTATTGACATTACTAAGGATATTATTAACTAAACTTTACTTAGACAAGTAGAGTCTTCCTTTATTTCCTTTTTTCCAGATAGAATGCTTATACAGTGAGTTGTTGTTCCTATGTTTAAATATAAATAGGAAAGGCTTGGGATTTTATTTACCAACTTTGATCACAACACCAGCCACGCCCCTATTGTTTTTTTTGGGACTGTGTCAAATAGACCCCGTACCCAAGAGAGGATTACAACCTATTATTTAACAAATAGATCTCATTTTTGCATGTGTCTGTCCTCTAATAGATGCACTGATGACATCACAGCGTGTCATGAACAAAAAAGTACGCAATGAGACACTTTATAATCTAGTTTTTGGGGAGCGTGCCCACATGCTGACGCCAAGCATGCATGTGTCCTCTAATAACACATGAATCTTTGACCAATCAGAGTGCACCATTTATGAGTGTTGTTGTATAATACCTGATATTTAATATTGCCTCGTCTTATTTGTCCAGGATATGGGCATGGTGCTAAGGGAGAAGACAACTATGAATTGGAGGTTAATTTCCTTGAGCCAATCAACCCAGGGGTAAGCATACAATCATATTTTTTATTGCGTGTTTACCCTGTTTTCACCTTCACATTTTAAACATCATCAGCTGTGATAATGTCATTGTCTTTGTCTAGGAAAGCAGTCACAAAGTAATGGAGCGGTATGTGGAATTCTCCATCGCAAAGCAGAAAGGTAGAGAATTCTTCTGGCAGCGTCTGGTTGATAGTGAAAAAAGGCCAAACTGGTTGAAGATCAATTTTGATCGCTGGAAAAATGAAGACGATACTGAAGATGAGAAACAAGAGGCAGAAGAGGAGCAAAAACGGCAAATAAGTGTATGTAAAAGACATAAATGCTGTATGATTATCTGTCTGACTGTCTGTCCGTCTGTTGTCTGTCTTTTCTTTTATATATTTTCCATTGTTCAAGTAATGCTAGTAAAATGTGAGCTCTTATTTGCCAAGAAGGGCTGGTGATTAGTGCATGCCGTTTTCTTTTTTTTGTGCATCTGTCCTCTGATAACCCTAGTTATTTTATAGCATGTCCAGAGCAGCAGTCATGCAGCTCTCCATGATTTTTTGTATGACACATTTGGTGACATTCTGGAAAAAAATTGGAGGACAGACAGACGTAAAAATGAGATCTGTTTTATTGTAAATCTATGCATCCACCCATTTGTCTGTCCATTGTGTACACAGTATCTCTACATGTTTTTGGTTGTTTTCTCTTGTCTGGCTGTTTGTCTAGAGATTGCCTTGTCTTCTATAAAATCCAGGAGCGGATAGGTAGATTATTTATTGTAACTTTGTGACAGTTTACATTGATTTTAGTCCGATAAGGTCTATGGTGACTTTTACAATGCATTACAATTTAAACCATAAGGTTCACCAGTGCTTTTCGGGCCTCGGACCAAATGGTAGTCCCGTGTACAATATTATTAAACAGATTGTTGTGCAGTTTATTGGTATTGATTGCAAAGAAGGATACAAAATACACTTTGTTGATGTCCTCATTTGGTAGGCATTAAACCACATAGCCTTTGTTCAACTTTTCTGTGGGGCATTTTTCTATTTCTAGGTCATGATTGCTTGCTAAAGGTAGGGGTAGGTCAGTGCCAATAATTTTTGTTACATTTGGTTTTGCAACTCTCACCGATACAAATACACCTAGGCAGTGAATCTGCACAAGTTAGGGTGTTTCCTAACACATACATTGTGTAAATGCAATATACTCCACTTTATGCTCTGTAATCTATAGACACTTCAATGAAAAAGATGCAGCTAAATGGGTTCCTACCCATTATGCACAATAAAGGAATGCTCCATATGGCATCTTTTGCACTTATGTTGCCTGCCCAAAGGGGTGAGGGATAAACTTCTTAAACCCTCCCCGAGATCCACTACTGAAACTTACATATTTGTATTCTCCTTTATATTCTTCTAGAATATTATTGTTGAACAGAGGTTAAAGAGAGACTATGATATGCATGGAGACAGAGTCAAACAAGATGGTTAGTATAAGTTTGTGGGATGTGTGTATAGTATGTTATACAGAGCCAGTGTAGGATTTATTAATAATGAATAGTAAGGGCAATGATGATTACTGTTGAATCTGTTGTATCGCGACCTGCATTTTCAAAACATGATTTGCTTAGGATTCCTGTTCCGTCAGTAAAACCATTCTGAACCAATCAGAGTCTTGCTTTGTGCACTTTCCTGGCTATCCCCTGGACGAAAACTAGACAGTGTTGCGATAGAAAGCCAGGCAACTGCACTAGGCAAGAGATGGCAAGTGTCTGATTGGCTTAGAATAATTTGACTGGCAGAACAGAAAATCCCAAAAGTGAAAATGCGGAATCGTGATACAACAGCAATTGTAATAGTAAATAATTGTAATGATTATTCATTATTATTATAATGATTATTAATGATGATTGATTAATGATTAATGATATTATATAAATAATTATAATGATTATTCATTATTATTATTATAACGGTTATTCTTGTCCTATAGGGCTTTGGGTGTTTTTCTTTTAAACACATATCAGTAGTTGACCCAGAAAAATTAAAATACTGCAGGTGTCTGTTTAGAAGAGAGAGTAATTTCAATGTTTATATCAGGATGTATCCTATTTCCGTCTCTCCCCCCCCCCCCCTCCAATGCATCCACAATAAATTACGCGCTGATTTATTTTTTGGCAGCATTTAAAGATTGATGGGCTATGGTCATAGAGCCGCACTAACCGTTCTAGTATGCCATTCAACCCTGGCGAGAATTTCCTTCAGATGAAAATGAAAGAAATTCCACTATTCAATCCCTGAATACCTAAGAATAGCCGGTTTGAATGCACCTAGGAAATTAGTTTCCCCTCACAGCACGGGAATGTCACTGTTATTTTTATGGACGCCAAGAAATTCGCATACAATTACATCTTCCTCACTTCCAAGGATTTATGCCTTTCAAGTTACATCCGTAAATTAGGGATTTCTTCACAAATTAATCACAGAATGATGTGTGATGTGCGTCCTTACACTAGCCGTTGTAGGACTTTAAAAGATAAGTCACAGCTAATAAAAACTTAATTGTTTCTCGGTTCAAATAATGTATTGAAAGTGGCTCTGTATTTATGTCATAGTTGTTCGATTCCTGAAGAAGTTTTACCTTGTTACATATAATGGCATACAATTCATCCTCTTCCTCTACATTGTGGCTAAGATTATCTCAAGGTTTATCATGGAGGGAAAAGGTTAGTCTATTGTCTATAAGAAACACCTGAGAAGTTACCATAGTACTGTTTACACTAGCAAATTATGTTGCGTTACACCATCTAAGATTTTACACTTTTGGCTGAGATGCAATGAAATCTGTGAAAAAAAAATTAGTCCAAATCAATGCAGACAAAGCCAATGTTTTTCTTGCAATGTTCTTGCTATTTATCTGAAAAGTGATAATAATTTTAGAAGAGTAAAAGTTGGCAGCAAAACATGCATATTACGCAATTAAGTGCAATTTTCATAACCTAACCTGTTCAATAATCGTGTTAAGCTTTTATTATAATGCTGATTTGGGATTTCTTGTAAAGTAGTTTTTTTTATGTTTTGCTCATACAGTAGAAAATATGCCACCTTACTAGATCAGGGATTAGTTATTCTGAAATAATTACCTATTTTGTTTGTCTAAATGCTACATTTAACACATTTTTTTGTAGATTCCCTTGCTGGCAATTATGATGCTGTGAGTGACATTATAGCCTCCTGTCAGCTTGCAGCATTCCTAGAGGTTTTGAACCCTGCCATTGGCATAGTAAAAACTGGGGTTTTCGCACCATTTGCACAGGTATTAGCTGTGGCTTTTTAGCAAAAGTAATACAGATATTACTAGGGAAATTTGATACATTATTAACATTGATGTCTCAAAAATGCAGAAACAAAATGTTAGTAAGGCACATATCCTTGAAAAAGGAAACCATTTAAAATTGTGACCAAATCTGCATATTTAATAACCAATCTGTAGATGATTATTATTATTACATTGACAGGTGTTTGGGAGGAATTTAGTGCTGTTTATGGTTGTAGTACCCCACCCCACTCTTCATGCCGACCCTGTAGTTAGTGCTCTGTTCTTCACCTGGTCTGTTATAGAAATTATCAGGTAGGAGATACAAGATCCCAACACCATAATCAACACCCATCAAAGATGTGAGACCACTGTCAGTCTTGTTACTGAGACCACTACATTAAAAACCTGCATGTACAGTAAGAACCTAGGTTTTTTTTTAAGTTTGGCACAACAGGTTCTTTTATTTTGGGGTACTTACTAACAATTAAGGCAAAAATATGTAGGTTTTTCCAAGTTGCTTAATCAACAGTAGGATTTATAATACTGAAGTGTGACTTGACTGAATACATAGCCATTTTCCTATAGAGATATCCTACTGTATGTATGCTGTATCTGTAATCTTATTTTAATGGAACTATAGAGTAAAAAAAATGTTCAGCAAATTTATATTTTAAAGCCAATAATTTGTTTCATTTTCAATGGGGTAACCTAACATATAAATCCCTTTTGAATTTTTAGGGTTAGTAGGTTCTAATATTTTGGGTTATTAAAATCCAAAATTCCTGCCTATACTTTAGGTTCTTAAATCACTATATATTCTTTCACGCAGGTTTTCACCGTACTACAAATGGGCTCTATACTACTTTCTCTCAAGATAACATTTCTTTGTAAAAATAAATCTGCCAAAAATGCAGCTCTGACTACTCTCTCTCTCTACAACACTTAGCTCCGTTACCAGGGAGGTTGACAGATCACTAACTAACAACATGTATTTTTTTTCTTAAAGCAGCATTGTCGCCAGCTTACTTCCAGTCGATTATGTATGTAACAACTTCTGATGATTTTTAACGGAAAAAATTTAAATATTTCGAAATTGTTATAGCAGTGTGTCTATCTTTGACTGATAATTTAGAGTGGTTGGCCTGTTAAAATCTGGATTCTAATCTATTGTCGGTTGAGGTTTCCGTCGGCCCTCTGGGGGTAAACTGGTGACAATGCCGCTTTAATTGTATTATTTCCTTTTTTTTAATTTTAAATTAACTGACTTGGAGCAATGCTGTGTTGTGTGAGCCTTCCACGCCTTTTGTGTTGAAGTTTGTGTTGGAGTTAAAACAAAATAAATTAAAATATTATATGAAAGATTACTAAAATAATTCTAATTCATTATCACAATTGACCACTAGTATATATATATATATATATAGCTGTTGTAGGCGGAGTGAGATGACAGGATTTTCCATGAAATAAAGTGTTCTATGTCGTTGTCTTTAAGGCTCCATATGTACTTGCTTAGTTCGGTTGAGTTTCTGTGTTTAGCGTGTCGGAATAAGGCGGTGTGGTTTCTATATCTTGTCTTGAATTCGTTCTCGGTTAGTCCTACGTAGGTTTCGGAGGTGTTGTTGTCCTTTCTTGTTACAGTAGCTTGGTAGATAACAGATGATTGGAGGCAGTTTCCGTCAAGGGGGCACGCGTTCTTTTGTCTGCAGTTGCATGTTTTGTTATTGGCGGTGGCGAGGGAGGTAGGGGCGTCTTCGGTTGTTATTGATGAGGCGATTATGTGCTTGTTGTGGTTGTCAATTATCTGCTTGTTGTTGCTCATGCAGCTATAACTGATTTTGATTGTGTTCTGGTTAAAGATTTTTCTGAGTTTGTGGTCTTTAGGGAAGTGCTTGTCTATGAGTGAGAGAAATCTGTGGCCGATGTTGGTGCTTGTGTTCTTGCTGAAAGTGGTTGTACCAGATGATGTTGTTGCGCTGGCTGTTCTTGCGTTTGCTTGTGGTGTTTGGTTCGTAGTGCAGCGTGTAGTTATATCCACTTTCGTCGAGTGCTTTCTGGTATGGCGGCGCGGCTTGGTCGAAGGTTTCTTTGTCTGATGATAGTGTAGATAAGCGTTTGTTGATACTGGCAGGGATATTCTTTGTGATGGTAGGTGGGTGGTTGCTCTCACGGTGGACGTACTGTAGTGGGGCGTTCGGTTTGGTGAAAGGCTGGTAGGTGTTGCGGTTCAGGTCGAATGTGACGTCTAGGAAGTTGACTCTCGCTTGTTGGCTTCTATGGTGATTCGCAGTCCGTTGTTGTTGAAGATGCGGCATAGTTCTTTCTTGATATTTTCTGTGTTTTTAGGTGTGGCGCTTGTGATGGCTAGTCCGTCGTTGCGGTAGAGTCCTACGTTGATGTTAAGGTCTTGGAGTTGTGAGAGGAGGAAGTTGCCTACAAGTTTGCATGTTTCAGCACCGTTTTAGCTTCCCATTGTCACGCCGAATGTAGAGTTGCCTTTTTTGTGCCAGGGTGTTTGGTTGTGAACTAGGATAGAGCTCTTGGTGTGGGTTATGATGTTTTTTTCTTCAGCGGTGATGCAGTCGTAGTCAGCGGCGAAGTCGAGGGCTTTGTTTAGGAGTTCTTGGCTGATGGATGGGTAGGATTCCACTATGTCGAAACATATAAAGTTGGATGCTGTCTTGTTTTTTGTTGATGTATTGATGTGTTTTTTTATACATAGATAGTATATAAGTGATGGTAGTAATATATTCTTAATAAATCTCCTGATGAGTGGGCCACGAAACAGGCTTGTAGAGATGAAACGGTAGTTCTCGTGTTTTTTCCTACAAACCAAGATATATCCCGCTCTACACTTAAGTATTGAGCACTGTTATATGAACGCCTGCACTCAACGTACCTTACTATTTCACAGTAACGATGATTATTTATTATCATCATTATTTTTTTTATCACCACCACCATAATAACCACCACTACCATTTTTCAAATCATATATTTCTATTATTTATTATCATCATATGTATAATATTTTTGCTGTACAATGATTTTCTTGTTTTTTTTTTTATTTTCATTTACAAATTACTTCTCTTCTCGCAATGATGTTTTAGATACCCCTTCTACATAGTCCAGATCATAGGGATACCATTTGAGCCCCTTATTTGGTTGCGGTACACAGCATGGATACCACTCTACCCTGTTGGTATGATTACAGAAGGTATGTCTGGGGTATACCCATAAGGGAAGGGGTACCACACTACTCTGTTGGTATGATTACAGAAGGTATGTCTGGGGTATGCCCATAAGGTAAGGGGTACCACACTACCCTGTTGGTATGAACACAAAAGGGGTTTCTGGGGAAGACCAATTTATTTGTATTTCTTAGTTAAATCCCTAAGGATCAGCTCATGCATAAACTCTCAGTAGTGCACCTAACAATAGCTGTAAGAGCAAGCAACACAATTTGATTATTCAATGTTTTCCTATTTTGTTTTTCTTTAATTTTGGTTTCTTTAAGCCGCATTGTCACCAGTTCAATACAAACAATATCCGAAAACGCGAAAAATATTTCAAAATATTGAAAACAGTGCATTTATTGGAAGTTTCTTTGAGGATGTGATTGATAATTAAGAGCGGATGGCCTGTTTAATATCTCGGATTTTAATAGATTCTTTTGTCTTTTAACGGTTGAGGATTCGGTCGGACCTCCGGAAGTAAACTGGTGACAATGCGGCTTTAAGACCTGAAATCCATTTAAACAGCTAATAAAAGAAAAAAAAAATCAGCAAGCCAGCTACATTTTTAAATACTGTAGGTAGCTTCTCACAACCTCTTACCCAGGTCTGACCAAAGTAACACGATAGGAAAAGGACCTTGTGTATGAAGTTCGCTTTTTCACTTGATATACATTTTTTTGTAGTCATTCTTATCTGGAAAGCCTTGCCTCTATTGGACCAGACTCAGAGGTTCTCCATTATCCTTCCCAATGCATTCAACTTCAGCTTCAGTTTTGCAATGTTCCTGAGGTTTTACCTCATCTTTATGATATATGGTAAGGAAATACACAGTGCTTGACTCTTATTTGTGGGTTGCCTGCAGTGAAGGCATTTACTCAGTGTTTTTTATAGCAGCAATCTTGGATATTGAGCACTGGGTAAATGTTGTGGTTGGAAATTCATTTTGGTTGGAATTTTTACCAACCAGTTGGAAATTTTTCAACTAGTTAGAAATTTTACAACCAGTTGGAAATTCTCCCTACCAGTAAAATATTTGAGAAATAACCTTGATTTTTTTTATTTTCTGTTTATAACGATGCAATTTGTCAGTCCCATATTGATATTTCTAGGTTCTAATGTTTCCCCTTTAACTATGATTAGAATAAAGTGTAACTATGGCCTATACTATAGCCTAACTATGGTTATAATAAGCGTTTCCTGAAACCTTTCTGTGGTACAATCTGATATAGCCCCCCCCCCCTTCAAATCTCTTATTTGATTTTTCTTATGTTTATTCCCTGTTCTAGGGAGAAGCTACATGTTGCGGCACACCTCCCCCTGGATCTGTTTCTTACAATATTACTTTGCTCATGTTTATTCCCAATTCCAGGGGGAAGCTACATGATACTGGCACCTCCCCCTGAATCAGTTGTTATGATATAACTTTGCTCAAGTTCATTCTCTATTCCAGGGGGAAGCTACATGATACTGGCACCTCCCCCTGAATCAGTTGTTATGATATAACTTTGCTCAAGTTCATTCTCTATTCCAGGGGGAAGCTACATGATACTGGCACCTCCCCCTGAATCAGTTGTTATGATATAACTTTGCTCAAGTTCATTCTCTATTCCAGGGGGAAGCTACATGTTGCTCCATATGCACAGGCTGAGGAGCAAGAGATATGGCAAGAAGAAAAAAGTTGCGTGAGAAGAACAAATGGACTGGACTAATATATATATCTGTTCGTATTTTGAAAAGCAATGCAAAGTCTATGTTTAAGTTGAAATTGGTATTTGGTTTTGTTCTGTACATATCAGAAATACAAACTGCCAGCCATGAAATGTCTGCTCTATGGTGATACCCTTTGGTCAAGAGGCCGAAGTCTGCTTTACCCATCCCCTTTTAGTATTTGGTGTGTGTGGGGGGGGGGGGGGGGCATTTTATTTTACAAATGCTTAAAGTCTGTGTCAGATACCAATCACTGTAATTACCTCGATGAACTATATGGAACCCAACCATTTTTAATGTCTGGTGGTCACTGACTTCTTCTTGCTTCATATCTTTCCTGAGGGAAATTTGATTCAGATTTCTTTCAAATAAAACACCTTGCAAGCAATTCGATTCTCGCGAATCCCTGCCTATCTGCTAGGATGAGGACTAGTGACTTCTGGAAATGGAAAATACAGTGAAATGTGGAACCCATGCCCCCTAAAATACATCTATTCCAATTAGTTGCACCCACGTATCAATGTATCATAGCCCTTAGTGATTCATGGGCAATGTATAAATGGCTGAATCCTTGTCTCGGAACGTCTACTCACGCTTATTTTATATCATGCGTTAACTGTCAATCAACAAAACCGCCCCTTAAGCTTGCTCACTTGAGTTTGTTCCGGGTTTTTATTTGATACCAATAAAGCACTGCGGATTATGACTCATGGATTCTCCAAGTGCAACCTAATTTAAAAGATATATATTCACAACCCTGACTTCATTGTACCTGCTGTTCTTTAGTCCCAAGCAAATAGCACATACAGTAATGTAGACCAAGAAAGTTTTAACAAATTGCGAAAAAAAATGATGGTACATCAGAGGAAATTGACCAAGCTTCCTGACCCATGGTTAACTTAAGGCCATCATTTTTTTTTATATATTTCCAAGAAATTACAAATACTGCCCTGGGTACCAGAGGCTCAAGCTTCACTTGTTTACTGTCACGATGGTCTCACAGCCAAGACTTGCAACAGTAAACGAGTGAAGCTGGATCCTCTGGTACCCATCTTACACCAATGCTTGTATTTAAAAACAAGCTCCCATGATATACTTCAACTTGTCATGTTCAGGGATGCTTTGAGTGATAGTGAATAAAACAAGAGAATAAGGAAACTCTAGTAGCCAGGGTAGAAAAGGTTATTCATCTTTTTTTATAAACTCTTAACACAAGCATTTTGCAAAAAGGTCTGAAATAGCTCAACATATCTGGTTAGTCCCAGAAAAAGTGAAAGAGTAGGGTGCTTGTGTCCCTATAATAAGATACAACATTCAACTTTACCCTTTTTAAACCTCCAATGTCAAGGAAGAAACCATTGTAGATTTATAATGCTTTATTCGATCCGAAAAAGTAACAAAAACAAAATCAAAATACATTTGAGTGCTCAATAATTCGGTCAGTCCAGTCTATTATTACAGGGTTCTTTAGTTTAGTTTCCTCCTCTGAGACGTAGAACCAAGTGAAGAGTCGACTCTTTCTGAATGTTGTAGTCGCTCAGGGTTCGGCCATCTTCGAGTTGTTTACCAGCGAAAATCAAACGCTGTTGGTCTGGGGGAATGCCTTCCTTGTCTTGAATTTTAGCTTTCACATTCTCGATTGTGTCGCTTGGTTCAACTTCTAGAGTGATGGTTTTCCCGGTCAGGGTTTTGACAAAGATTTGCATTCCTCCTCTGAGACGTAGAACCAAGTGAAGAGTCGACTCTTTCTGGATGTTGTAGTCGCTAAGGGTTCGGCCATCTTCTAGCTGTTTTCCGGCGAAGATGAGTCGTTGTTGGTCTGGAGGAATGCCTTCCTTGTCTTGAATTTTAGCTTTCACATTCTCGATTGTGTCGCTTGGTTCAACTTCTAGAGTGATGGTTTTCCCGGTCAGGGTTTTGACAAAGATTTGCATTCCTCCTCTGAGTCGTAGAACCAAGTGAAGAGTCGACTCTTTCTGGATGTTGTAGTCGCTAAGGGTTCGGCCATCTTCTAGCTGTTTTCCGGCGAAGATGAGTCGCTGTTGGTCTGGGGGAATGCCTTCCTTGTCTTGAATTTTAGCTTTCACATTCTCGATTGTGTCGCTTGGTTCAACTTCTAGAGTGATGGTTTTCCCGGTCAGGGTTTTGACAAAGATTTGCATTCCTCCTCTGAGTCGTAGAACCAAGTGAAGAGTCGACTCTTTCTGGATGTTGTAGTCGCTAAGGGTTCGGCCATCTTCTAGCTGTTTTCCGGCGAAGATGAGTCGCTGTTGGTCTGGGGGAATGCCTTCCTTGTCTTGAATTTTAGCTTTCACATTCTCGATTGTGTCGCTTGGTTCAACTTCTAGAGTGATGGTTTTCCCGGTCAGGGTCTTCACAAAGATTTGCATTCCTCCTCTGAGACGTAGAACCAGGTGAAGGGTCGACTCTTTCTGGATGTTGTAGTCGCTCAGGGTTCGGCCATCTTCGAGTTGTTTACCAGCGAAAATTAAACGCTGTTGGTCTGGGGGAATGCCTTCCTTGTCTTGAATTTTAGCTTTCACATTCTCGATTGTGTCGCTTGGTTCAACTTCTAGAGTGATGGTTTTCCCGGTCAGGGTTTTGACAAAGATTTGCATTCCTCCTCTGAGTCGTAGAACCAAGTGAAGAGTCGACTCTTTCTGGATGTTGTAGTCGCTAAGGGTTCGGCCATCTTCTAGCTGTTTTCCGGCGAAGATGAGTCGTTGTTGGTCTGGGGGAATGCCTTCCTTGTCTTGAATTTTAGCTTTCACATTCTCGATTGTGTCGCTTGGTTCAACTTCTAGAGTGATGGTTTTCCCGGTCAGGGTCTTCACAAAGATTTGCATTCCTCCTCTGAGACGTAGAACCAGGTGAAGGGTCGACTCTTTCTGGATGTTGTAGTCGCTCAGGGTTCGGCCATCTTCGAGTTGTTTACCAGCGAAAATTAAACGCTGTTGGTCTGGGGGAATGCCTTCCTTGTCTTGAATTTTAGCTTTCACATTTTCGATCGTATCGCTAGGCTCGACTTCTAGGGTGATAGTCTTGCCAGTGAGTGTTTTCACAAAGATTTGCATTATGAAAAGGCGGAATATCGGGCAAAATTTCGTCAAAAGTTCGTCTAACTTCGCAAGAGACAAAGGTTTGTGAAAAGCGATGCGCTGGCTCTATTTATATCAGCATAGTTGTCAACTATTTAGTGACGTAAATGAAGCGCTAATTGGCTGTTATAAATAGGCTGACCAATGAGAAACAGCCCGGAACAATAAACTCCAGTGAGCAAGCCGCAGAGGCGGGATTTTGTTGATTGACAGTTTACGCGTGTGGCGTGTATATAATATAGCAACGTTGGCAGTTTTGTCTTATTATTCAAGCATTAGAATTATTTTTTTTTTACTTTCTTATGAAGATAGTCAATATCTTTTTACTTAAAAACAGTTCATAATTGTCTTTTGATGATAAAACCTGCTATGTGGGTAAGAATGATGACACAACAGAAAGGCTGAAAAAAAAACCGGAAATGCAGTGTCATGTCGTTCACGTGATTTCCTCTTTTAGTAACACCGCGAACTTTGAACTCACTCGTGCGTTTACGAATTCTATACAGCTCAATTTGCTGAATGTGCTGGATTTCCGCGTTATCGCACAATCTCCTTTGATCTACCGCACGTAATGGCCGTTATTTAAGGTCAAGTTTAGTATTGAAGTTTTTTTTTAACCTGATTTTTTTTGCATGCAGATATATTGCTCTATGACTTCTTGAGTAATAAATTGACTATTTTCAATCCACATATTTCAAATAGAAATCGCTAAAAATAATAAGTCGGCGGTTGTCAAGGCAGAGGGTTCCCATTTCGAGTTGGCCAAGTTACAAGCAAATTGGATATCGTGACTCTTATTCTGCTAGTAGGATATATCTCGAACAACTGGACAGCCCCGTAGCCAGGATTTTGAGCGGGAGGGGTTGTTTACCATTTAGCGGACCATTTTCTCTTAGATAGCTTGCCTTAGCTCGCAGTGGTACTCAATTCCTTCATTAGAGCGGACCTCCAAGTCAAGTGGGGTTTCAGTTTCAGTTTAATCTTTGTTTATCGAGGGTAACATATTTAACCGAATATAGAGTTTTTTAACATATGGCCCTCGGTTAGCAAGCACTGTCACTGGGGTGGTCACTGCCAGAGGGTTTATTGCGTCCCCAGTGGTTCTTTTGCGTCCCTTCGGTTCAGGTTAGTGTAGTGCAGCCTGAAGAGATGCGACCTCTGGTTTAGTGTCCTTATCCGAGAAGACTGGAAACACGGGAGAATAACTTCAACTCACTTGTGACACAAATTCGAATCAAGGCAGGAACCCGGAAAAATCCCCAATTTGAGCCAGGATTCGAACCTGGGCCACAGCGGTGATAGGCCGACCCGCTAACACCCATCCGTAGCTACGGGCCTGCTGGATCAATGGCTAGTGGAACAAGATTACTTATCCATCTGGGGCCGGTTCCCAGAAAGCAGGTTAGCCATTTAATTGGATAAAAAGGGCATTCATCCCTGGGTTAGCATTAATCTGCTTTCTAGGAATCCGGCCCTGGTAGACAGACTGGTAAGGTAATTCACCTGTAATTCAACAGCGAGCTGGTTTCAAAATATTTTTCTTTTTCTGGACTGCTGGAATCTTTTAAAGCGTTTTAAAATGCAGTGGTATATTCGCAACTTCAAAATAACAATCTGATACGTTATTTACGAACGATATTTGATTGAAAATATCTCGGTTACTTGCTTGAATTAGAAGATGGAAATGATGGATGCTTGTGTGACTCGGCATTGAGCAGGAGCATAAAAATGGTGGCGTGATTGGCCTACAATCTCCGATCTTTTTTAACAGAAAACGCGAAAAATATTTCAAAATATTGAAAGCAGTGTGTATTTTGCAGATTTCTTCGAGGATGTGATTGATAATTTAGAGCGGATGGCATGTTAAATATCTCGGATTCTAATAGTTAACGGTGAGGTTTGCGTCCGGACCTCCGGAAGTGAACTGGTGACAATGCGGCTTTAAGTATACTAAGAAACTTGCAGTGGTGACATTTTTTTTTAAAGCCAGGGGCTAATTACCAATTTCTTGAGCCACTGGGTTGTATTT